>NC_056625.2:183863441-184185385 GCF_002870075.4 Lactuca sativa | reverse complement strand
CCAAACTGAAGAAATTGCAGCTGTCATGGCAATGCTAAATAACATGGATCGCCGGATAACACAAATGGACCAGTCGATACATGCCATAAGAGTGGGGTGCGAGCGATGCAGTGGTCCACACTTGACCAAGGACTGCAATATGGATGAGTATGGGAACAGAAAAGCTCAAGTGTGCTACTCTAGTGGGGATAAGTTTGATGACGACTGGAGGAAACCAAAGAAGGAGTGGCTGCCCTATGAAGAGTATAAAAAGCAAAAAGAAGAGAAGTATAGGCAGACAGGTCGAGGCTTTTACCAAAAGGAGCAGCCACCAACCGAGAAGAAACCCGACCTAGAGACCATTTTGATGAAGTTTATGGAGGCTTCGGAAAAAAGACATGATGCCACGGATTCCGCTATCATGGAACAACAAACCTTGATGAAGAACCAGCAAGCCTCCATCCACAACCTTGAAGTACAACTTGGTCAACTAGCCACTTTAGTCCATGAAAAATTGTCCCCGAAGAATCCCGAAGTAAAAGCCCAATCTCACGTAATGGCCATCGATACTGAAGAAGATACAATATCCGAGTTCCTGGAGGCGTTGGAAGAACAACCGCAGCAGCCCAAGAAATCAAGGATCGAAAATGGAAAGAACGCTGAACCAGGCTCGCCACGACGTGGCACGCCTCTGGCCACGACGTGGCGCAAGTCTGAGCAAAAATCTGTTGAGCCTATTCCAGATTATCATCCACCTATGCCATTTCCCACCCGTGCAGCACTTAGTCAACTGGAGAAGGAACATTTAGAGTTTGTGAAGCATGTGAAAGGGATTCCAATTAATACTCCCTTTGTTGAGTCCTTATCCAAAGCTTCCGAGAACCAGAAATTACTGCAAGACTTGATAGATACGCGAAGGCAATTAAAGAAACAGTCTACAGTGATTCTAAGTGAGCAAATTTCAAAAGTTGTGTTGGGAGAAACACCAGAAAAGATGGGGGATCCTGGACGCCTCACTCTTCCATGCGAGTTTGGGAATAAAATGAAGGTTAATGCTTTAGCCGATTCTGGGGCTAGCATTAATCTAATGCCTTTTTCATATTATCAAAAATTGGAGATTCAGAAGATGAAGGCTACAAAGATGAAGATTCACATGGCGAACCGTTCGGTGACACAACCCCGAGGCATAGTGGAGGATATTTTGGTGAAAATCGGAAAATTTGTTTTTCCAATAGATTTTGTAGTCTTGGACATGAAAGAAGACACGGATGTTCCGATAATCCTTGGTCGGCCATTTCTTAACACTGCTGGTGCCCTGGTTGATATCCGCGAGTCCAAGCTCACTTTGAGGGTTGGAGATGAACAAGAAGTCTTCGGGATAAGAAATGATTTTCAAGAAGATAAAGAAGAAGTGTTCACGATTAATGAGGAGAATGAACTAGAAGAGTTGGAAAAGCTTATGGAAGAAGAGATAAAGGTAGTTCATCAAGCCAAGAGGACAAAACCCAGGGCATCTGTTCCGTATTTGATTGAAGTCATAGCTTACAAGAACCCACCTTCTTGGGTGAGCGAAGAGGACGAGGAAATGACAAGTGATGAAGAGGAAGTCACTTCAAAAGAAACAAGGCCGGAGGTGAAAGAAGAGGGGAACGTTATGGAGAGCAAGGAACACACAAAGGGCACAAAACGAAAGTATGAAGAAGATGGAAAAACTAAAAAAGAAAATTCAAAGAAGGCGTATAAAAGGAGAGTTCAAGCTTATAAACGGCGGTTCAAGGAACAAAAGATCCTGGTGGTAGACTCTTCCGAAGAGTCAACGTAGAAGGCACGGAGTCCAGCTCAAGACTCCAAGAAAAAGAAGCGCTTCTCGGGAGGCAACCCGAGTTTGGTTTGCAATTTTTTCTTTTTATTTCTTTTGTTCTGTTTTTGAGTAGTTTTTTTTTCTTTAGTGTGTGATGTAAAACTTTATTAAGACTATTATGTTACTTTATTTTTCTTTTGGGTTGATCTCATTTTTCAGATTAGCGTTGGAATTCTAAGGAGCATAGAAGGTTAACTTTCGAGTCATGTTTGTCTAGTCAAAGAAGCTAAGAGTCGTGAGTCGGAACCACAATTCAAGATAAGTGTGGGGTCTATTAGGAGAGAGGTTATAGTTGGGAAATATATTTGCATAGAAGCGTCGGCAACCAGTTAGTCATTGGTCAAAGCTGCTAGAGTAAATAAAGCAAACAACTCATTTTCTGCTGAGATTCAGTTTCCACGACGTGGACTCCTTGTGCCACGTCGTGGCGCTCTTGCAATTTTTGGTAGTTTAGTTTTTTTTTGGTGTTTGCGGTGTCAACCCATATCACGATGAGATCCAGTTTATCATTGCCACATTTTTCCTTACAAATACATACTTTGAAGAATTGAAGTTTCGAGTTCGGTTCGTGGTTTATTTACGTATTCAACCAGTTTTCCACCGGGTTTTCGATTTTTGAAAGTCCAATTGTACTTTGTCCACGCTTTTGGAGATGCTCACGCCACTATCCCAGGGGAGTCTGTTCCTTTTTCTCCCTTGTCTTTAATTTTGATTTGTTTTATACATACAATGAGGGCATTGTATGAAATAAGTGTGGGGTAGGGGTAGAAACAGTAAATTGCTAGTAAGTTGCCAGAAAATTTGGAAAATTGAAATTAATTGAATCTAGTACTAATAATTTGAGCTATAATTGCTAGTATTATGCAGGATGATCCGATGAAAGTTCAAATGTTTAGTTGAGCCAATACACGTTATAGTGCATTTGTGGCTTCCCTTATTTTAGTGAAATCATGGAACAAAAACACAACCCCGCTTGGTTTGAGGGATGCAATATGTTTAGCAGCCTAAACCTGAAATGTATCCAGGAAAATTATTATCATTAACCAATAAAGGTTGAGGTTGAGCGCCTCTGCTTAAGCATGTAGGGTTTTGAGTGAAAAAAAAAAAAAAGTGAGTTACATGAAAAAAAAAAAAAGAGAAAAAAGAGAATTACGAAAAAAGTTTGAAGAATTTTGGAGCAAATAAAGTAAAGATCAAAAGATCAAAATTCTGAAGAAATTCAAAAAGTTGAAGATACCAGAAATCAAATCAAATAAGGTGTTGAATTCAAAGAAATCAAAGATCAAAATGCCAAAGAAATGAAGAATTCAAATAAAGCTCCATAGTGGTATCGAAAAATTGTAATTCTAGTTTATGTACGCTTAGGTTGCTCAACTAAAAATACCTTGAGGTTGGGAGGTTTTCTGCGGATGGATTCGGAGGGTTGCATAAAATGAGCATTGTTCGGAAAAAGTGGGTGAGTGTTTATGAAGATTGTGAGTATTTAAAGTATGGGGGGGGGGTACTTTAGGAGAATTTTAGACACAAATGCATGCGTTGAGGTTTTGGCATAATGGCTGAACTAGAGTCGGATTGTTCTGTGTAGTTTTAGTAATTAAGAATTAAGTTGAAATTTGCTTGAGGGCAAGCAAAACCTAAGTGTGGGGTATTTTGATATTGCCATATTTACACTTATTTTTAGGCAGTATTTAAGTACATTTTTATTAATAAATTGATAATATGTTTAGAATAAAGATACTTATGAGTTTAAATTGTTATTTTCAGTCAATACAAAGGATTTTCGAAGAAAGGGACCAAAGGTGACAAAATGGGGAACATGGGAGGCTTGGAAGACAAGAAAATAATAAATTCACGATAAGAACTAATTCCACGACGTGGAGATGAAGCCCACGACGTGGCATGGGTGTTCAGAAGATAAGCATCGCGACGCGGAGGATTTCCTTGAAGGATACGGATTGCTTGAAGCCCACGACGTGGCGCAACCTGGCCACGACGTGGCGCGATTTTTTAAGCATTATATAAGTTCTGATGATTATTACGAAAAGGGAGACTTTTGGCAGAAGAGAAAGAGTTCCAGAAGACGAATAAGAACGAAAGAAAGGCTCTGGAAGAGGGTTTTCAACACCAAAAGAAGTAAAGGTTTATTTTTAGAACATGTCTTTCATTAGTTTTAGCTGTGTTAGTTTAATTACTATAATGAGCAGCTGAATTTAGCTACTCTTGTTTAGCTAGATGAAGCTTTGAACTTATGAATAGTTATATAATTATGGATTAAGCTTAGTTGGTGAAAATTTGCTTGTGTTTGATTTGTATGACCTAGCATGTTAATATTTGTTTATCTAATTGTTTAATTACATGTTCTGTGTAGCTTAGTGACCATTAAACTGCATGAACCTGTTTACCTAATAATTTAGTGAACATTGAATTGTTAGAGCTAGGATTGACCAATCTTAGTTAATAATTAGAATAAATAAAGTTTAGCTGTGCTAGAGAACAAGAATTGTGATCATAATTGCGTTTACACAACAAATCTTATATAGCATATTTTCAACTATAATTGGTTCTGTGTTTAATTATGTGTGAACATACATGGTTTGACATGAATTAGTTAAATATTGGTAAGATAGAACTAAATTACTAATATAATTAAAAAACCAACTTAGTAATCCGTAATTGTTAGCTAGCCATATGGGAAAAGTGGATTCAATCTAAACAAGAGTGTGTGTTTTTACTTATTGAATTGGATTTAAGTTCATCTGATCTTGTAAAATCAGATAAAACCATTTATTAAAATTGTTAATAAATTAGGTTAATTTAATAGTAAGTAAATTAACTAGAACACCGTTCCATGTGATCGACACCCGACTTACCTAAGCTATACTGTAATCTGACTAGGTACACTGCCTATAAGTGCATAGATAGTCTAAGTTTGTTAGGTTATAAATATTAAAATTAGTGGGTACTTTTGTGCACATCAATTGACTAGTAATGGAATAATGGTTCTTGTAGGTCCAGGCTGTGGACAGTTTGAATAGTAAGATTGCAAGATGGGTTGGAAACCCATCAAATATTGCGGATTGGAAGAATACAATCGAATCCAAGTGAGGGAGAATTGTTGGTCTAAGGTATTGCACAAGAAAAGTTATTCGGGTTTCATTTCACATTAGTAGTGACACATGGCGGGTATGTGGATGGATCCAAGTTGAGGGTTGTGTTAAAGCGTCTATGCCTATTCTTGTCTAATTAAGGCTTTGGGGTTCGAAGCCGAACACCTGGTTGGGGTTTAATCAGATGCGGGTTTGACTCAGGATGATTATGGTTGGAATGGTTAATAAGCGGTAGGACCATGGGTTGTGACCATGGCAATATGGAAGTGTTGTAAGACTGCGGGGTGGCCGTAGCATTTACTAGGATGGCAGGTGGCGAGGAAAGTGTTGTAAGATTGTGGGGTGGCCGTAGCATTCACTAGAATGGAAAGTAGTGGCAGAAGTGTTGTAAGAATTCGGGGGTGGTCGTAGCATTCACTAAGTTGGCAGGTAGTGTAATAGTGTTGTAAGATTGTGGGGTGTCCCGTAGCATTCACCGGTTCTTGAGTAGCAGTGGAGCATGGTAAATCTATGATTTGGCTCGTAGTTTCCTCCAGGTGGGATTAGACCATTACAGGACAGATCGTGAGACTGCAGGAAGGCCACAACATTCATGAAATTTAGGGAGTTTGTGGGTTGTATGAGGCCGGTTGTGATATAAGACTACAGTTAGACATGTAACATTCATTTATAGCAAGAGGATTTGATCGCATCATGTTTGATGGTTGGTTATGTTTGGTTAGATCGGGGGGGGGGGATGTTGGAGCCATGATCGCAAGCGAGCTAGGACGACTCTTGTATGATAAGACCCTCGGTTAGAAGTAGTGTGGTGTGATTTTGTGAGGTTGTTAGTGTTGGGTTTTGAGCACTATAACAGTCATATGGTGCACATACAACCCTAGATGCTTTGGATCTATTTTTTCTCTAATTATACAAGCCTTTTCAATTTTCCAAAGCATACAACCTAACTAGCGTACAATTTGACAAATGAGCAATACAACTAGTTAGGTAACTTACCTCTTAGTAGGACTTGTAGTTCTTGACCTTCGAAAGCTTGAGCACCACAAGTGTGATGCCTCTAATGGTTCACAAACACCAAATGCAAGAGGAGGCTTGAGAGAATAAGTTACGTAGCACAAAATCAATATCAAACTCTTAGAGTGATTGTGCAACTGATTTTGGCTCTAGGGGAGTCCTTTTATAGTGTAGCAAATTCTAGGGTTACACCTTGAAAACCCTAATGACCTTTCATATTACTTAGGCTCCATGGGTTAAACCTCCATGGACTATCCATGGATTATCACATTGGTTTAGCCCATCCTAATTAACCATGGATCATTGGCCCACACTATAAGAATCATTAATTTACATAATCAATCCCCATATATTTAATTAGTCTCTTTTGATCACAAAATTAATTCCAAATTAATTCTTGATCAATACTAATTAAATAATATGATTTCTCAGTTAATATATTATACTTATAATATATTAATAAATCACAAATAACCTTATTCTCAAAAGTCCATCCTATCAAATTGCACTGATGAAGGCAACCCAAAAGGATCATGCTACAATCGAGTCAAGTACATCCCAATTATAGTTATGGGCTTAGACACCAAATCCAACAGTCTCCCACACGGATAAGTTTAATAACTATAACTGTCAATGTGACTTCAGGATCCGATTAGCAATTGTAAGCTTTCAAAAGCCGTTGTCGAACTCTGACCCAGTCAATGACTCGTCCTTTAGATAATGGATCATATATTCCTCTGTTCTCAAGATATCTATGCGAACAAATACGTGGAACATAGTCATACTTATTGTCCTGCAATTTGTTTCCCGATTTCCGATTCGTCTGACATAGAACATAACTGAACACATCAATTTAGTTCTGACCGGGCTCGACACATAGTCAAAACAGAATCATCGAGGGGCCCAAGATGTCACTTTTAATCCTCTTAGGATAAAAGGAACATATAAACTTCGACATTATATGCTTGTACTAACTACTCATTAAATCATGCGCAACGATACATTTACAACATCAAGTTACTAATGCATTTTCGTATCATCAATGCACAACCAACTCGTAGTTAACAACTCATATATCTTGGTTTGAAGACTATAAGATATTATCGTCTCACAATCACTCGTGATAAATTCCATGAAGTGATTCAGGTGAGCGTGGGTTGAATCCAATACTCAAATCTTATTTCAAAAGTACTCATGAATGGTGTAGCAAACTTTTGCTATGTCTAACGCCTTAGACAATCTACAAGCCAACTCATAATAGTCTAGCCTCATTACCTACTTCCAAAGTATGATCGACTGTGGATGGTTTGAATATTCTTATCATTCGGGAAGTCAAAACATGCAAAGTGAAACACAAGAATAATACTAATCCTATATGGCCCCAAAACTTTTGAGTATAAATAAAACACGTTTTATTTAATCACCATATTGATTACTCATTATTCATTGTATAATGTTTCGAATAATCAAATTAATGCTTGAATTAAAACAATAGTTATCCCATGCTCCAAGCATGCACACTATGTTTATCCATGGTCCTTACTTTGTGAAATAAATCAATTGTAAACATTTCCAATTACTCTCATTTCACAATTCCAAATCCTTACCGTAAGTGTAAGAGTACCAAGTCCTTGCCACTTATTGTAATCTGTTAGATTTTAACCTTATATGCAGTGATCCTTTTGTAATTGTTATGTACAAAAGTCACAAAGACTTTTCCAATTACAAAACTTTCCATTGGAGATTGTTACATGAAAATTCCATAGATACGAAGTCTCATATTCAAATCACATTCCTTCGAACATCCTTCTTTGCATAAAAGTTTATAGATTCTTGATATCCAACTCCCATTATGGAAACTTTTTCATAATTTCCATATGACTATCCATTCTTAATAGAATCCTATCTATTTAGAATTATATCAATATGGTCCATTCATTACTATATACTTCCAACTATCCATAAGCAACCAAACCTTAGCGAATCATAGATTGTCTTTGACAGTTGTTTAACCACTTTAGTCATATCTAGCTCTAGTCCTTTTTTGTTCTTAATGCCCTACGCATTAGGAAAATTAGAACACATGAATAATATAGCATATGCAATCGACCCTATATTCGAAGCATATAGGACACGATTCATAATCTCTTACACAAAGACCTGATACATTACCAGTCTCTTGCTATAACATTTTCTATATATAGAATTTCCTTATGTCAAATCTTTTCAACATAACATTCATATATGTCCTTGGCTAAATTTGATTAAAATTTTCAATCTAAACTTTTAGAATTGAAATGAAGTATAAGTTCATCTCCCTTAGTTATAGCAAAACAACTTTTCAACCCTGCAACTTTGCAAATTGAAACCTTTGTTTTCTATAATTAACATTTCTAACTTGCAACACTTACCTTAATAATTATGCTCCCACTAGCATAACAATTTTTGTTACTAGCATAACATTTATTCTCCCATTAGATTTGACATGTATCCAAAATCAGCTGGACTTCTAGAAATCAATACTTATTGACTTTCTTACCAAAGTTCATATTTTTGATACGATATACTTCGATAAGCCTTTATCTTAGCTCATACACCTTTTATTAGAAAGCTCATATGTGTGTCTAAACTATTTCAGAACTTATAGTAATAAGTTCCAAATGTTCAAACTTCATTGGCCATTTCTCACAATTCGAACTATGAAGAGGGATGCCGTAATCATAATCGAATTTGAGAATGCAATTAACATAACTTCTATCTCCTTAAAATCTTCTTAGTGAAAGAGTTTCCTCATAATCATTTTCATGAGCTGGAGAGAAAACTTATGACACTTAGATTTTATGGAATATGTGTTCCTATCCATGTGAATTTGTCATAACCATAATCACAGGACAAGGTTAGTGACAAAATCTACCTCATATGGATTGCACTTACTCAATCTTAATTTCTTGCTACTTGGAATCACAAGGGCCTACCATGTCTTCCAAGTTGTTCAGCAGATCACCCTTAATGATCAATGAACTTTCGCTGATCAAGGTGCTTTTCCCTATGCAAACAATTGAGAACTCATAGAACTCACATGCATAGTCAACTTTAACTGGAATTGCACAGAAATAAGAATATGTCAACACAATAGGTTACAAACCTCAAGTTGTGTGCTAGTGATAAACGATAGGCTTATTCTTGATTAGTTCTTGAAACTTGTCAAGATCTTTAAGATTCCCACTGACCTCTTGACATATAAGATTGAAACATTCATTGACAAACAAATATTCAAGAGTTAGTGCGGATTATTATCAAGAATAACACTTCACAAAATTGGTCTTAGTTGGTCTTTGTTTTATACAAAACATCACAACTACCAATGTGTTATAAACCTACTTAGGATGTGTCACTCAATGTATAATCTTGAAGTATGACTCTAAGAATTGTTTTGGAACGAAGTATGATTCACTTTAATTGATTTAACCATTTTAAAAATTCCCAACTCCTCTTCTTAGCCATACAAATGTCCTAAGGTGTCCTTAGAGTATCAATTGTGACATGGTTTCCATAATCATTAAGATGATCATAAAACACGATGCTCAAGTACTCTCCCATCCTTTCAGATTGGAGGAACTTTTATCTTTCTGCCTAATTCGATTCTTCATATTCGTCCTGCTATACATTGAAACTTTTTCAATGATTCAGAATTACACTTAATCTTGTAAGCATAACCATATTTACTAAACTTTAGTAAATCATGACGAATAGTCTTATCGTTCCTTGTGGTGGACCTGACTAATGCACAACCAAGGGTACCTGATCTCCTAGTCCTTCACTTGACTCACATATACATGTGATCAAGGAATTAGTCTTAATTTCCCAAAGATGAAGGTTCTCATTCATCATACAATACAAGTTGCATGATTCCAAGTTTTTATCCAATTGAAACTTGGGTGATGAGAATCGTTTGGTAAATTTTAACACTACCACAAATGAAAGAATCAAGTCCATTTTCAACATTGCTAACATACAAACATCAATTTTCACAAATGCCATTGAAAGGAAATATAAAATAAGATAAAATCAAAATTTTTCTTTATTTATAAAAATGTGTAGAAAAACTTTTCCTTACAATGCAATTACAAATAAAAACTATGTTACTAAACATTTCTAAGCAATCTATCACAACTCGTAGCGTCAGCTTAAAAATCCGATCACCGAACCATGCGATGGAAATCCATCTCTTCACGATCCGACTCAACATGCCTTTCTTTTAAGCTTCCTTTGATCCTACAAAACATCAAAATGTAATCTTATCACAACATGTATTAAGAATCTACAAATAGGAACTTAATAGAGTTAGATAGTGGACTTACCTGAGGCAGAGTCTTACACTCTGACTTTACCATCCTTATGATCCTTCAGGTAGATATGACAGCTTCGCAACCAATGCCCCTTCTCTTGGAAATAGAAACAAACAGACTCTTTCAAAATGGCACACGGGACAATCTTAGACTTAGCCTTTCTCTTTACTATTTGGTCAACTTGGTTGACTATGGTCGATCCCTTTCCATTGGGAAGAGAAAGCTTTTTTGGAATTCCAATGTTTCCATTGCCAATGTCCATGGTAGTTTGGGAAGTAGATCTTCCAATCAAATTTGCTTTTCCAGTGCGCCAAATCATTTCTGATTAAGTTGCAATAAGCAAATAGGTGAGATCAATAAGGGACACATCGTGGTCTGTTATATAGTAGTCTTTAACAAATTGACTATACAACTCGGGAAGTGACTGAAGAACCAAGTCAATAGCCAACTTCCTTGGGAACACGACACCCAACATTCCCATCCTGTCAATATGCAACTTCATGTCCAAGACATGAGCACATATAGACTTTCCACCTTCATGTTTTCTTGCCAATAGGGCTTGAGTGACCTTGAACTTTTCAAGTCGACAAACATGTGGGTCAGGGAGAATAATTGGAGGAGGTGGAGGAAGTGAAGTATGATATTGTGGAATATCATCTTCATGTGGAAAGCTTTTTACAACAAATTCGGAAAGACCATAGTTGTCTGACCTAGACATCTATAATGAGAGAAATTCAACTTAGTTGATTTAAGTCCTTAATATAACAACCAAAACGAAATATTAAGGCTAGGACCCAACACAACATTTTACAATTGCGAAAAGGGATGTCGTAATCCAGTTGTAAAATATTTGAAGGTAGGTAAATTACGATTTACCATTTTCCACCATGAAAAACGAATAGATTATTAGGTTTTAATTGGATTGAAATTCCTAGATCCTTTGAGATTCATTGAACTTTTCAATGGCATGTTTAAATCTCGATTGTGCCCTTCAAGTTTGTGACTGGGATGCCGATGATCACAAACAAGGTGTGAATAACCATGCAAATTAGCTTGGTACACCGAATGTTACAAATCACCTAATCAATGTGCCGGTTAACCACACGCGCTCCATTGACCTATGATTATCATCAAGCTACCCTTTGACACGCACTGTTAGTCCCAGATTAGTGTGCCAGTTAACCACACGCGCTCCACTAATGACTTAACAAGGTGTAAAGTGCAATTTCATGGATTAGCACCATTTTCATATTTTTCCTAAAGTAACTAAGATTGTGAATTTAATAGAAGTTTAGTTACTTTATAAATATCACTCTACTTTTAATGATAATTAATGTCCTATCCTACCCGTTCGGATAACAACCCTCCACTAGTCAAGGAAGCGGTGGGTGAGAGTGGACACCTATTAAACCACCATTTTATAGGCAGTAACCTTATACCCCCCTTATAGACCGACTTCGTGAATGAGACATACTAACGGTAAGACTGAATTGTCTTATACATACATATAAGTATTAAATTTTAATATTATAATAGTATAAGGGTTGAATTTTAAATTTTAAAACTCTAAGGTTTGGAATTAAATGTTTCATAAGTGAGACTTTACAAATTACAAAACTTGAGGGCAAATTTGAAACTTTTCAAAACTCTTGGTTTCCATAACTTATGAGTTAATGCTGATTTTATTAAAAGACTCTTTATTTTCCATAACATGAGGGCAAGTTATGGAGTTCATAATTTTTTTTATGAAAAAGACTTTTCATTTTCCATAACTTGAGGACAAGTTATGGAACTCATTAAAGAACATTTAGATCAATTTTAACAAGGAAAAATTATCATATAATATTTTATTGATCTAATCTAACTCATATAGCAAGACAATTCATATCAAATAATACAAATAATTAACCTATTATCTTAATATTTGACAATAGTCCTTTCATATCCATAACTTATGAGTTTAATGCCATTTTAATGTATGAGTCTTTTCATTTTCCATAACTCGAGGACAAGTTATGGAGGTCATTAAAATTCATTTAGATCAATTTTTCAACAATAAAATTATCACATAATTCATGATTGATCTAACTAAACTCATAAACAAGATAACATAAAGTCAACAATTTACAAGCAACTTTGTTTATCATATAAATCAACAATTCTCTTAAAACTTTGACAATTATCTTGATATTGGATGAATATAATCACTACCCTATCAGAAAAAAACTTTTCAATGATACAAAAACAGTTTGTAGTACTGATCCCTATTCAGTCCAGGCCAAAAACTTGAAATTCTGCACACAGAGGCACCTACTCGTCGAGTATATGAACATGACTCATCGAGTTGCCCTTTTATTGAGTGGACTCGTCGATTCAGTTCATGGACTCAGCGAGTTCATCAGTCAGAGGGCAGAAAATTGACTTTTCTCAGCTTTGAAAAATTAGCAAGCATCAAATATAATAGAAAACAACCCTAGGCTCTAATACCACTGTTGGGTTTTGAGCACTACAACGCTCCTATAGTGCACATGAAACTGAAACATCCCAAAAATACAGTCTAAAAATTTCGTTTTAAATCAATAATAAAACCATATTCATCGACGTCATATAAGAATCATAAACGATATATCCCAAAATATCATAACAACTGTCAAATATATCAGAGTATAAACATCCCAGGCTGAACAAATGGTGTGTGCACTGCAATCTTCCCGAGCTCCTCTTTTGAAAACTGACTACCTGAAACCAAAACTGAAAACCGTAAGCACGAAGCTTAGTGAGCTCCCCCAAACTACCACATACCACACAATAACATATAAAGCATCTACTGGGCCTTGCACACTGCATCGGACCGGAGTCCGGAACTAACCAGGGCCTTGCCCTCTGCATCGGACCGAAGTCCGGAAACTGCATCGGACCGGAGTCCGGAACTAACCAGGGCCTTGCCCTCTGCATCGGACCGAAGTACGGAAACTAACTGCATCGGACTGAAGTCCGGAACTAACTGCATCGGACCGAAGTCCGGAACTGATTGGGACCTTGTCCCCTGCATCGGACCGAAGTCCGGAACTGACTGAACATAACATAGCATAAACATATCAACTAGCATGAATACATATACTGCATACTACGTCAGAACAGAGTCCGGAACACATAACACAAAACATGCTTAAATCACAAAGGCATCAAGCACTCTAACTACTGCATCGGACCGAGGTCCGGAACTAACTGAACATAGCATGACATAATCATAGCATATAATATAAACACATATACTGCATACTGCATCGGACCATAGTCCGGAACACATAACTCATACCATGTCTGTATCACAAAGACACCAAGCATACCGAACTACTACATCGGACTGAAGTCCGGAACTACTGCTAATTAAACGAGCCGGCATTGTGGCCTTAGACCCGTTACTACTGGAAGGAAACTCACCTCACACTGCTGAAGTCCCGTAGACACAGCCCCGCACTGCTGAAGTCCCGCAGACTCAACCTTAGCTGCTGGATGACAGATTCCCGAACTGTCAACACCAAAATAACACCCAATTAATAATTGGGTTCTAACACATAACTATAAATACATACTTTGGGTAATTACTACATTACCCCTAGCTTGGCTTACCCAAGCCCAAGGCCCAATCCATAGGCCCAAAGTCAACTAGGGGTCAAAGCCCAATATATGGCCCAATTTTCCAAATTGGGCCGAATCCTTCATATGGGCCTTACCCTAAAGCCCAACTAATTATTCTAGTCCATTTGATTATTCTCGGATGGCCCAACACAAAGCCCAAGTGAAATTAGGGTTTCACATCAAATGATAACTAGGGTTAAGTGTTTCTTACTTAACCCACTAAGGACTTAACACACTAGGGACTTAATCCATTAAGGACTTAATCCATCAAGTCCATTATTGCATAGATTAATTTATGCCAATGATAATTATTTAATATTTCACTTATTAAATAATTCTCGTGTGTCTTGATAAATTCCCAAATATTAGATTTTCCTCACTTAGCCCATTAATAAACCATTTACCAAAGCTCAATCGAAAGGCCCAATTCCAAATCAAGTGTTTAATCTCTTTAGACCAAGGCTCGTAATCCTCTCTATATCTAATTGAACAAACCATAATTTTTCTAAGTATTTTCCATCGCATTTAATCATGCATTAATATTTATTTAGTCAAATATTTAATCTATCAATATATATAACAAGCCCACCAATTTCCTTGAAGTCCATATGATTTAAAACTCAATTCATCAGCCCATTTATTTATTTCCATTAAAGTTGAAGTCTAAGTCCAAAACTCCAAGCCCAACAATTAGATCTAACCTAAAGCTAAAAATCGGTCAAGGTATGTACCTCTTCTTCACTTCATGAAAAATCGGGAACATTCACTAATTCACCAGGGAGCTCCAGCCGAGGGTACTCCACCAGAACTGGTTTACAGATCACTAGGGAATCCTTCTTCAACCTCCTCTGCCACGAAATTCACCTGGGAGTTTACCAAACTCAGTCCTTTCCTTGCTCATCTAAACATCTCGAGAACCAGTTCTCAATCACGAAGTGTATATGATTCCTTAAACATATATATGCGAGAATGAAAATTTTATTGAGTAAATTAAAACCTCAGGTCGAGACATGCCTTGAAGTAATGATTGAAATCGCCTTCTTCAGCACACCGTAAATCTTCTGAAACTTCGCCGGAAATCCTTCACTCGTCCGATGGCAACTCCGACAACTGGCAGAAGCTCCGGTGATTGGCAACTCAAACCCTTTCTTTCTTTCAGTCCTTCTCCCAATTTCGTTAAGTCTCTATCTCTCTTTGGTCATGCTTCTAACCAATGGTCCGACGATGTGGAAGTCGGGGATGATACCCTTCTCACCTCTTATTTCTTCTTTCTTGCCCCTCATTTGAGCTCTCTACCTCGCTATCGCCGCTAAATGCACACACCCCTCCTCTCTATAGCTAGGGTTAAATTCATATATATATATATATATATATATATATATATATATATATATATATATATATATATATATATATATATATATACTTGGCCGATGCAGGTGTATGGTGCTGTAATCCAATTAGGAGGAGCACATCCCCACCCTCTATGTCGCGTACAGGGGAGACAAAGATCAAATTTTCCATTAATGGGCAGAAGTAGCCCCTACAGTTTAGCCACTTGGATAATATAACCCCTCAAACTTAGTTTCTATACAAAATAAATTCGAATTTTACTAACAACCCCCATCTTCTAAAATCTTTACAATTAACCCTCGAAACTAACGCCTTGCTCAATTATTATTGATTTTAGGGCTTCTATGCATTTATTTATTTATTTGATAAACGGGGCGTTACAGAAACCCTAGATGCTTTGGATATATGTTTTCTCTAATTATACATGCATTTTCAATTTTCCAAAGCATAAAACCTAACTAGCATACAATTTGACAAATGAACAATACAACTAGTTAGGTAACTTACCTCTTAGTAGGACTTGTAGTTCTTGACCTTCTAAAGCTTGAGCACCTCAAGTGTGATGCCTCTAATGGTTCACAAACACCAAATTCAAGAGGAGGCTTTAGAGAATAAGTTACATAACACAAAATCAATATCAAACTCTTAGAGTGATGGTGCAACCGATTTTGGCTCCAGGGGAGTTCTTTTATAGTGTAGCAAATGCTAGGGTTACACCTTGAAAACCCTAATGACCTTTCATATTACTTAGGATTCATGGGTTAAACCTCCATGGACTATCCATGGATTATCACATTGGTTTAGCCCATCCTAATTAACCATGGATCATTAAGAGTCATTTTTTTACATAATTAATCCACATATATTTAATTAGTCTCTTTTGATCACAAAATTAATTCCAAATTAATTCTTGATCAATACTAATTAAATAATATGATTTCTCAATTAATATATTATACTTATAATATATTAATAAATCACAAATAACATTATTCTCAAAAGTCCATCCTATCAAATTGCACTGATGAAGGCAACCCAAAAGGACTATGCTACAATCGGGTCAAGTACATCCTAGTTATAGTTATGGGCTTAGACACCAAATCCAACAGTTAGCCTCAACAACCAGTTGAAAATCCGGTATATTGGGTAATGGGTAGGTAAGTATGAGACCAGGGAGGTCGTGGTTGCATCAGAAGTGTATGAGAAATCAAGATAAGCCTGAGGTAGTACTATTGATTGGGACTTGTATTAGGAGTCTCTTTGTTATTAAGTCGATATGTTAAGACAATTTTTGCATGGGTTAAATAATCTCAAAGTAATTGATTTGACCCTACTACACAACTCTAGTTTGAGTCTAACCATTGTACGGATGAGTCTTTCACTCGAAGGATTATTTGAGCCTTTTATCAAATGAAAAGTTTTTGGCAGCAACGGATGGTCAATGATTCTGTTCCCAGTGGAAGCAACAAGATAATAAAGGGTTGGAAGTGTGATGATCAATTTGGAATATGAAGTACAGTTGATCGGATAGTGATTCAGAGTGGGCTGTCTGTCAGGGTCTTAGAATTTCAGATTTCGGGCAGAGTAGTAATGTTTTTTCATTAGGGGTTAACTTTAGTGAGGTAAAGATTTGTTCGTTGTAAGGAATTGAGAGCCCTGTTAAGGAAAAGTTCAGTTACAATTTTGGAATGTTGTTGTATGTGTGATTGTTCACTCAATTCGTATCGGAGTTGTGGATGGGCTGCTCAAGTTGTCTGGTGTAGCTGGATGATTGTAAGGAGTGATTTCAAGTACGAAATCTAATTTAAGCGGGGGAGAGTAGTAACACCCTGTTTCAAATCGTTTCATAATTCAGGGCCGTGACCCGAATATCAGTTATCATAAGGCTTTGGGCCTTGATGGAATAGAGATTTAAACCTCTTTGGATGTGGGTAATATAGATTAGGTGATATGAGAGTTCGGTTTGTGTTTCGTAGCCCAAGGGTACAACCGTAAAGTGATAGTTTGGGCCTTTTATGAATTTTGGATTTACGGTCGGTAAGTTTTAAGGAAAAGGAGATTTAATAGGATTGTAGAGATTCTTATTACCTTTCCATGGATATAAAAAAACATCGAAATCGGACTTAGAATGAAGAAGTTATGGCCTTCAGAAGATTGTGGTTTTGGACCCTATCCGAGTACGTTGGGTGTACGTTATGAGTACGCCGAGCGTACTAGGTCAAAGTTGATTGCAGAGGAAACCCACATATGCTGGGCGTACGTGGGAGTACGTGAGGCATACGCTTCACTGGGACAACCCCTAATTTTTAGGGTGTGTGCCATATTTAAGCAACTTATGTTGCCTTGGTGGTATCTCTTGGTCAGCCTCCACTCCCCTAAACCCTAAGAACGAAACCCTAAGTGCCATTTGTGAGTTTTGAGCTTGGAAATGAGTTTTGGTGGTGTTTTTGGTGATTTGAAGGAAGAAGAACACTTGGAAGTTGTCTTGGTGTGGCTTGAGCTTGTAGATCTAGAACCATCATCAACTTTGCAAGTTATTAGAGGTATAAAGCTCTCAACTTGACAACTTCTTATGCTAGATCTAGTTTAGGGATTTGTTTATACATTTTTGTGCCCGTTAAGCTTTGTTTGGGAGTATGGGCTACACCAGCAACTTGGGATGATAGATCTAGGATTTTTTTAGGTCCCTTGTTCATAAAAATGATAACTTGATGGGTTTTGTGCAGCCATGAAAGGTTGATGTTTCACTTAATGGAGTTAAGATGCTAGAATTGGACCTTGGGATGTTTTTAGCCATGCAAAGGCTTAAAGTCTTCGAATTTATGGGTTAGGACCTTAATATGATGTTATTTTATGAATTGGATGATAAGTTTTGAAGTGGTTAAGTCATTTGGCCAAGGGTTTTGGATCAGACCAGTACGCGGGGTGTACTCCTGGGTACATTGAGTGTACTGGCTGCGAACTCGTTTTCGGATCGATCGCATAAGAAGGGCGTACGTGCTTGGTACGCCGAGCGTATGCTAGTCTGTGGGCCGAAGGAGTTGTTGGCTTGGGTTATTTGGACTATGTTTCATTTGGGCTTGGCCCCTTAAATCCTAAGGATAATTTCTGACTTTGGTATTTCTTGGATTTGGACCCATAATGGGCTTTGGGTCTTATTTTGGAAGTTGGGCCATATTGGGCTTTTTGGTGCTATCGGTTTGGGCCTCAGATTTTGGGCTAAGTGAGGGAAGGGTGAAATGGACTTTTACCCTGAGTTTTGGACAATCAGAACAGGATTCCAACTATGGGTAGTGGACTAATTATTATTTGGGTATTATCTTTTGGTGCTAGAGCGGGGATTTTCCGGATCAAAAGTCCGAGCTTTTATCTGAGTTATTCAGCAGTTTGTGGCAAGTCTCCTCACTTTACTACAGTTTGAAGGCACCAATGTCGGCCCATTGGCTTATGTATTATAGGAAGACCGGGGGTGGCCCTTGACATTTGTATGAAAGACCCAAAAGCGGCTCCTGGCAATTTGTATGCAAGACCAGGGATCGGACCGTGGAAAATAAGTAGATAGTTAGATATAGATTATATTCTAGTTGTCTTTGTGATACTTGCATGGAAGACCAGGAGGTGACTCTTGGCACTTGTCTGTAAGACCTAGGGTTTTGGCCCCCGACCTGGCAAGGAAAGACCATGATACGGCTCGTGGCATAATGACAAGACTATGGTTGGCACATATCATTCTCTATTGTTTGTATGGTATGTGGTATTTTGGGGAACTCACTAAGCTTTGTGCTTACAATTACTTCCTATAGAAAAAGGAAGGGCCCGACATGACTTGCACTGCATCCACAGATGTTTCCACAACTTTTATGATTATAGGATTGTACTCTAATAACTATTTTTACCTTGTTACACTTTTGATTTATTGGAAATGTTAAATGGTTTTTATGGTTAAGTTAAAAATGAATTTTTTACCTTATAAATTTGGGATGTTACAGTGTTTATGATTTGTACTAAGCTTGTATATGTATTTGGTATATCCGGTCCTAAATATCCTTGTAATATTGTATATACCTCATTAACAAGAAGAGGTTAATTATGAGAAATATTATGATTAAGATGCTATTATAGCAAAAGTAAGATCCCCGAAAATCTTCCTTCCTACTTAAGCTTCCGACTTCTCTCTCATCGGCGTAACCTTCTTCTTCTATGATCCTTTCTCTTCTCCTACAATACGTCTACCGAAAAACCTAGCTAGGGAATTATGAACATAAAATCGCATATTCCAATCATACTTGATCTTAATCGTTTGATGTATGCTGAGAGCTTTTTGAAACTTATTTCAGTGGTTTTGGAGTGTGACAACCCAAAGTTATTCCGTTACATTACCCCGTTACCGTTAACGGAATATTCCACTGTATAAAAGTTCCGTTAACAAGAGGTCGTCAAATAAATAAATGTTTTATTTATTTATGTTTTATGTCCTGATAGTCGTAATAAAGTAAAAGAAAACACTTAAATTACATTTCCATAGTAATTTGGAAAAAGTTAGTTTTTATTATTACGACCACTAAATCGGGTGCGACCAAAAGCCCCGTTTAGCGACAGTATCGGGTAGATTTCCACGGAGCCCCAACTCCAACCCCTATATAAGGGTGAGTGGAGTCCATTGGATACTTTTTACACTCTCCCCACTCTCTCTCTCTACAACTTAAATTCGAGCCAAAAATCGTCCGTTTCGAGCCCCAAACGAGTAGGTAAACTATCCTAACTCGTTTTATAACTTATCTAGCCTGCAAATTCGAGTTTAAAACATAAAATAGGGACATAATCATGTGTTTACGGCCCAAGAACACTCTTGGGCCGTGAAAACCATTTAATGGGGTTTTTAAGCCCCAAAACCCCTCCAAATTGTCCCTAAGGCTTAGATATGACTTGTAGGCTTATGGAATCGGACTTAGAACACCTTGAACTAGCATTTTGGGGAGTAAACATGAGTTTACCGCCCAAGAACATTCTTGGGCCGTAAACTCCCCTTCATGGGGAGTAAACTCATTTTCTTGTGTTAGAAATGCCCTCAACACCCCTATGGCCTTGGAAAAATAACTAGAAAGCAATACCAACATTTTAGAAGCCTTAAACCTCAATAAAACTAGGAGAGTAGGAGTTCACGGCCGTGAACTCCCATAGGGGTGGTTCATGGGCCGTAAACTCCCAATTTATGCCCAAATGGTGCCCTAAACTCCCCATTTGACTTGGAAAAATGCTTAGGAATTTACCCTCTACCATTTAAGACTTGAAAACACCAAAAGAAAGAGGGTATAGGAGCTTACGGCCGTAAGCTCCCTTGCTTAGGGCCGTAAACTCCTCAATGGTCCATGTGAAGCCTTAAATCCATTCATACAAGTTAGATTTGGACCTAGCAAAATTCCACGATCGATATTAAGCCTTTACACATCCTAGAACACTCTCACCATGAGTTTTCGACCGTAAACTCATGGGAGTTGTCCCAAGGCCGTAAACTAAGGTGCTGTTTGTTTTTTCGAAGCGAAAATTCATTAAGTCTGCGGACCACCTCTGCAATCCTCTGTAGCAGAAGAGGTGGAACAAACGGCTGCAACCTATAATAAGAAGCATGTTTGTTTTTTAACATCTGCAGACTGCTGCAGTAAACTGAAATTTAAATAAACTAATTTTATAAACTGAAAATAGTTCTCAACACCGAAATTTAATAATTCTAGTTTTAAAACATTGAAATAATAATAAAAAGAACATGTAAAAAAACAAAAATAAAAAACTTTTTTTCTTAAAAAAACTTTAAAAAATGTAAAAGAATCTAATAGTTTTATTCTAGAAAAAAAAAACTAATTTTAAAAAACATTAAAAAAGAAAATAATAAAAAATTAAGAAAGTATTGCAAACATTGTCTACAAAGTTCGTAAAAAATTACACACGCTAAAAAAGATGCAACTAAAATTGAAAAATTAATAAAACGGTAAAAAAAAATTAAAAAAATCATGTTAAAAAAATCGTGGAAATTATAAAAATAATATGTGTCACATCTGTAAATAAAAATTTAAGAAAATCAAAGTTTTAAAAAAAAAATAAAAAAAAAAGTTATACAAAAATTCTTAAAAAAAACACTTAGAAAAAATGAAAGCTGAAGAGGTTAGAAGAGGCAAGTCAAGTGCTGTGCCACGCAGCACACGCGCAGAGGTTTTGTAGTCTAAAGTCTTCCAAAAAACAAACTGCTGCGAAAGGGAAAGTGTTGCGCGTGTGCTGCGCCGCGCAGCAATAAGTGGTTTGAAGAGGTTTTTATAGAAAAACAAACAGCACCTAAGTGTATAGAGTTTACTCTTGGAGAGTAAACTCCATTCCTAAGTCATTCAAGCCCTTAAATGTTACCCGGGACACCCTAAACACTTAACCAAAGTGTTTTCCGCTCTTTAGAGTGCGTATACTTGTTAAATTAGTATATAATGTACTAATTGTATGTGAACATATGTTATCATATGTTAAATAGGTCAGTAAGTGTGTCCAAGTCTTTACTTGACACCGAGCACCCAACCGGCGCCTTCGTCGGATCCACTTACACCAGGTGAGTTCATACCCCTGAATGAACCTTTTAAATGTTTTTACATGTTTTATAGGGGGGAATACAAGTTAAACATGCCAGTTATCATATCAATCACATGTGATTGATAACCCACGTGCACAAAGATTTACCACACTTTAAACTGTTTTACCAAGTAGAATATTACAAATGACTTTCAAAAAGGTTTTTACTTGTTCAAACTCTTACTTATAATGTTTTATCAAAAGACAATTTAAACTAGTTTACGAAAAGTTTCCAAAGAATTTCTAAAGGTTTTCAAACTTATTTTATCAAAGGACACCAAATTGGGATTTTCTCAAGAATAAAGGTTTTCTTCCATATTTTGATACTCTTTCTTAGTTAAACTCCTACTTGATAACGCTGTCACTTCGTGATGCGTTTATACCTGTTATTGCCTCTATTTTCGCTTATACTTGTAGTCGCATATGCCTAATAGACGCTCTTACTTCACTTGTTGTCGCTTCCACTTCGTGATACACTTATACCTGCTAGACGCTTATACTTGTTCACACTCTTACTTAGTGATACGTTTCCACTTCACTTATACTTGATATCGCTTCTACTTCACTTATACTCGATACGCTCCTACTTCACTTGTTGACGCTTCTACTTCGTGATACACTTACATTTGGCACGCTTATACTTCACGATTCGGTCATTCTACACTATACACTTATACTTCACGATATGAATCCACTTGTTACACACTCAAGCGTAGTTAGATGTATGTCTGTGCTTGTCTAGATGCATATAAGTAATGATTGTAGGACTTAGGAAGGCTTGCCCGCCCTATTTCCTTTTCTTCGTTGAGATGTGGTCTGGTGGGATCGGATGGCCGTCCGAAGGTCGTTTGGTTCATTAGTTATATGTTATGTATGCGAGCATAGACGTATAGGTTTGCTCTAGTCAGTTTAGTTATGAGTCTCTACCTCTAGTTCAACACTTATACTGGAAACCCACTACCCACTAGAAACCCACTACTCACTATTTGGAAGTCACTACCCGCTATTTGGGATGCATCTTCGGGACACGACCTTCTCCGTCATCTAGTTGGTAACCAGAGTCTCCTGTAGGGAGAGAGGACATTGTGTGTATAGATCTATACGGGATTGATGTTGGATTAATGTCTAAGTCCATAACTATAATTGGTAAGACTTGACCCGACCCGGCATGGTCCATTTGGGTTGCATGGCATCATGCACTTAGATAGACTAAAATGAGAGAAATAACACTTAAGGTTTATTAATATATTATAAGTTCTAATATATTAATAGAGATTATTTAATTAGTATTGATCAAAAGTTAATCTAGAATTAATTAAGTGATCAAAAGAAGACTAATTAAATATATGGGTTGATTGTGTAAATCATCCATACTTATATAGTGGGCTAATGCTCCATGGATTTTCAAGTTGGGCTCAAACCCATTGGATGCTCCATGGATGCTCCATGGTGTATTTGAACCCATGGATCCAAGGAAATGGAAAGCCATGACAATTAGGGTTTACCCTAATTGTAACAACTATATAAGCATCTTATTGATGTGAGAAATCGGCCACTAGATATGCATGGAGGGCAAGCCGATTCTTGAAGTGTTCTAATTTCTCTCTAAGTTATTCCAAGTGCTTATGGTGTTGTGTGAACCATTTGAGGTGTCACACTTGGGGCACTAGGCACTCAAGATTCATGAAGACAAACACCAACAAAAGGTATGTTATTCTAACTTGTGTTATTCAAAGTTTTGTATGCTAGAATAGAACAATACCTTGGAAAGTTGATATTTGCATGTATAATAGAGAAAACATAGATCCAAGGTATTTAGGGTTGCATGTACACTTAGGAGTGTTAGATTGCTCAAAACCCAACAGTGGTATCAAAGCCTAGGCTTGTTTTCTTGTTGTACTTGCTTAAACTGCTTAAAAATCGACTTTTGGTGCTGTCTGCCCAGCAAACTCGCCGAGTCCATGAAGGGACTCGACGAGTCCAAGGCAAAATGCATCCAACTCGCCGAATTTGTTCATGCACTCGACGAGTTGGACTCCCAGACAGCATATTTTTGAGTTTTGGTGCTGGAATTGGTCTAGAATCATTACCTTTGACTGTTTTGGGCTTATAAAACTTGTTTTGAATGTGGTAATGATTGTGTTAAACCAATTCAATGCTATAATAAAAGTTTCAAGTTTATATGTGTTCATGTTATTCTTGAAAATTGTTAATTATGAATGATCACGCTTATGAATTTTGCTAGATCATAGGAATTGTGTGCAAATTGTTTGGTGATATAATTCATGATCTTGTTGAAAATTGTATGGAGTTCATAACTTGTCCTCAAGTTATGAATTTTCAAGAATTTTATGTTTCCTTGATTTATGAGTTAGTTTAGATTGATAATGAAAAAATTATGTTTTAGTTGTTTTCAATCCATATTAGTCTAAAAAAAGTTCATAAAATATGTTTTTGTAACTTGTCTTCAAGTTATGTGAAAAGTCATATTTATGAATCTTAAAAACTCATAAAAGTTTTGTAGGTTACATAAAATGTAAGAGTTTTTTCCATTAAATAGTTTAATGACTCCATAACTTGTCCTCAAGTTATGGATGTTGAAGAGACACTTCTTTAAAGTGTTTTTAAAGAATAAGGGGTTACATTAAAATGAAGAGTATTCATTTTAATGAACCATTAAACTCATAAGTTATGATTTAAAGAGTCTTGAAATAGTTTCAAAACTTGCCCTCAAGTTTTGGAATTTGAAAAGTTACTCCTCATGTATACTTTAATTCCAAATTGAACATTGAAATTTTAAAAGGTTTAAAATTCAACCCTTATACTATTATTATAATTTTAATTATATAGATATGTATAAGAGGAAGTCAATCTTACCGTTACTAGGCCTCATTCACGAAGCCGGTCTATAAGGGGGGTATAAGGTTACTGCCTATAAAATGGTAGTTTAATGGGTGTCCACTCTCACCCACCGCTTCCTTGACTGGTGGAGGGTCGTTAGCCGAACGGGTAGGAATGGACTATAATTCTCCCTTCATTAAAAGTATAATGAAAAATACTAAGTAACTAAACACTTATAAATTCCCAATCTTAGTTACTTACGAAAATGTGAAAAGGTGCTAGCCCATAAAATTATACTTTGTACCTTACCAAGTCGTTAGTAGAGCATGTGTGGTTAACCGACACACTAACATGGACTAGTAAGAGTGGCAAAGGGTAACTTGACTTTATTATAGATCGGTGGAGCGTGTGTGGTTAATCGGCACATCGATTAGGTAATATTGTTGAGGGTACCAAGTCAATTTGTATGGTTATTCACACCTTGTTTGTGATCCTCGGCATCCCAGTCACAAATTTGAGAGGGCACAATCGAGATTCAAACATGCCATTGAAAAGTTCAATGTATCTCAAAAGATCTAGGAGTTTCAAAACTAACAAAACCTAATAATAAAATATTTCGTTTTCATGGTGGAAATTGGTAAATCGTCATTTACCTACCTTCAACTATTTTATAATTTGGATTACGGCATCCCTCTTCCAGTTATAAATAGGTTGTTGGGTCCTAGCCTTAATATTTCATATTGGGTGTTATATTAAGGACTTTAAATCAACTAACTTGAATTTCTCCCATTATAGATGTCTAGTTTAGACAGCTATGGTCTTCCCAAATCTTTAGGAACAAGCTTCCTAATGAAGATGATATCCCAAATGACAATGAAGGTGAAAGATCAATCCCTTTGTTGGGCATTTGTGGGACTAGAAATCATACTTCACTTCATCCACCTCCTCCAATAAATCTCCCTACCCACAAGTTTTAAGACTTGATAAGTTCTAAGTCACTCAATCCCTATTGGCAAGCAAAGTCTATACGTGCTTAGATCTTGGGGATTAAGCCACATATTGACAAGTCGGGAGAGTCGGGTGTCAAAGTCTCGAGGTAGCTGGCTGCTGACTTGGTTCTTCAGTCACTCCCTGATGACAGGTCGCGACAAGACCCTTAATGATCTTACCTATTTGCTTGATGATGCTAAATCAACAGTGATTTTGGAGCATTAGTAAAGCAAATTGGATTGGAAGATCTACTTTCCAAACCTATTTGGACATTGAAAATGGTGACACTGGAGGTCCAGGAAAAACTTTCTCTTCCCAATGGAAAGGGATCGGCCATAGTCAACTCGGTTGACCAAATGGTAAAGAGAAAGGTTAAGTCTGTGATAGTCCCATGTACCGTTTCCAAAGAGTCCATATGATTTTGTGGCCAAAGGAAAGACATTGGTTGCGAAGCTGCTAAATTTACCTGAAACATCTTAAGGATGGTAAAGTCAATAGGTTTGACTCTACTTCAGGTAAACTCCATTGTCTAACTCTATTAAGTTTCTATTCTGAGATTCTTATTGCATAATGTGACGAGGTCACATGTTGATGTTTTAAGAATCAAAGAAAAAGGTGAAGAAACTTAAAGGAAGTATATACTGATTCTGATCGCGAAGATGGATTTCGATCGCATGGTTCGGTGATCAGAATTTTGAGTTGTTACTTAAGAGTTATGATATATTGCTTAGGAATAGATAACAACAAGTTTTCCATATGGATTGTAAGGATAAATTTTTCGGCAAAGTTTTAAAATAAAAAGAAAAATGGTTTTGATTTTATTTATTTTAAGTATCCTTACAATGGCATTTGTAAAAAATTGTTGATTATATGTTTCCATTGATAAGCAATATGTGTAAATGGATTTGATTCTTTCATTAGTGGAAGTGTCATAATTTACCAAATAAGGAAAGATTCTCATCACCCAAGTTTCAGTTGGATAGAAACTTGGAATCATGCAACTTGTATTGTATGATCATGAGATTTTTTATATATTTGGGAAATTAAGTCTAATTCCTTGTTCACATGTATATGTGAATCAAGTGAAGGACAAAGGGATCGGATACACTTGGGTGTGCGCTGATCAAGTCCACCACAAAGTTGATAAGATTATTCATTATGATTTACTAAAGTTTAGTAAATATGGTTATACTTACAAGTTTAAGTATAGTTCTGGATCATTGGAGAAGTTTCAATGATAGACATAATGAGTAAGAAGAATCAAATAAGGCAGAAAGATAAAAGTTTCTCTAATCTGAAGAGATGGGAGAGTACTTGAGTATCTTGTTTTATGATTATCTTAGTGATTATGAAACCATGTCACAATTGATCCTCTAAGGACACCTTAGTTCATTTTGTTTGGCTAAGGAGAGGAATCGTGAATTGTTGAAATGGTTAGATCAAAAGATAAATTATACTTCGTTCCAAAATTAAATCTTAGATTCATACTCCAAGATTAAGCCTTGAGTGACATAATCTTAAGAAAGGTTTAAAACACTTGTTAAATGTAGAGTAAAATGTGTTCTTACTCTTGTACATTTGAATTGGTAAGTTGTGAAGTTTTGGATAAAACAAAGACCAACTAAGACCAATTGTGAGAAGTGTTTAACTTGATAAGAATCTGCACTAACTCTCGAATATTCGTTTTTGTCAAGGAATGGTTCTTGACAAAGAGAATCTTATATGTCAAGAGGTCAGTAGGAGTCTTAAAAGGATCTTAAGATAGATTCAAGAACTAATCAAGAGTTTTGTTAATCACTAGACCACGACTTGAGGTTTGTAACCTATCGTGTTGACATATTCTGTGCCCATTCCAGTTAAAGTTGGTTTTGAATTGGAGTTCTAAGAGTTCTCAGTTGGTTGCATAACAACTTGGAAGCAATGGCAGGCCCTTGAGCTGCCAGGTGGCAAGAAATTAGATTGAGTTCAGTCCATATGAGTTTGGATTTGTCATTATCCTTGTCTTGTGACTATGGTTTTGACAATTCACATGGATAAGAACACATACACCATTAAATCTAAGTGTCATAAGGTTTCTCTTCGATTCATGAAAATGATAGTGAGGAAACTCTTTCATTAAGTAGATTTAAGTGGATAGCAAGTGTGAAGTTTGCATTCTCATGTCGTTGGTGAAGCGTGTGTGGTTAACCGGCACACTAACTAATGAGAATGGCAAAGGGTTAGATTCACATGTGAGCTATCTAAGGAAAGGTTTAGACTCCAGGTGTATGATTTGATAAAGTCTTATCAAGGCAATCTAGTACCAGAAATCTGACTGATTTCTAGGTACATGTCAAAGCTAGTGGGAGCATAAAGTGTTATGCTAGTTAGATAATAATCATTATGCTAGTGGGAGCATGATGATTATGTTGCAAATTAGCAATGTTAATTATAGAAAACAAAAGTTTCAACTCGCTTTGAAAAAGTTGTTTTACCTAATTAAGGGAGAGAAATTTATACTTCATTCCAATTCTACAAGCTTAGATTGAGATTTTAATCAACTTTAGTCAAGAATATATATGAATGTTATGTTGGAATGGTTCCACATAAGGAATTTCTATATATGTTGCTTTCTCAAAATTCGATTATGATTACGGCATCCCTCTTCATAGTTCGAATTATGAGAACATGGCAAAGAAAAATTTTATAGCATGAATCGTATCCCATATGCTTCGGATATAGGATCGATTGCATGTGTTATGATATTCATCCATTCTAAATTTTCCTAATGCTTAGAGCGTTAAGAAGGGAAAAGGGATTAGAACTGGATATGACTAAGATGATTAAGCAATTGTCGAGAACAATTTGGGGTTTTCCAAAGTTTGGTTACCCATGGACAATTGGAAGTATGGAGTAAGGACCGTATTGACATATTTTGGAAAGAGGCAACTCTTGTTCAAAAGTGATGGTCAAGATGGGAATATGGAATTTTTTCCATAGGTGGAAGTTATTCTTTGAATCTGTGTAAGATTAAAGAACTTAATGCAAAGAAGGATGTTCAAAGGAATGTACTTTGAATTTGAGACTTCATCTCCATGGAATTGTTTTCCATTGGAATACTTTGTAATGTTTGTTGCCAAGTCCTTGTGACTTGTGTGAATATCATTACAAGAGGGTCATTGCATAGATTACGGTAAATGACAAGAACTTGGTATTCTTACATTTACAATAAGGATTGGGATTGTGAAATGAAAATCATTGAGGTCATGTTCAATTGATATACATTTCACAAAGAGATGACCATATGTAAACATAGTGTGCATACTTGGAGTATGGCATAGCTATTGTTTAGAGAAACATAGTATGCATGCTTGGAGCATGGTATCACTACTGTTTCAATTCAAGTATTAAGTTGATTAATCGAAACATGAATAATGAGTGATCAATATGGTGCTTAGATAAAAGGTGTTTTATTTACGCTCAAAGTGTTGAGGCCAAATAGGACTAGTATTATCTTGTGTTTCACTTTGCATGTTTTGACTTCCAGAATAACTAGGTCATTCTACTGAATGACCAAGTTATTCAAACCATCCACAGTCAGTCATATGTTGGAAGTAGATATGAATCAAGACTGTCGTGAATTTGGCTTGTATGATTTGTATAAAGTGCTTTAGACAATGCAATAGTTGCTACAACATTCATGAGTACTCATAAGGGCTGAGTATTGGATTCAACCCACACTCATTTGGATTAACTTCATGGATTTTATCACGAGTGAATCATGAGACGATAATATCTTATATTCTTCAAACCTAGAGATATGAGTTGTTGACTATGAGCTGGTTATACATTGATTGCACGTAAACACATTGGTAACTCGATGTTATAAAACATGCCTTTGTGTATGATTCAACAAACAGTTAGTACAAGCATATGAGTCGAAGTTTATCCATTCCTTTTACCTTCGGGATAAAAGCGATATCTGTGGGCCCTCGATGATTTAGTGATGACAAAAGTAAGTGCTCGACCGGGCCTGGACTGATTTGATTTGTTCAATTAGTCAGTCGTCATAAATCAGAAATCGGGAAACAACAAATGGACAGAGAGAATGATTATAATCCATGTCTCAGTCCATATGATATCTAGAATGGAGGAATATATGATCACTTATCTAATGGAAAAGTCATTGACAGAGGTCAGAGTTCATCGACAAGGTCAGAGATCGACAGAAGCTTTTGAGAGCTATGATTGCTAGTCGGGTTCTGAAGTCATACTTGCAATAATAGTTTTAGACTTATCCAAGTGGGAGACTGTTGGATTAATGTCTAAGTACATAACTATGATTGGTAAGACTTGACCCGACCCGGCATGGTCCATTTGGGTTGCATGGCATCATGCACTTGGATAAACTAAAATGAGAGAAATAACACTTAAGGTTTATTAATATATTATAAGTTCTAATATATTAATAGAGATTATTTAATTAGTATTGATCAAAAATTAATCTAGAATTAATTAAGTGATCAAAAGAAGACTAATTAAATATATGGGTTGATTGTGTAAATCATCCATACTTATATAGTGGGCTAATGCTCCATGGATTATCAAGTTGGGCTCAAACCCATTGGATGCTCCATGGTGTATTTGAACCCATGGATCCAAGGAAATGGAAAGCCATGACAATTAGGGTTTACCCTAATTGTAACAACTATATAAGCATCTTATTGATGTGAGAAATCGGCCACTAGATATGCATGGAGGGCAAGCCGATTCTTGAAGTGTTCTAATTTCTCTCTAAGTTATTCTAAGTGCTTATGGTGTTGTGTGAACCATTTGAGGTGTCACACTTGGGGCACTAGGCACTCAAGCTTCATGAAGACAAGCACCAACAAAAGGTATGTTATTCTAACTTGTGTTATTCAAAGTTTTGTATGCTAGAATAGAACAATACCTTGGAAAGTTGATATTTGCATGTATAATAGAGAAAACATAGATCCAAGGTATTTAGGGTTGCATGTACACTTAGGAGTGTTAGATTGCTCAAAACCCAACAATTGACACCCTCGCACCCAGACTACTAGCTACAGTCCCGGCCTACCAAGCCAATGGGTGACAAATGTCATAGACGCTTGTAGGGCGTCTGGTACTCTAGTCAGTATGGTTACGAGTATCCCAGGTTACCTTATAATTCATGGCCTTAAGGTGACGGTATTTTACTAGCAATTTACACTGTATGCTGGGAACCCACTCACAGAGTCACACTATTTTTAGACCTTACGAGACGTATCTTTCATTTGATACTGTCTGGGGTCTGCATTCTCTGTTTTGAACCTTACCAGCTGTATCTTTCATTTGGTACCGTCTGGGGTCTGTGTCTCTTTCTGTCAGACTGAGCCAGGCGTGTCGTTCATTCGATACTCTCCTGGAGTCTATGATTCCTTTGCCTTAGTCAACAGTCCTCACTGCTGAGGCATATGTTATTTCCCTGAATTCTCCTGCTTTCTTAAAAATCAAATTCTGTATTCTGATAACGATAGCAATTAAGGGATAAACTACTTTTTACCACAAAACTCTGACCAGTCTTGGTAGAAGACTGCTTGTTAAATAGAAAATATAGGATTTTCTCAAAAGGACTCTATTTCACTGTATACTTGAAAACTACCACTTTTATTAAAGTTATTTGAATAAAATGCCACTAAATACTTATGAACTCACCAGCATTTGTAAAAATGCTAATACTCTCTTTTCAAATAACTTGTATTCTCAGGTCAGCATTAGACAGGTACATCCCCGGAGCTGTTGATGAAGATAGCTTAGTACCATGTTGTACTTACTTATATTTACTTGTATTACCTTGATGTAATGTAATGTAAACCATGTAAAACTATTACTACTAATGCAATGGTTGTTGTACTTTGATTACTATAATGCATGTGTTGTGATACTTGACATGACGTCATCCACCCCAGAACGTTTCCGCCGTTCCGGTTTTGGGGTGTGACAGATTGGTATCAGAGCATTGTTTATAGTGAGCTAAGTATATCAATTCATAAAAGATATACAACCTATAAATACAAAGGGATAAAACACTCTGACCAAGAATTATACTTTAAAATATAACCATATTTTACCAAAGTATAAGAACATCCAAAACCTAAACACTCGAACAAAAGTATCACAAGAAGAACAATAATAAAAATCTTCGGATGTTGAACATTACCGTCAAACCTGGGCAGTTATGTAATCGTAAGCTGGAATAAATGTAACCTGATCAACTACATTTATTCGAGATGCGATGAACGTGTGCTTGGGAGTGATAGTGGTGTTGCAATAGGTCTGAAACTTACCAACTAGGAATGCTAGAGCCAAACATAAAGTTTAAAATACTATAGGAGTATTTTGGAACACTAAAAGATTCACACTAATCCCAGAATCATAATCAGAAGGTAAGAAACAAACAAGAATTAAAATACCATAGGGGTATTTTAGGATCCATAACTAACCTTGTGTGAAGAACTAAAAAGATCCTTATTGATATACCTACAACTACAGAGGGTGTACTCCCAAGGTTATATATAATAAGGATCCCATAGGCTAAGAATGTGTGGTTTCGCTCTACTTCCTTTTCCTCGTTGGGATGTGGATACAGAGTAGTATCACATATTCGAAGGCCTATCGGATCTAAGCTATATATGATTTGTATACCCTGTGTAATCGTAGCAGGACTCGATATGGATCATCCAGTGAAATGTTAATAATCTCTTAGGATTCTTCAGACATTTCCATTCTCGCACGAACCCTGTAGAAAACCCTATCCACTTCAGTGCTTGACAGAGGAGTTGAGTCCGACCCCAAAGAAGTTCATTGAGAAGATTTCCAGCTAAGAAATGAATGGACTAGGTCGAGACTATTGAATTTACCAAGTGCTTATATATTTTAGGGACATCAGTGAGAAATTCGCCTAAACTTCGGAGATTCCCAGTTATCCATCATGAAGTGATGACACCCAGAGTTGGAATCAGAAGGAAGGCGGAGTAGAAATTCAATATGTCCATACGAGGAGAGAACCCTAGGTAACTACCCGAAGGAAACCAACGCCGATTTCAGCCAAAGATACGAGGCAGACAGAGGGAGCCAGTACATGGAACCCGAGAATTGTCTTTTCCTCGTGTTCGTCACACTAATAAACCCGTAAAATAATACAATTTAGTGAGTTAGTGGTTACACTACTCACGCTATGTGTTAGGTAAATCGTCGTTTCCCGTTGCCAGTTACACGATTAGAGCGGAACCCCGCACCTCTATCGAGAATGTTTAGCCATAAGCCTTTATAAGCCTCTCTTTCCGCGGTTTCGTTCCGAACTGTTCTCAAATCTCTCCAGGCCGGAGAGTGAAACCTTTCCCAGTATAAAAGGTAACTTAGTAGGAATGACTCGCATCTTATGGCCTTTTTCGATACACATACTCCTACCTTGAATACCAGGACTACATCATAGGGATGTAGGTCGACACTCAGACAACCAATACTCGAGGCACGGGAAAAATTTATGCCTAATACAGTCATGACAGATATGTCCAGGGTTAGCCATCGTCTCTCATTATCTTGTATTCCTTTCCGTGTAGGAAAAACCATGCCACCGAAGAAGCGTAACCAGCCCTCAAGCAAGAAACCTACTCTCTTATTCGATGAAGCTACATTCCAGGCTGCAGTCACGGCAGCCGTAGTAGCTATCATAGCTTACCTGAATGCTAACGACGCCAATGTTAGCGAGGGACCTATCGGGATTTCCGATCCTAGCAATGGACAACAACAACAACCAACCCCTGCATACCCAGCTGCCCAAGAACCTCAACCGAACCCACTGAAGAGAAAGATCAAGATCGAGGAGGGAAGTACCTCGGCTCAAGGACCTTCTGAAGGGCAACGAGCTGAGGCAGACAATACCCCTGCCAACCCTTCCATCCCTACACCTAGGAGACCATACCTAGGAAACCTTCCCCACTGCAGCAAGTGCAGCTACCATTATCATGGTGTCTGCCGGGAACTCATATGTGCTAGGTGCAACATGAAGGGGCATACTGCTCGTGTATGTAGAACTCCGATGGAGCGTATTGCATCAATCACCAATGTGGCGACCCGTACAGTTTGCCACCTATGTGGTGAAATGGGACACTTCAAGAAGGACTTCCCAACCGAAGGGAAAGACAAGGACACAGGAGGAGTCTAACTCTACTGCTTAGGAAGAAGCATCAAGCAACCCGGTAGGTTTTTGGTACGTCAGTCAATCTCGGATAGCTAAACTGAAAACATTAAAAGAACTAATTCAAATGTAAATACTTCCCCATTAAGGCGAAAGTCGCAGCACTGTTATAAAATTTAAAATTCATCAGGTAAAACTATAATGGCTAAACATATACGTTAAGGTCATGTATAGTTAAGATGGATAGACCTAGAGTGAGTGAATGCCGCCTCATTTCCTGTTCCTCGTTTGGTTGTGGATTTAGGGCAGAGTCGCTCAGTCAACAGTCCTCCCCACCTTAATTATATATGACTAGTATATGTTAGGCGATTATAGAAATGCCTTGCGAGAATCCATTCATGAAAAGGTACTCCACTCAGAAACACTTAGAACACTCTATAGTTCTGCATCGACTCTATCGGTCCAAGTATCCGTGGCAGTGGTACATAGGACGAAACCCGAGACGCCTAGAACTTGTGTGCCTGTTCGGCGCATGACTCTATCGACCCTCACTTTATGTCATGTCGAAGTATGCCAATTTCGACGACTCTATCAATCATGGTTTGACTTCGTTCAACCATGTGTTCATCCTTAGTGCTGTGTAAAAAGAACTTTCTCCGTAGCCATGTCGGCAAATAAAGGTTCTTCTGAACCTAAACATAATGCAAATAACTAAACCTAATGCGATCCGTCAGTCGTCACTTTTATTTCAAACCTTCCGAAGTACCCAGGATAGGGGTATCGCGCACTGCTAACCAACCCTCCTTAGACAGATAGGAACCGAAGCGAAAGGCACCGCATGCATTCCAGAAGACGATAACCACCCGAAGCATACCTAGTAGATTCCCTAAAAATACCCTTCATCCTATTCCATAAAATAGGAGCTGGAGTCAAGAGAACCACTGCGGGTTGAGCTACTATAATGACCACAAATCCGAAATTTGTTGTCATGCCGGTTAAGCCAGCATAGTAGCTAACACCCTCAGTTAGTAAAGAGATTAAAGTTCCGAGTGATGGGAACCTATACTCACTAGATTTGACCTAGACCGAGAAAACTCAGAACCTTCGGAAGAGTAGTTGCAGTAGGTGCCCGCACCACTCAGGCACTTTGTCCGCCCTGTTACAGACGAGTAGTGCCTATCATCCTCCACCCTCTCGCATGGAGGAAATCGTCGTCGCCTTGTAGACGATAGACTGCATTCTCCGAAAGGAAACACTAGAATACCGAAAACCACAGGATAACCTCCGCAGCCAAGAATCCTTGATCAAGTGCGAAAGTAGTTGCGTTAAGCCTCAGGACCCGGATCTCGAAGAGATTATAGACTTGACACCAACCTTGGTGTTAGTCGAGGGATTATGCAGGAGCATGCGCTTTCCGCACTAGAATAAACCAAAGGCTTGGAGATTTATTGGACTATTAGGTGTTCCACGAATACTATCTCACGCAGAAATAGTAGGACCACCTCCCGAGATAGTCCAACACTCGTCTGGTGAAACCCTATCTCCCCGACTCGGAGGGTTTCAGTGTCTCAAAAATCGTTAGTGCAGGTTCATTTTGCATGAACTTGAGATAGACACTCTACAGCAAACAGAAAACCATAGTCACACAACCCATTCGATGACCCATAAAGCCTCTAAAAGCCAATTGACGGGAAAACGCAAAACCAAAGACAACCCGAGCTTCCTAAGAACCAACCTAAAGGACTACACATCCAGTACGAGAGAGAACGATGGGAACTTCATAATGGCGATCACGCCAGTGATGATCTTGCCATAGAAATACCCTATGTTCTAAGTACTGAAAAGCTCTACCCTTCCGAGAGCTTAGGACCATCTGAGAATCCTCATGAAGATTTGGTCCAACCCTTTTCAAACCGCTACTACTTTCGGATATTCCACAAGCTTCACACCCCGATCGATCCACTTCTTAGACTTGATATGTGTTTACCCGACGTCACTCTTCGTATCCCACTCATCCAGATAGAAACCGTTAAGAACCCTAACCTTGTAGATACACCAGTCAGAACCCGCTAAACTACACGAGACGGAATCCGCATCCCGTAGGTGAAGGTTTGTTGGAATGACAAACACAGACCAGAGTTCACTTGGGAATGCAAGGACAAACCGAATAGGAAGTACACTTCTGCCTCTACTCGGTCATTCATACCTACTTCCTTGCCTAGACCTGAATTTCGGGACGAAATTCCCTCTAACGGGGGGATGATGTGACAACCCAAAGTTATTCCGTTACATTACCCCGTTACCGTTAACGGAATATTCCACTGTATAAAAGTTCCGTTAACAAGAGGTCGTCAAATAAATAAATGTTTTATTTATTTATGTTTTATGTCCTGATAGTCGTAATAAAGTAAAAGAAAACACTTAAATTACATTTCCATAGTAATTTGGAAAAAGTTAGTTTTTATTATTACGACCACTAAATCGGGTGCGACCAAAAGCCCCGTTTAGCGACAGTATCGGGTAGATTTCCACGGAGCCCCAACTCCAACCTCTATATAAGGGTGAGTGGAGTCCATTGGATACTTTTTACACTCTCCCCACTCTCTCTCTCTCTACAACTTAAATTCGAGCCAAAAATCGTCCGTTTCGAGCCCCAAACGAGTAGGTAAACTATCCTAACTCGTTTTATAACTTATCTAGCCTGCAAATTCGAGTTTAAAACATAAAATAGGGACATAATCATGTGTTTACGGCCCAAGAACACTCTTGGGCCGTGAAAACCATTTAATGGGGTTTTTAAGCCCCAAAACCCCTCCAAATTGTCCCTAAGGCTTAGATATGACTTGTAGGCTTATGGAATCGGACTTAGAACACCTTGAACTAGCATTTTGGGGAGTAAACATGAGTTTACCGCCCAAGAACATTCTTGGGCCGTAAACTCCCCTTCATGGGGAGTAAACTCATTTTCTTGTGTTAGAAATGCCCTCAACACCCCTATGGCCTTGGAAAAATAACTAGAAAGCAATACCAACATTTTAGAAGCCTTAAACCTCAATAAAACTAGGAGAGTAGGAGTTAACGGCCGTGAACTCCCATAGGGGTGGTTCATGGGCCGTAAACTCCCAATTTATGCCCAATTGGTGCCCTAAACTCCCCATTTGACTTGGAAAAATGCTTAGGAATTTACCCTCTACCATTTAAGACTTGAAAACACCAAAAGAAAAAGGATATAGGTGCTTACAGCCGTAAGCTCCCTTGCTTAGGGCCGTAAACTCCTCAATGGTCCATGTGAAGCCTTAAATCCATTCATACAAGTTAGATTTGGACCTAGCAAAATTCCACGATCGATATTAAGCCTTTACACATCCTAGAACACTCTCACCATTAGTTTACGGCCGTAAACTCATGGGATTTGTCCCAGGGCCGTAAACTAAGTGTATAGAGTTTACTCTTGGAGAGTAAACTCCATTCCTAAGTCATTCAAGCCCTTAAATGTTACCCGGGACACCCCAAACACTTAACCAAAGTGTTTTCCGCTCCTTAGAGTGCGTATACTTGTTAAATTAGTATATAATGTACTAATTGTATGTGAACATATGTTATCATATGTTAAATAGGTCAGTAAGTGTGTCCAAGTCTTTACTTGACACCGAGCACCCAACCGACGCCTTCGTCGGATCCACTTACACCAGGTGAGTTCATACCCCTGAATGAACCTTTTAAATGTTTTTACATGTTTTATAGGGGGGAATACAAGTTAAACATGCAAGTTATCATATCAATCACATGTGATTGATAACCCGTGTGGACAAAGATTTACCACACTGTAAACTGTTTTACCAAGTAGGATATTATAAATGACTTTCAAAAAGGTTTTCACTTGTTCAAACTCTTACTTATACTGTTTTATCAAAAGACAATTTAAACTAGTTTACGAAACGTTTCCAAAGAATTTCTAAAGGTTTTCAAACTTATTTTACCAAAGGACACCAAATTGGGATTTTCTCAAGAATAAAGGTTTTCTTCCATATTTTGATACTCTTTCTTAGTTAAACTCCTACTTGATAACGTTGTCACTTCGTGATGCGTTTATACCTGTTATTGCCTCTATTTTCGCTTATACTTGTAGTCGCATATGCCTAATAGACGCTCTTACTTCACTTGTTGTCGCTTCCACTTCGTGATACACTTATACCCGCTAGACGCTTATACTTGTTCACACTCTTACTTAGTGATACGTTTCCACTTCACTTATACTTGATATCGCTTCTACTTCACTTATACTCAATACACTCCTACTTCACTTGTTGATGCTTCTACTTCGTGATACACTTACATTTGGCACACATATACTTCACGATTCGGTCATTCCACACTATACACTTATACTTCACGATATGAATCCACTTGTTACACACTCAAGCGTAGTTAGATGTATGTCTGTGCTTGTCTAGATGCATATAAGTAATGATTGAAGGACTTAGGAAGGCTTGCCCGCCCTATTTCCTTTTCTTCGTTGAGATGTGGTCTGGTGGGATCGGATGGCCGTCCGAAGGTCGTTTGGTTCATTAGTTATATGTTATGTATGCGAGCATAGACGTATAGGTTTGCTCTAGTCAGTTTAGTTATGAGTCTCTACCTCTAGTTCAGCACTTATATTGGAAACCCACTACCCACTAGAAACCCACTACTCACTATTTGGAAGTCACTACCCGCTATTTGGGATGCATCTTCGGGACACGGCCTTCTCCGTCGTCTAGTTGGTAACCAGAGTCTCCTGTAGGGAGAGCGGACATTGTGTGTATAGATCTATACGTGATTGACACCCCCGCACCCAGACTGCTAGCTACAGTCCCGGCCTACCAAGCCAATGGGTGACAAATGTCATAGACGCTTGTAGGGCGTCTGGTACTCTAGTCAGTATGGTTACGAGTATCCTGGGTTACCTTATAATTCATGGCCTTAAGGTGACGGTATTTTACCAGCAATTTACACTGTATGTTGGGAACCCACTCACAGAGTCACACTGTTTTTAGACCTTACGAGACGTATCTTTCATTTGATACTGTCTGGGGTCTACATTCTCTGTTTTGAACCTTACCAGCTGTATCTTTCATTTGGTACCGTCTGGGGTCTGTGTCTCTTTCTGTTAGACTGAGCCAGGCGTGTCGTTCATTCGATACTCTCCTGGAGTCTATGATTCCTTTGCCTTAGTCAGCAGTCCTCACTGCTGAGGCATATGTTATTTCCCTGAATTCTCCTGCTTTCTTAAAAATCAAATTCTGTATTCTGATAACGATAGCGATTAAGGGATAAACTACTTTTTACCACAAAACTCTGACCAGTCTTGGTAGAAGACTGCTTGTTAAATAGAAAATATAGGATTTTCTAGAAAGGACTCTATTTCACTGTATACTTGAAAACTACCACTTTTATTAAAGTTATTTGAATAAAATGCCACTAAATACTTATGAACTCACCAGCATTTGTAAAAATGTTGATACTCACTTTTCAAATAACTTGTATTCTCAGGTTAGCATTAGACAGGTACATCCCCGGAGCTGTTGATGAAGATAGCTTAGTACCATGCTGTACTTACTTATATTTACTTGTATTACCTTGATGTAACGTAATATAAACCATGTAAAACTATTACTACTAATGCAATGGTTGTTGTACTTTGATTACTATAATACATGTGTTGTGATACTTGACATGACGTCATCCACCCCAAAACGTTTCTGCCGTTCCGGTTTTGAGGTGTGACATGGAGTCTCTAATCATTTTGCTAAACTGAAAGGCAAAGTTCCAAAAAACCTCCGACAAAGCATAATGAAATCACATTGATTCCATTATGAAGATGTGGATCTATGACACTATCTCGCAATTTCTCCTCCTAATGATTTTGAAGAAAAATGTGACTGCCCGACAAGTGTGGAAAAACCTTGCAACCTTGCTTAGAGACAACATAATTTTGCAATATCACCATTGGCGACTAAACAATTACCAAATATTGCACAAAAATAAGGACTATCACTAATGTACTCAATAATATAGATGCTATCCTACCCAAAACGAACTTTGGTCTTTCTTTAAAGTTTGATTACACAACCGGTCTTATCAGTCGCCGCTCAAGCATTCCCACGTTTTCAGAGACAAGATCCATGTTGCTCTTCGAAGAGCTCAGATTGAACCAACCAAAATTGGAATATCCATGTAGCACATTCGGACAACCCATTTTCTCATATTATGCTAGTCGTTGAACATTCACATTAAATTTATTAACAATGTAGTAAAAAACAACATAAACTTATAAATTAATTTATATTTCAAATAATAATAATTGTCGAAATGGAAACATATAATTTATAAACTGATAAATCATAACACTTAAAGTAATCATATTTAGTTTTACTCACATGCAAGCCGGGAGTAAAGACAATTGAATAACATGATTATAATAAATGTTTATCTTATAATATTATTCAAATTAAAGTAATGTAATTATTATTATTCTGCAGTGAAGATCAATAATTATTATTTTTTATATTTATAATTATTTTTAAGTAAATAATTTTATGTAGTACCCGACTTAAGTTGTATCATGAAGATGATAATAATAGACACCCAAATTAAAAATTAAAAGACGTCGCTTATGAAGATCAAAAGGGGACGATGCTTGAAAGATGCATTCAGCATCTAGTGCTAAAGGGTAGCAAGTTACTCTCAAAGGTAGCAACCTCTCATCTACTTTTATTATACAAATAACACGACATTCATTTATTCCCAAGCAACACTTCACCTTTTGACTTTTTTTTCCTATATTCTTTTTCATGTTGTCTTTAAAAAGTTTTGATCATATGTCATCTATTGCCCACATTCCAATTTTCAAAATATATTTTCAAATTGTTGAAGTTTATAATATTAGTATAACGTATACACATGCTAGTAAAGCTAAAAGAAATGGAGGTGTCAAGAAAAGTGATAAGAAAAATGTTAAAGGTGCTACACCACTCCCTACCTTATGCCGATGTGGGTGTTAAGAAAGAGATGTCATGAGTGTAGCGAGAGGAGAGAGGAGAGAGAAAGTATAGAGGTGTGTTGTGATGGTTGATTTGTATTTCTTTATATATTTTAATTTTTTTTTCTCAACAATTAAATCTATTAAATTGTCACACTTCCACTCCCTATCTTTTTTGTGTTAGAGATGCTAAGCCTATGTGTCATGAAAAAAACTTAAAAATCCTACGTAGCAACATGTCAAGAGTGTTAAGTAGTTTGATTATGTCTCAAAAAGATAGAACGATTAGCCCTAGAAAAAGTTCCTAACTAAAACTATTAATTGATATGGGATTTGAGAATTTTGGTTATCGGGATTGTTAAGAACAACACAGCATGAAACATATTTTAATCACGAATGACACTTACTTTTTTTGATATCATGCATTTCACAAACTCCGATTGTCCTATTTCACGGTCTATGCTTGGTATCTTAGTCTTCTCGTTGAAAGAGAATATGAGTATTAGCTATTGAATTTAAATAGGTTGCTTTAGGAAATGAAAATCACGAATTCATAATCAATAATTTACGAAGTCGGTGGTCATTTTATTGTAGTTTTTTAATATGAGGTTAATGAGAATAACAAGTAAGGGAAATAATGAACTCATAATAAAAACTAGCAAGTTTCTAGCTATCATTGTTAAAAAATACATGAAATGATTGTATGTTTTATATATGGTCTTAATTTAAAATAAAAAACAATATTATAATATTTGGAAGGGGGAATTTTGTTTGATATTTGGAAGGGGGAATTTTGTTTGATTAGGGGATGAGACGCTGCACTTGACACCCATTAACATCCACCAAATAAAAGCAAACAGATATATTTATTTTATAGATATTTATTTTAAGACATATTAAAGTATTGAGTAAACTATAAATTTAGACAATGTGGTTTACAATTTTATATCGAGCGAGTCGTTGAACTTTAAAAATTGCATCGAACGTATTAATTAGCTGGTTTCATTGTGGATTTAGTTCTTGTAAAACTTGAAATGTTTATTTTACCTTTTTTAATTTATTTTTCCTATTATTTTTAACTCTTAAATAAAAATAAACAAATCCACCTCACCGCATCCTACCCTATACCATCCCTCAATTCTTTTTATCCATCATAAAACCTAAATCAACAACACATCACCGGTGAATTCATTGTCCTCCACCCACCAAATTGGTGGCCACCATCAACACCTCTACTCGAGTAGGCAAAGCTCTTCTTCCTTTTCTCACACATCGTTATCGAAGGTCTTCTCCCTTCAATTGTGTTCAACAAAAACTTCTCCTGTGATTCCCCTCTCTTTCAGCTCCAATGATAAACACATCCGATGATAAATACTTTCAGTGACAAACACTATTCACCCTTCTACTTCGTTTAACAAAAACCTAGAAATCAGAGTTATATCGACCAGATCAGATCATATCTGTACATCTAAAGTCATTCACGCTATTTTCATCGTAGATGATAAAGTTAATCATATGAGTATCTTCCCAAAGACGTGAAAATCAATCATTCTCCATAGTTTCCCGGTTTGCTTTTAGGTTACATGTCTGGTTATATGTGTTTAGTTTGGTTACTGGTCTGCTTTTTTATTTTATTTTGATTACAAGCCTGTATTTTGGTTTTGATTGCGGACATGCCTAATTTTTATAACTGTTCAAATCGAATTTTGATTTTTGATAAGTACATGTCTAATTAGTATAGGTATGACTTTTTGTTTTTTTTGAGTACAATTCCAATTTCAATTAAGTATATATATGATTTTTGGTGTTGATTGTACACAGTTCTGATGTTGGTCACCTGGGTTTTGTTTTATGAATACCAAAACATGATTCGATTATTAAAGATGAATTCACACATCGGTTATAGAAGGATTGAGACATAAATAAGAAATTTTGTCGATAGGTGGTGGTTGTTGAGGATAACAAAGGAAGCGAGGATACCGAAAGACTGGGAGAGATGGGAGATGCATGGTGCAGTTAAGGTGGTAATAGGGGGTGACCGGTGGTTTGGTGCTGGTGTTATTTTTCTGTAGAGGCTAAATGAGGAAAATGAAGACGTGAAGTTTGGGGGAGGGGGAATTTTATTTTTATTTTTAAAAATAAAAAAGATAAAAGAATTAAAAATAATAGGAGAAGAAAAATTAAAAGGGTAAAATAGATATTTCAAGTCTTACAGGGATTAAATCCATTATGAAACCTGTTGATTAGGATGTCCTATGCAAAATTTGAAAGTTCAGGGACCCAATCCATATAAAATCGTAAACCATGGGGATCAAATTTGCATTTTACTCTAAAATATTTAATGATATGATATTAAATAAGTTTATAATTTAATCAAACACTTATACCTAAAAGTACCCTGACAATACCCACAAGGTCTTTGTTCTTTTTAAGTTAAAAGCGATTTCGGTTCGCTCGATTAAGACGGGTCACGAACCCAACGCCCATGAGCTTGGTTGGTTTCCATTGATGGCGTCTGGTGGTGGTCTTCAATAAGGTCCACTAGCGTCTCCAATATTCCATCTCAACGACTCGCTGACGCTCAACTCACGAGCTTTTTGCTAGATTTCACGATCTTCATTTCTGCCGCCATTGGTGCAGTTTTCCACGGATTTCAACTTGCCCAATTGGAGAGCTTGTAGTCCTAGATCTTGATCTTGGTTGAATTTCGGAATCTCGAGAAAAAGTTCATTACTTGGAGACTGAAAGTGAGTGCGTAGATATTTTTGGTGGCTTGAAGTTTGAAATGGTGGGAGAAGGACGTTGATTGACTGAGAGTTGAGTTGTTGAAGCTATTGCTGTTGTTCAATGAAGCGGAAGCCAATTTCGCCTAAGTTATTGATACGGCATAAATGGAAGACGAAGATCTTTGCACTGCTTTTAGTGGGATTTTGTTTCTCCACGTTTTTGTTAATGGAGGCACAGTACAGTCGAATTGGTGCTTCTTCGATCTTTCCTCTGTTCGTTCAAAAACCTAAAATTGCGTTCTTGTTCCTAGCACGAAATCGGCTTCCGCTAGACCTAGTCTGGGATGAATTCTTTCAGGTACGTTAATTATTAACATCTCGATTAACTACATTTCTTCATTCATGTAAGAATGTAGCTCTATCTTCAATTTGAAAATCACATGCTCTGTAATTCACCCACTTACTCCTTTTGTTCGAGATTAAAATTTCTGAGTTTTGCAGACAATTATTACCTGAGAAAATTCTGAACTCTATTAATAGTTGTATGTAATGAAATTAAATGAATGTTTATCTCTTTGAATTATAAAATTTCACAAATTTACTTCCATGAACAAAAAAAGACACCTGTTCTTTACGAACAGAGGTATTGCGCCATTTTGCTCTTAGATTTTGACAATTTTGTCTTATTGTTGTTTATGAATCTGTTTGTATCTGCAACTGTGGCATTTATGAGTCTGTATCTGCAATAGGTTGAAAAACTTCAGTGAATTGCATATAAACTTTCTATTTTTGGAATATCGATAGTAGACTTTATCCCAATTGGACCAAATTCGGATTTATTTTTGTCAATTTTCAAGCTAAATTACCTATTTATACAAATAATCGATTCATAACAACCATTAATGTTAATCTCTCATGATCCATGATATTCATTCAATCATTCTCGAAGGGTATTATAGGGAATTAGGATACAATTATACAAATGTTATGTTCTTACACTCAAGAAAATTTCCCTAATTTGTAGGGAGAGAATGAAAATCGGTTTTCAATTTACGTCCATTCAAGACCTGGTTTCCTACTTAACAGATTAACAACAAGATCCAATTACTTTTTAAATCGCCAAATCAATAATAGCATACAGGTTCTTCTTCTTCTTCTTCTTCCTCAATTTCTTGTTAATGTAACAATTAATTTAAGGGTTTGAAAGGCTTCAAAGTATACATGTGTTTGTAGATATATTGGGGAGAAGCAAGTATGATACAAGCAGAGATTATTCTACTTCAACATGCACTCATGGATCCTTCTAATGAACGATTTGCTTTCCTTTCTGATAGGTAAAAAAAAATATAATCTTTTTAAACAACTTAAAGAACCCAATTACATATCAAAGGCTTCATGTTTTCTATACTTTTCTTAATCTTGTTTCAGTTGCATTCCTTTATACAACTTCAGCTACACATATGATTACATCATGTCAACATCAACTAGCTTTGTTGACAGGTAATCGTTAAAAAATATTTGATTATAACTTTTATAATTTATAACATTGAAAATTTTACTCATAAATTTTTTTTGAAAAGTTTTGCTGATACAAAGGAGGGAAGATATAATCCTAAGATGGATCCTGTGATTCCTGTTAATCATTGGAGGAAAGGATCTCAGGTAATAAATAGTTAAATACTATTTTTAACAAAACAACTCCACTTGATGTTTAATTAATTTCCTTTTTAAGTAACTTTTTTTTATGCCTTCAGTGGGTGATTCTAACAAGAAAGCATGCAGAGATGATTGTAAAGGATGATGTAGTTTTTCCTATGTTTCAACAACATTGTCAAGTAAGTGGTGTTAAATGCTAAAAATAGCAACATACTTTCATTGAAAACATTATACAATGTTATAATTGGAAAGATTTTTTTAAAGTACAATAACTTAATACAAATAAAAAAATTACAATGCTATAGCTTATAATAGAAATAAATGAAAGTAGTTTGTTTGATTAAATTAATCATGATGATTTTTAAAATTTTCTTTCTTGTATACAGAGGAAATCACTCCCAGAGTTTTGGCGTGATCGTCCTACTGTGAGTATATATATTTTATTTCTGTTATTTATTTATTAATTTATTTGATTGGTTGATTTATTTAATTATTTTTATTTCTTTTGAAGCCGGTTGACAATTCAAAGGAGCATAATTGCATACCCGATGAACATTATGTGGCAACATTCCTTGCTGTAAGTTTAAGTTATGCAATAAAAAACAAAACCATTATGTTAATATAGGACGGATTATGATTTTTTTTTTTAATTATATATTTATATATATTTTTCTATAAATAAATTTAGCATAAAGGACTTGAAGGAGAAATTACAAGGAGGAGTTTGACTCACACTTCATGGGATATTTCATCCAAACAAGGCCGTGAGCGGCAAGGATGGCATCCTGTGACGTATAAATTGGCCGATGCCACTCCCATGCTCGTTCAATCTATTAAGGTACATTATGACTTTTACTGTCAGTCTGTCACCGTCACTGTCTGTCACATCCATAAAGACTGTCACTGCCACTGTCATTGTCATTGTCAGTGTCACTATTTGTCACATCCAAAAGATGGTCACTGTCAGTGTCATTGTTTGTCACATGCAAAAAGACTGTCACTGCCACTGTCACTGTGTGACACCCAAAAGGAGCTTGTAGTAAATGAATACGATCTTTAGATTTTGTATGCTATATTTTTACTGAGGATTTTTTTTTGATTTGCAGGATATCGATAATATTTACTATGAGACAGAATACCGAAGAGAATGGTGCACAAGCAAGGGTAAACCATCCCCTTGCTTCCTTTTTGCTAGAAAATTCACACGGCCGGCTGCTATGCGTCTTCTTAATATGGTAATCATAACCATGGCCCCCATTTGTTACACAAAACTAAACAACTTGTACTGTGTTTGACCTGCATTAGACTGAGATTCAGACCAATGTCAATGAGAACTTTTTGTCCCATCTAAAAAGTTGGGTAAAAAGTACAACTTTTTGTCCCGTCCAAAAAGGTGGGACAAAAGCTGCATTTATTTGCCCCCTTGACACGATACTGGTCCTAGTCAAATGCATATCAAACATAATACTAGATTATCTATCTGTACTTGTTCACTTATTAAAATTAAATGACTATCTAACACACAAATTTTTTTGTGTCTAGTCTGCATTAGGTGTTTCTAAAGATACGAGAAGTTATTCCTTCGCGAGGTAAATTGTACAAAAATATTACATTTGATCACACCAAGGTAGGTTTTAGTAGAATGTGTGTAACTCGTAAGAAAATAAACGTGTGTTGTAGAAAAGAAATAGGAACCCAAACCTCGAGTTGGATTGATGTGTGCTTTGTATATGTACCATTTTCGTATAGTGTTTTGTGAAATCTCAACCACAGCCGATTCGAGCTGACAATGTCTTGGTTAGCTATGATTTTTTTTACCGCTTGTTACGTATCATATGATAGAACAGAACAAGATGTACTGCATGATAGTACTGCATTTATCATGCATTGGACTTTAAATGCAACATTGGACTATTGTCAATGTGACGAATATTCTTTATCGATCAACGTATATGTGAAAGACAAGAATACATTTTTTCATTCTTATTATTGAAAATAGCCTGACAACCTACCCACAAGACTAATAGTCTAGCCCTCGTAGGTGTTAGCTACGACACAATATATTTGTATAACATTAAAATATCATGAATTACTCCGATAAGCATAAAACCTGATTGTGTAAAATTTGACATTAAAATATCATGAATTACTCCGATAAGCAAAAAAAAACCTGATTGTGTAAAATTTGACAATTGTGATTGGTGCATAAAAGATCCCATGAAATTGAAATTTATAAACAATTATTGGGGATATCTGTGTGTTGCGGCGGGTATATTAATATCATATTTTAGACACCATTTATTTATATGATGCGCTCTTACACAAGGGATGTTTCTATAGTTTTTCTATTACATCCGAAATGTTATGTTAATTTTGTGTTATAGAGGGTACTACTTATGTAATTTTGGTATTTTATAAGGCTATTTCTATAATTTTACTATTGCAAGGAGCATTTCTGTAAGATCTCTATTACACATGGATTATTTTTATAACTTTCTCTTGAACAAGGACCATTATTGTAAATTTATCCTATGTACGGACCATTTTTTTAATTTTGTTATTATGTAGGGACTATTTCTGACCTTTTTTTATAATTTCCTCAAATCTATGGAGTGTGGACCATTAGATAATTTAGCAGCGACTATTTCCAGATTTTTTTAGAAATTAAATTAAACATAATTTTATACATGGACCATTCTTGTAAATTTGTCAAACTTAGAGACTATCGGATAATTTTACAAGAACTATTATCCAACTTTATCAAACCTAGGCACAATAGATAATTTTGAAGGGTCTATTTTTCTAATTTTCATAAATATAAAGACCATTTCTATAGTTTTCTTAAACATTAGGACTATTAGATAATTTTATAGGGACTATTTTTTATATCTCTCAAACATATGGTCTAACTAACAATTTTAGAAAAATATAATAAGACAAAATTTCACTACTTTCTATATCCCTCGTAAATGTATATACTTTGATGATTTGTGTCAAAATCTAACAGGTCCGTTCATGTGGCTAGAGGTTCTACCCAAAGAAGCAAAAGAAAAGTCTTTTTGATTTGCTTTGAATTTTAAAACTGGCGAAAACTCTTTCATAAATTTGAAATTTAAGGTTAAGGTACAAGTCAACAAGAAGTAAAAGAAAATTTTGGAAATTAAGAAATGATGGTGTACCGATTGATCATAAATTTAACAGGTGAATTGATAAGTTAGACGTTTTATGGAAGGAAAACATGGCAAGCTATGATTTTAAACACTCTAAACTCGTAACAGATGAAAGATAAGGACTATATAAATAAATTATACTTATATGGACAACTTTTACACTTTTCAAGTCCTTATCAATGTATAAATAGAACACTTCTCCTCCAAGAGAAGGGATCGCCTCTTTTACACTTTTCAGCAAAACCCATATCCTCTCAACTTGTTATTAACTCCACCAAGGTCATCGGAGGCGACGTTAAGTCCAGGGAACATATCACAACTATATATATATATATATATATATATATATATATATATATATATATATATATATATATATATATAAATTAACACTTATCTTGTTTACCATGTTAGATACTTTTGTTAAAGTCCTTATCAATATATTAAAAAATGAGTTTTTAGTTGAATCGGTTTTTGGTTCAGTCCCCGGATCAATCTGGTTTTCAAGACCTTTATATATATATATATATATATATATATATATATATATATATATATATATATATATATATATATATATATATATATATATATATATATATATATATATATATATATATATATAAAGGTCTTGAAAACTAGATTACTGAACCAAAAACCGATTCAACTAAAAACTCATTTTTGCTAAAAAGTGTAAAAGAGGCGATCCCTTCTCTTGGAGGAGAAGTGTTCTATTTATACCTGCCGTGGCGGGGACAAGATCCCGACAACACCTTTTTGTCCTTTCTGAACCGACAGGACACGGAGGCGTCCTATTGGCGGATTGTGCTTGTCACAACCGACAAAAATTAAGTTAAGATGTGAATTCCTGAACAATATAATCTCCTTGTATAAGCCAAAAATTCAATCCAATAAGCCAAATCCAATCATTTTTGGGTCTTAGCCCAATAATTTTCGACCCAAATCCCTTATTGGGCCAAACCAAAAATCGAACCACTCTTTTGGGCCGAAGATCCCTCTTGGGGTTTGGTTAGCCCATCTTAAAATAAAAAAAAAGGAAAAGAAGAGGTGATTTATAATTGTGACACCTTACAATTACATCTCATGTTCCCATGCAATAAACCACCATGCATCTAGGCTATAAGAGTTATTGTCCAACATGTTTCTATGCTCTATCTCTTCTCTCTCTTTCTCTTGAATAGGCCGAGAACCATCCTCCCACCCTACAAACCATTTCAAACTTCACTTTCACTTCTCATTTCCTCTCAAACCTTCAACTTTTCTCTCATCTCCTTCTACAAAAATTCGTGAGTGTGTAGTGTTCTTCAAATAGGTCTTCTTCAAGCTTCATTAGTTTGGTAAGTTCTTGGTTAAACTCTCTTGTTTTGTCCAATTTTACACTAAAACCCTTCCTCTTACACTTCATTTTCGTGATTTTGGACCTTAGAACCACCTTCATTTCGAGATCTCACCAAAAACTCAAGCTAGGTTCAAAGTTTCATCTTCTTCTTCATCTACATCTCAAAAACCCCAAGGTGAGCTTCCTAACCCCATATCTTTCGTATTTTTCATGTTTTCGGGGGGAGGATACAAGTCAACTCTCATTTAACCATTGGATATTTGCATGTACTATTGTGTTTATGTGTTTAACTTCTAGATCTTTACTTGAACATGAAGTTTATCACCTAGATCTTCATAAAAACCATGAGAAAAGTATGTTTTGTATTATATATTACATGTAAACTTGTAGATATGAGATTATACACTCAAAATAGCAAAAATAAGTGTTGTGTTCAAACATGTATAACCTAAACTCAAAAATCAGCTTTTAACAGAAACAATTTGGTCTAATTATGGAGTGTTTTGACCACCTTAACTATAATATTTTTCAAAACTGTTTTACATGAAAATATTTCGGGTTTATACCTTTAAAATGACTACTCGCACGCGTTCATACGATTTTTCTACAATTTTTTGCGATTTTTACAAAACTGTCTATGATTTCAAGAATGATCTCGGACCAGTCTGTGAAGATGAACATTTTCACCCGGTTTGAGGCCATTAAAAATCTTAATAAAAACTATGAATAAATTAGACTCATTTTACAAACTCTCAGAGTTTACGGATCCGAATTTCGACTTACGATGATTTTTCTATAATTTTTCTAAAAAAAGGGTAGAAATGTCAAAAACAAGAAATTATTTTTATCATGCTAAAAGCTCTTATACCTGTGTTAGATGCAAGTTTGTATAACTTGTATATACTTTTAAAACATCTAGACATGTCAACTTATCTATATTCTTTCCTTTATTGGGTCTGGAAAATTAATTACATGTTTAGTGGGCTTTAGTGTTATTTTACATGTTTAGTGGGCCTTAGTGTTCTTTTTACATGTTTAGTGGGCCTTAGTGTCATTTTACATGTTTAGTGGGTCTTAGTGTCCTTTTTACATGTTTAGTGAGCCTTAGTTGTCCTTTTACATGTATATTGAGCCCGGGATATACATTCATATTCCTTTTGAGTCTGGAAATAATATACATGTTGAGTGGGCCTTAGTTGTTCACTTACATGTTTATTGGGCCTGGAATATACCTTATATGTTTTTTTTTCCGCGTAAATTCAATTAAGGATCTACTGACGTGTCGGTTGACACATATTGAGTGTACAATCGTAGCCTGTAGTTATAACCAGAGTCTCCTGGAGGGAGAGCGGGAGTTTGTGTATAGATCTATACGGGGGTGACACCCCACACCTGAGCTGTTCGCTACAGTTAGACTAGGCTAGTCTAGGGTGACAAAAACCTTACATTATTCCGTCGTCGTCCAAAAAACGCCATGACAGGCAAAATTGTCATTATCTAGTATGGTTATAACGGCTCACTTAGAGGAATTAACGTTATAAAATTTACGGGAAACCTTCTTTTTGGATAAAACGGTAACCTATACGCGCTGGTACTCAACCTCGGGGGTTGAGATTCCAACATTCTCTTATGCAGACAACATCGGGTTGTTTGGGATCATTCTCTTCCTAATTTCGCATACATTAACACACATGCATTAATATAAGATCGAACACAAATATTTCAAACCATTTCTTTTTAGAAAATATCGGATTTTCGGGGAATATTCGCTTCACTTTTACAAGCAAAAGATAACCTAGGATAGGCAAGCAAATATTCACAGTTTTAGAACGAGACTTACAAATTATTTTATAGAAAACATCGGATTTCCTTAAAACACTATGAGAACTACTCTAAACAAGTACAAAACCATTTTTTTTTTATAAAAATGCTTATGAACTCACCAACTTTTTAGTTGACGCTTTTTCAAAACGACTTGTATTCTCAGGGATCCAGTAGCAGGTAATAAGCTCGACTATGAGATCAAGTGGTGCGACTTTAAGAAATTTTACTTTTCTTACTTTTGTGTAATTGATGAACAAGCTCAATATGTAAACTATGTAAGTGTGTATTCTAAATGTATGATGTTTGGTTGTTATGTTTCATTCATATTCAATCGTTATGATACTATACATGAAGTCATCCGCCCCCGGACGTTTCCGTCGTCCCGGTTCGGGGGTGTGACAGTGCTCCACTAGTGTTTAACTGTAATTGGTGCATAATTCTCAGATGCCAGCGCCCTGAGCATTACACCTGTCACTCTGTCTTGGAGTTGGCTTTAGCGCTTGGGCGCCAAGGAATAAACGCGAGGCTCCAAGCGCAAAGACACATCCTCGACGCTAGATATACATCGACCTTTGACTAAGTCGTCTAAGAGATGTCGGGTCTGTTATATTTGGTGTATTCCTAGTGGGATACGTTAACAAGTTCTCTAGGCTAGTAGAAGTCAGTATTTGCTTAAGGTAGCTGTGTTGTTCTAGCTTAAATCTGGATACGTGTTTAGTGGAGATGACTCTTGGTGACTACTGACGTGAGGGAGACATCTGTGCAGACGGTTTCATCATTATAACCGCTTGGGCTTCCCGCCTGCATTTAAAACTTCCTTCATTTGTGTTGGTTTCCTTTTCTTCACTTCCTATTGCTTCTACTAATCCTTCCTTCTTTCTACTCTTTTCATTTTCTTCTCCGTTCTCATCTTTACTTGTCGATGAACAATGACTACCCAAAACATCGGAATCATGCCTTCTCTAAGTGAATTTTCCGATCTTCAAGAACGGTTCGATTTTCTTCCCGAGCACGTGGTGGAATACCCTCAGAAAGGGGCTATTATTTCCCGTCCGTTGGAGGGGAAGGTCGGAGCCCCCGTACCAATCTTTGAGGCCGGGATCCGACATCCCATGTCCGATTTTTTCGATGATATTATGCGTTAATACGGTTTTCTGCCATCTAAGTTTGTTTGGTCAAAAATAATTTTCTAATACGTATGATTAGCAAGCAACATATAGACTTGATCCAAAATTAACATATAACTAAAATACTATAACATAATTTTTTAAAAATAAAAAAATGAACAGATTTCTTTTACGTGTCCAATCTCTTTAATATTGAAACAATTGAAACAAGCCTAATCCGAAATTGACGGTTAGACTTTGACACATATCACCCAACCATATTTACCGAACAACCGTCGGTTAACAATTTCAATTTTGAGGTCATGGTCGGCACAACATTACTTTTCTATTATTTTATTTTATTTTTTATTTTTTAATTTTTCAGTTAACTTGTGAATTAAGATTTATGTCGTGTCCTCTGTTCATTGTTACCACCACATAATTCTATCTATGATTCTATTCTATCTTCTCTGTAAACTCTAAAAGTCTAAATTTTAACGTCGGTGGGTGTGGTCCCATTAAGAAGGTCAAATATATGGCTTAAATGGATGCCCTTGTAACGATTTCACGTGGCTAGTGTATCGCTTTAAAGCCAGTTATAATATTTTATTTATAAAATATTCTATATTTTTGTTTTTTTTTATTAATCATTAATACTCATTAAATTAAGTTACGGCAAGTGTCAAATCAAAAGAAAATATCAAAAAAAAATTTAATGAATGAAAAAATTAGTGGACTTAGCGTGTTATTAATTAAATGCGAAAAATAAACGATAATAAATTTTTAATTTTGTTTATATTTAATTATATTTTGTATATTATATATCATCCAACTTATTGAAGTTGTTCACATATTATCTTTGAGATCGGCTGTTAGAAATACAATGGTAATATGTGAATAGTTTCAACGAGTTAGATAATATATAATATGTATAAAAAAGAAATGGACTAAATATGAACAAAATCAAAAGTTTTTTTGAAAACCAATATTTAAGTTCTCACTTGAAAACCTTTTTTTTTTTCTGGTCAAATTTTTTCAAAACCAACGATTAAACTGAACTGAGTAAACCGATAACCAATTAAACCGATGAATAAAGCCCCTACATATAATGATAACTAGGTTCCATTTTCTTACCGTTAGACTAGGGTATCGTTGTATGTGTGACTTTTATTCGTCGGTTTAATTTGTCATCGGTTTACTCAGTTCGGTTTAATCGGTTTTTACTTTGAAGATATTAACAGAAACCGAACCAAATAAGGTCACCGGTTAAATCTGAATAACAAAAATCAACATTTCAAGTGTAAAAAAACATAGATTTGTCCAATAATAACTTAACATTGCAAGTGTATTTAAAAACATTACAAAAAGCGTCATTTTTATTATTATTATGGTGCGATAGATTTAGAGGATGACCTAGGGGTAGTGTGTGGTGTTGGTTTTGAAAACATTTGGCGAGAAAAAAAAGTTCTCATATAAATAATGGTTCTCAAAAGAACTTTTGATGTTGTTTATATTTAGTCTTTTTTTTGTACATTATGTATTATATAATTTGTTGAAATTGTTCACATATTACCCTTGTAACCTGTAACAGCCGGTTGTAATTTTAATACGTGAATAGTTTCAATAAGTTGGATAGTATATGGTGTACAAAAAAGAAAAATGACTACGTGAACAAAATAATTTCCCAATTCTAATTCATAACAAATGAAATTGTATTTTCATTGAATATGTATAGTCTTGTAGGTAACCATCAGATCTCTTGTGATAGCGATGACACCAATCGATGAGTTTTCTAGGTTATAAAAAAATTCATGTGGCGGAAAACACTTAAATCCTTAAGTTCACATGCAAACTAGAAAGGATCTATGTTTTCTCTATTGATAATAATAACCTATAAACATCAAGAAACCCTAAAGAGAGGCAATTAAAATCAAAATTAATATAAATATTAGGGTTACATACATTTTGATTATTATAGCAAATAATCAAATCAAATCCTTTTGAAGTTCTCTGGAAAACAAGCACCAAAAGGATGATGCCTGTAATGGCTCACACCCAAAACCAGAAACCCTAGAATAAATAAGAGAGATGAGATATGAAGAGAATTTCTTTCCTATGCCTTTAGGTAATATGGTGGACGAAAATTGCAAGCCAAGGGATCTTATTTATATTTTTGATAACCTGTAGACAAAACAAGATTTGAATCAATTAAATAATAGATTTAATACTAATTCAAATCATTTCCTTTTATGTGACTAAGAGGCTTTTGGAAACCCTAACAAACTCCACAAAACCGTCCATGATATGAATGCTTCTAAAATTGTCTCTTTTGTTCAACTATTGAACAATTACAATTTACTCATTGCACCTTCAGTTAATTACAATTAATCCCAAAGTAATTTCAGATTAATAATTAATCAATTCTAATTGATTTCTTATTAATTTGCTAACCATATAAATTAACAAATCAATCATTTAACAATTGATCTCATATTAATTTATTAAACACATAATAAATTAACAAATTAATTTTCTATTTCCAATTAATATATTAATCACATAATCTATTAACAAATCATTTTCCCATGATTTCCAATTAGTTTATTAATCATATAATAATCTAACAAAGTATACTTCTCTCTCTCTCTCTCTCTCTCTCTCTCTCTCCGAATATCAACTCTAACTATTTCTAGTCATGAGGGCAACCTAAAAAGGACTTTGCTTCTAATTACAAGAATATACCAATTTAGTTTCAGGCTTAGACACCTTAATCCAACAGTCTCCCACTTGGATAAGTCTGTAACTACAATTGCAAGTATAGACCTTGAACTAAACAACAAAGAGTGATTTCCAAAGCCAGTGCCAAACTCTGATTCAAATCAAAGGTTGGCCCTAAGATAAGTGATCAGATATTCCTTCGTGATCATATAAGCCGAACTCTGATTCAAATCAAATTTTGTCCGGACCAAACACCTGGTTTTCATAGAGCAACTCAAATCACCAAAGACCCACATATATCACTTTTCTTTATTCAGGAAAATGGAACGAATTACATTGACTATATAGTCATACAATTTACATATCAAATCATACATGGAATAACACTTTCTAACATCCAGTTACGAGATGCATTTGAGCAAAACAATGAACAACTGATCTGTAAACTATGAACTATATATCTCTGCTTTGAGAATATAAGATCTTATCGTCTTAAAACTACTTGTGATTGAATCCGTGAAGTAATCTCTAAGCATGGGTTTATCCTATACTTGAAATCTCCATTTTTAAATAACTCATGAATATTGTAGCAATTCCAATTACAATGTCTTAACCTCAATCGACAATCTACAATCAATTCATGACAGTCATAATTCACTACTTCCAAAAGTATGAACAACTGTGAAATTTTGAATAAGTAAAACATGCAAAGTGAAACACAATAATAAATTAATTAACTATGTCATCATACATGTTGATTATAAATAAACCCTTATTATTTAATCATCATAACAGTTACAAATTTATTCATTGTATAATGTTTCGAGTAATCAACTAGCCACTTAATTTAAAAAACATCAATCATGCCATGTTATAAACATGCATACTATGCCTCTCAACGGTCCTCCTTTGTGAATAGATCGATTAGACATTAGTCCAATGATGCTCAATTCATGATTCTAAATTCTGATCATTATCTAATATATAGTGAAGTTTCATCTTTACATGCATTGTCTTTCTGTGATGTTAGGGTTCTGAAGTCACAAAGACTGAGCCTTCGATATTACAAAATGTTCCACTGGAACTTGTGACTAGAAACAATTCCATGGTTAAAAAGTTTCAAATTTAAGGTACATTCCTTGAATACTTCTCTTTCATTAAAGTTTCCAACTTACATGTAGATTTTACAAACATCCCCCATTATGGACCATCCTAACAATAACACACTTTCAACTGTCCATAAGCAACCAATTCTTCAGTAAACCTCAGAATGTTCTTGATAGTTGTTTAACAACTTCAGTTACATCTAATTCTAAACCTTTTCACACAATGCTAAAAGCATTTGAAAAATAAAATAATCGAATGTATGTAATCGATCTTATATTCGAAGCATATAGGACTCAACTCATTATTAGAAGGGTCCAATATATGTTCAATTCCTTGCTATAATATTTCCATATATAGAATCTCCAATGTTTGAACATTTCAACATGCTATTCTATATGCCTCTGACTAAGTTCTATTAAACTATACAATCTAAGCCTTTAAATTTGTAAAGAAGTATGAGTGCCCTCTCCCTTAAGTCCACTATAGCGAAACAGTTCCCAACTTTTGCATCTTGTAAACTAAAGACATTGTTCCCTATGAATAGTATTGTCAACATGAAATACCAACATAAAAGTTATGCTCCCACTAGCTTTGACATGTGCCCATAAATTAACTGGACTTATAGAAATCAATACCCTTTGACTTTCTTAAGGAAGTTCATATTTCTATTATGTGATGCTTCAATATGTCTCCAACTAGAATTTCTTAAGCTTATACACCTTAGTTGGATAATATATGTGTGTGTGTGTGTTTAAACCCTCTCAAGAATGATATATATATATATATATATATATATATATATATATATATATATATATATATCTCGAAAGTTCAACAATTCCTCGCCTTTCCTCATAATTCGATATATGAAGAGGGATTTCGTAATCATATTGTGAATTTTAGAATGAAATTTACAAAACTAATATCCATATAGATTAGATCTTCAAATCTATTAGAAAAAGTATTTCCTCATAACCATATTCATGAGTTAGAGCGAAAGCTTTTGTCATTTAGATTTCAAAGTGTATATGTTCCTATCCATGTGAATCTTTCAATTCCAACCTACAGTCATAAGACAAGGTTTAGGACAAACCAAAATCAAATTTAGTTCTCCTTCATGGATTGAACTTCGCTTAATCTAAATTTCTTGCCTTATGGCATCTCAAAAGGCCCACCAATGCTTCGATGTTGTTAGTAGCTCATCCATATTAATCAATATACTTTCACTGACCAACAAGCTTAGCCTTTTGCAGTTAAATGAAGAACATATAACTCATAGGCATTGACAACTCAATTGGAAGTCCACAGAAATTAGAATGTGTCAATAAACACAACACATTAAAAACCTCAGTCTGCGTGCTAGTGATAACTAAAAGGATCATTGTTGGTTGATTCTTGAAACTCTCAAGATCAATACGACTCCCACTGACTTCTTGACATATAATTTTTCTCCTAAGACACATTTGTTGAAGAGCTAAAACCAATATTCAAAAGTTCGTGCGAATTTCCGACAAGAAAACACTTCATATAATAGGTCTCAATTTATCTTTTGTTTCTCGATCAATGATAACATCACAACTCTAATTCTAAATGTGCTAGAGTAAGAAAACATTATTTCTCCACATATTACAAGGTTTTGTTATCTTTCTTAGTTTTGAAATGAGTTTCAAGATATGATTCTTAGTTACTAGATCATGGCTCTAAAACTTTGATTGGAACAAATTATGACTCATCTATGATCGAACCATTTCCAACAATGTTCGATTCCTCTTTTTAGTCATACAATTGCACTAAAATTTTCTTGGAGGATTAATTGTGATACAATTCCACAATTACTAATATGATCATAAAACATGATACTAAATCAATCTCCTTTCTTTTCAGATTGGAGAATCTTTTATCTTTTTCCATAATAGATTCTTCCATTCGTTTTGGTACTCATGAACTTTTCAAAAGTATTAGAATTTTGTTTAATCTTATAAACAAAACCATATTTACTAAAACATCAGTAAATCATGATGAATAGAGTTATCGTCCCTTGTGGTAGATCTGAAGAGTCCATATCAACATGTATTAGATCAGTTATTCTTTCACTTGCCTCACATAAACATGTTAACAATGATTTAAGTCATAATTTTCCAATGAACAAGATTATCATATATTATACAATTCGAACTGTACAACATCAAGTATCTATCCAGTTGGTGATGAGATTTTTTTTACTTGGTCAATTATCACAATACCACAAGCAATATCATAAGAATCAATCCTCAATTTAAATTGCTATTATTAGAAACATAATCAACATTTTCATTAATGTCATTGAAATGAAATAATATTAGGCAACTACGTATACCAGAACTTCATTTTATTGCTAAAAGGAAAATTGAAACTTGTCCTTACAATGCATAAAATGAAAATTATATTTCTAAACATCTCTGAAGAGTAATAGCAATCTATTAAATAATCCTAACGCCCTAGTAGTAGCTCCAAATTCTGACCATCAAACCATATGACCAAAGTCCATTTCTCATGATCAGATTTAGCTCACTTTGCTTAAGTTTCATTCTTTCTTTTAGATTATGTGATACCATGAAATGTGATCATCACATTAGGTATTAAGAGTCTAAGAATAGGAACTTGTGGAGTTAGATAGAGTCGCATGAATCGACTTTACTATCTCTAAGATCTTTCAGGTATTTCGAGCATCTTCACTTCCAATGTCCCTTAAAATGGCAGTAGAAACAAATGGACTATGTAGGTTTAACACATGGAACGATCCTGGAACAAGCCTTTCTCTTTACCATACAATCAAACTCTTTAATCTTGGACGACCATTTTCTATTAGGAAGATAAATCTTTTCTGGACCACCAATGTCACCATTACCAATGTCCATGAAAACCTTGGAATTAGATCCGATAAGCATTTCTGCTTCAGCAACCATCAATGTATATGTCAGATCAATTAGGGCCACATCGAGATTCCTCATATGAAAGTTCTTAATGAACTGATCATATGAATCAAGAAGAGAAAGAAGAACGAAATCATTCGCTTGCTCCTTTGGGAATACGATACCCATCCTATCTAATTTGTTAGTGTACGACATTATTTTCAGAATGTGCGCACACACAAAATTTACATCTTCATGTTTACATGCCAAAAGGGCTTGATTTGTTTTATATATTTCAACTTGTGACATTGGGAGAATCACATGAGGATGAGGTGGAAGATTTGAAGAAGCTTGATGTCTGGTTCCACCATTTCTCGAAGAAGAGAAGACATTGAACTTGATCTGAATGTGGAAGACCGTTTTCAAAAGACTGAGAAAAAAAACATTTTCCAAAGAACGAGGAAGACCATCTTAAATTTGGGAGAAGAGAGAATTCAAGTTAGTTGATTTTAATCCTTAACTGTTAACCCAAAATTTAAATTAAGGCTAGGATCCATATTTTCCATTCGAACTTTAAAGAGGGATGCCGTAATCAAGTTCGAATCTATTTTAGGTAGGTAGAACATTTCACCAATTTCAATCACATGAAACTCCTAGATCTTTTGAGATTCATTGAATCTTATCAATGACATATTTAATCTTGATTATGCTCTTACTAATTGTGACTAGGATACCGAGGATCACAATTAAGATCTTCTTGTGCTCTGGGGTGAAAAGGTTGGGACATAAAGTAGCTAGATCACTGAAGCAACTGGTATAAGCTTTAATGTTTCTATATTTCATGACAAGATTCCAGAGTTCTTTCTCTAGCTTTTGCATCTCCTCTATGGTGACTCTTCACTAAGGCATGTTTGGATCCTATTACAGTTAACTAAAGAGAGCATGTTAGTCGATGACGCCTTTTACAGATGCGGGTAGTAACGACTAAGCGCACGAGTTAGTGTAAAAACAAATGTCACAAAAATTTCTATGTTAGGACGGGATAGCTTCGATGTAATAAAATGCTATCTCTAGGGGGATAGCGACGATATTGCTTTCTTGAATAACCAAACTACTTATAATCCATAGATCTTAAGGCATAACTTGGAAGCCTACCATACTAGGTTAAGGATCTATTGCTAACCGGATCAAGTTCTTATCTTTTTCGCATTGGAACTTGCCTTTGCGGCGATGACTTATGCTCTGCACTTGTTCCTGGAGCCTCAATCCTTTGATCCATTCTTAGCTCCTTATCTAACCTTTGGGTCATATTAGACCATATCACGACGCTTGTTTTGATGATTGCTAACTCATCATTGATTTGATTGACATGACACGTAGTACGAGTGGCTAGGGTAGGCATGACAGAACTATGTGACGTCTCATGGGAAAGGGATATGTAGAGAATCATATGTTGATTTCTGGCCTTCTTATCCTCATAATGCAAGAAATCAACTTCCTATTTTCTGGGATTTGTCTCATCCTCAGCAGGATCGACCTCCTCAGAGGACCCCGAAGGGTCCTCGAAGGGCTCTTATGACGATTCATTTGGCTCTCTAACTGTTTCTCAGGAATCATCCTTTTTGTGGGGTTCCTTGTTGGGGTTTAAGGAAAAGTATGGGTATCCTTGGTCTTAAGAGGGGATTGAATAACTTGATCCTTCTCTGGAAATGGTATTGTTACCCTGTTTCCAAGATCAACCATTATCACGCGATGACTGTGCTATCTTTCCTAGATAGTACTGGTCTGTATCGTTGGGTTTCTAAGCTCTATGGGATTATCGAGAGTTTAGTCTATCAAATACCATATTCAAGATTAGTTGTATGTCGATCTACCCATAATTAAGTTCTATATGCAAGCACTTTGGACTTAAACTTGATTGAAATCAAATTTATCCTTGACATTGTTATCTTTATTGTATAAATGAAATCCATATATTGCAACTTCAAGAAAGGGATCGTTGAAGGAAAATAATGTAGTTTATTTGATATATGTGAATATTATTTATAAAAGATTCCTAATAATATTTTCACTAAAGTTTAGAGAAAATTAATATTAAGGAACTATACACTATGGTGTGTGATTTCCTTTCTGATGAATGTCTAAGATTAAGCACAAGATACAAATAAATCCAGCAACACCATCTAAAGTTTTAAGTGATAATAAAGGATGAATTAGACCTTACCAGATAATGTTTACTTTCTAAGCGATATAAATTATCTTCCTTTATGATCTTAGGATTATACCTTAATCACTATTAATTGTATCTTGAATACAAACACAAACAAATTGCATATCTGTATAATATTCTAAAAGGGCATTTATATTATTAATACAAACCCACAAAGAATAAGTTCTATTATTCTTCTGAGTGTTGAGTCAACAAAAAGGAAGCTTCTAGTGGCAAAGAAAGTGGGTGGCTGTTAGGGTGCAAAGTCATGCGTGGATGTAGTGTTTTAGGCTTTCCTCTTTGTATGTGTAAATGGGTTGAGTCTTTCATATAAATAGGAAGTGAGTGACTCCCATTATGTAAGTGAATCCATTTGGAGTGTTAGACTAGAGAGAGAAATTGTGTACAAACCCATTTGTATATTCTTTCTAGATCTAATAAGAGCTTACAAAGATTTATTTACTCCTTGTGTTCTTGATTTTACATGATGATTCACTAGATCTTTCTAATTCCGCACATGCCATAATAATCAACACCACTACAATTGGTATCAGAGCAGGTGTTCTTGATTTGATCAAGAATTGATCCTTGATGGCTTTCTTGATTTGGTGATTCATTTTATGATCTTGGATCTTCGTGTTTTAGAGAGTTTTTGGATTCTAGAAATCGAATTCATCTTTGATTCTATTCATAATTCGATTTTCTTCACTAGAATTCAAGTGATTTTTACTTTCTCTCTCTAGAAAACCCATTCAAAATCATTTTCTCTCTCTAGAAATCTTCAAGTTTTTTTGTGATCATGGTGCATTTGGAGTATGATTCATGGGTTGTAATCATTGAAGGTGTGAAATACGAAGTCAACGGATTTCAATTATATGGATTATTGTTGAAAGAAGGTTTGATTTCATGGGATTCTTTAGTTTCTTATGGAGGTTTGAAAGATGATCATGGAAGATTGATATTTCAACAACTTTCAAAGATTGAATGTTTGTATGATCTTTCCATGTTCATGATAGCTCGTAGCAAGAATCGAGAGGAAGGAGAAGAAAAAGACTTGTTTAATAAGAGATACATTTCTCTTGTTGAAAACCCAAGTGATCTTCATGCTCTTATGTTTGTTGAAGATGTTCTTGATGATCATCATGTTCTTGATGTTCAAGAAAAAGGAGTTCAAGTTGATGTTCATGATGAAAAAGTTTTTTGCTCAATCGGAGTTCAAACCGATGATATTTTGTGTTCTTGTGATTCCTTTGAAGGAATGATTTCTTATCGGAAGCCGGTGATCCAAGAAAATCACAAGTATCAAACTCCAAAAGATTTGATTCAAATTCACAAAGTTGATGTTGTGGAAAGTGGGTTTGTTCATGAAATCAAGTCTTCAAGATGCAAAAAGATGAGAAAAAAGAAGAAGAAGATGAATCGGAAGAACAAGCGGGTTTACTCACAAAAATCGTCACATGTTGTGAAGCCGAAATCCGTGAAACAAATTTGGGTTCCAAAGCAACAATTTCCAAGTGTTGCATTGAATTTGAAGTCAAAACCCAAAAGAGTTGGTGGTTCTTTTGAAGATGTTCTTGGATTGTTGAAGAACACGAAGAACGAGTTGTACATCTCGCATGGTGGGTGGTACAACGTTTGATTTGGAGATTTTCTCATTCCGACAAAAGAACCGAGATCTTCTAAATTTGATTCATTCGTTGATAACGGAACTCGATTCGTCAAAAAGGTATCTCAAATTCTCAAATGGATTCCAAAACGTCCATGATTTCGATTCGTGCGTTGCGTTCTTGATTTTTGATCGTTTGACTCGTTGGATCAAATTTTCTTTGAAAAACCCACTTGTTGTGATCCAATAATTTTTTGTTGATCAAAGCCCGATCCAATCTCATATTCATTGTTCGATACTCAAAGCCCATTGAAATGATCATTTACTGTTCATCGAAATTTTCAAAACCAAATATTCAATCTGATCAATTGTCCAATTTGAGCCCAAAAGCATAATTTTTTTTTACTGTTCATATGATTTTAGCCCAAACTCATTTTATTCGATCACAGTTTGATATCTCAATTGAAGTATATGGTTGTTCATCTTTTGACTTGTACACACGCATCGTGTACTTGTACCATCGGATAATGTTTCTTCATAATCAGTTGTTCTTCTGTTCTTAATCTCATTTTCTCATGGTCTCTTTCGGATCGATGTATAATGGTTATCTGAAAACGAGTTTCAATTTCATATTATTCAATAGAAGATAAAATCGACTTTCTTCAAGTCATAGCGTGAAGTCGATGATTGAGTCTTTTATTTTGATGAAATTAATCAAGAACTTTGATATTTTCATGAAGAACAAGTGAAGAATTGATGGTTTATCAAGTTTTTGATCCAAAATTTGCTATTTGAATCATTAATTTGAAGTTTGTTGATTGTTGAATTTGAAAAGTCAAGTCCAGAAAAAGTCAAAGTCGATTTTATGGGATAAATCAATGAATTGGTGAAAGAAATTGGATGATACAAGCTGTATTTGGGCTATGGATGTCGAAATTGTTTTGATTTTGGAGTTTGATTTGATTTGTTCTTGAAGACGAGTTTTGTTTTGAATATCGATTGGGAAAATTGATTTTCGCATATAGGAAAGCTTGATTATTGAGGTCGACGGGTTGAATGAAAAGCGAAGGCTGCGTAATTGAAAATTGGAGGATCGATGGTTGATAGATGGTTCGATTTCATTGAATTTTGATCGAAGCCTGTGATTTTGATTCTAATTTCGAAGGCTTGATTGTTGAGTAACGAAAGTTTGATTTTGAGAAATTGATTGGGGAGTCGATTTTCAAAGCCTGAGTTGATTGAAGTTCTAAGGTCGATGGTCACCTGTTGGAATTTGGGTTAATATCGATGCTTGGGGAGTCAAAGTCGAAGGTATGAAGTTACGAGTCTGATGCTTTTGATTTCGTTGATTTGGTTAAAGTCGATGGTTTGTGTACTGAATATATCGATATCGATGTTGGCATGTTGATCAACTTGGTTGGGATTCGATGTTGGAATCAATAATCGTGATTTTGAAGTCGATGGTGGCTGATTGAAAACGAAATTGAGTTTGTTGTTGATGGTCGAATTGCCAAGAATGGTTGATGTCGATTTTGATTTGGTTGATTGTTTCTGGGAAGTGAAGTTCGTGAGATTGAATTCAAGTTTGGTTTATTGATTTGGTTCCTTCTGTGAGTTCGCAAGCTTGATTTGTGCGAGTTCGTTTGATGTCGATTGAAATAATGAACGAACATATTGATTTGTCCATTCGCATTTGGGTCTCAACTGAATTCGCATATGAGTGTATCAAAATCGGGTTCGCATATGAGAACGTGCTTTGTTTAATTTTGGAGTCAAAAGCTGTTCGCATTTGGTTAATTGGGTTAGAGATGTGAAGTCTTCTCATCCATGGTTCGCATCCATGTTTCAGAAACCTGCGAAGAATTTGACATGCGAAGCTTTAATGAAGAAGAAAACAAATATTTTCGAATTGGGTCCCTAATCTTTTCAAGAAATGATAGCTTATACCCAACTTCTCAAATGGGTAATAAAAGCTGAGAAATTGCAGAATTTTCAGTTCTGGTCCTTGCAGTTTGTGCGAATTTACGCTTTATGCCCGATTTCGCAAATGGGCTAGAGTTTCGCATACTAAGCTGTTTTTGGTGCAACGGGTCCCTGCAAGTTTAAGAAAGTGACAATTTCTACCCGATTTTTGAAAAATCTTGCAACTTTCACCCAAAAAGTCAAAAATTTTCATAAATTGGAAATTTTTTGTGGCTTTTTCGTGATTGTTTTTCCCTGCAAGATTTTTGGTGATTCATTTTTGGTACAAATCAAGGGGGAGTATTGTGAAGACTATTCCTCGGGCGCTTCTCATCCTTAGTGGGTTTTATAATCATTTTTTGATTATAAAAAGGGGGAGAATGATGGGTATTCGAAGCTTCTTGGGTATTCGAAGATGCACCATTGAAATTTAATCCTGATTTTCCACCACTTGAGAAATGGAAAAGAAATCATCCCAAAGAACAGGTGATTGGGAATCCACAAGATGGTGTGTTGACAACAGCTCAAATTCGTGCGAAAAATGAGGTACTGAATGCGAACCAAGAATTGTGTATGTTTAATGTTTTTATTTCGAAAATAGAGCCAAAGACAGTAAAGGATTAAAATGGATTTTTAAAAATAAAACCGTAGTCAAGGTCCAGAAATATTTTTGTGATTTTTGTGATTTTTGAATTTTTCGAAAATATTTTTGAATTTTTGAATATTTTTGACAGGATTTAAAAATATTTTTGACAGGATTCAAACATGCCACTAGCATCAACAAACATATACTACATCGGGCCGTAGCCTGGCTCACATAACACATAAATCCTGTCTGAGCCACGAAGGCATCAAACATGCTAACTACTGCATCGGACCGAAGTCCAGAAACTACGGCTAACTGAACGGGCTGGCATTGTGGCCTTAGACCCGTTCCTACTGGAAGGAAACTCACCTGAGATTGCTGAACTGATGCTGCTAATCCTTTGACTGCTACTTCACCTCCGACTCCAAACAGCTGCTCCACTAGCTCCTCGAGCTACCAATGCCAAGATAACACTTAGTCCAAATGACCTCCAAAAGGTCAACTAGGCCAACTCTAGTCAAGGTCAAAATCCTGGTCAAAGTCAACCTTCCAAGTCAACCCTACTCGCCGAGTCCACCTAATAACTCGCTGAGTTCATATGCTCAGGGTCCTTCTATTCGCGACTCGACTCGCCGAGTCAGCTATTCCTGAGTCCTGACCTGACCAACTCGCTGAGTCTCCACCCGACTCGCTGATTCGAGTTTCAACTCGAAGGGTTTGGGGTTTTCACGACCTGACTTGCCGAGTCCAAGAATAGACTCGCCGGGCCCAAGGCAATCTTCATCCAACTCGCCGAGTTCATGCCTAACTTCATCCGACTCGACGAGCTGTTCATCCCACTCGTCGAGTTCCTCCTCATCTTCAAGCTACTCGCCGAGTCCACTCGAAGGACTCGCCGAGTCTATCCAGTCCTTAATCCATGCAGTGGCTTTTTGAGCCAAACAGGGCTTCCAACTCATAGATCCATACTTCTAAGGCTTATCCCCCACGTAAAGTGGCAAACTTTACGTGTAGATCAAGAGATCTAGGCTCAAAACACATTCAAACTAGGGTTTATGGCAAACATACTTCTTCAACATACCAAGGGCTGATACTTTAGGGGACTCTAGACCACAACAAGCATGGATCTGAGGTAGCAACCTCAGATCTGGACCTCTAACTCGAAATGGTTACTTATCATGCCAAAAATGTCCAAAACTCACACATAAGAATAGATCTAGGTGCAAAGGGAGTCCAAGCAACAACTTATTACCTCCAATTGGTCTGAAATGTCTTCTCAATCCCGAACCTACAGTCCCTTCTTGCACCTCCAAGGCCTTTCTTCCTTCTCCAAGCTTTAATGCACTCTTCAAGGCAAGATCTAGCTCAAAAACGGATATGGTGGCTAGGGTTTGGTGTTCTGGGGTAGATAGGCAGTAAAGGAACCCTAGGGAGGAGAATGAGACGTTTAAATAGTCTCCAAGTCCGGATTTAGGGTTTTCCTTGCTCAGGCCTGACTCGCTGAGTCACCTTGGCCGACTCGCCGAGTCGGTCGCTTACTCCTCAACCCGGATCCCGCTCGGACTCGCCGAGTCCCTCCTTGGACTCGCCGAGTCTCCCCTTAAAATTTGGGGATTTCTTTCCTTTCTTGGCTTTCCAAACTTTGGGTGTTACAACTCTCCCCCACTTAAACTAAACTTTGTCCTCGAAGTTTGCTATGACTAACTGTCTTGCGAGCTGCCTCCAACTCTCTGTCTGGGAGATCTAACACCCCCTTCTTGCCCATCACTCCAGCCACTTGTAGTGCTGGTCACTACTGAAATGAAGCTGCTGGAACCAGCTCGCTTATATCCCATCTGATTACTCAACTCCTAGTAACTCGAGCCTTCCATCCTGAAAGAAAAGCTACCTGCCTAGCTATCCTTACAGATCACTTATACTTGGCAGAAGGCTCGACTGATCCTGCTGAGAGGGACTTGCCATTTCCAAATCAACCAACTATACCGCCAACACTTGCCTTCCAACACAAATACTAATACTGTCCAAAACTATGAAACTTTCCAAACACTGAACTGCCTGCAATACTGAACATGCCTGAAACTCTAAACTGCCTGAAACACTGAACCGACTGAAACGCTGAACGGCCTGAAACACTGAATTGACTGAAACACTGAGCTGCCTGAAACACTGAACTGGCTGAAACACTGAGCTGCCTGAAACACTGATCTGACTGAAACACTGAGCTGCCTGAAACACTGATCTGACTGAAACACTGAACGGCCTGAAACACTGAACTGACTGAAACACTGAGCTGCCTGAAACACTGAACTGGCTGAAACATTGAGCTGCCTGAAACACTGATCTGACTGAAACACTGAGCTGCCTGAAACACTGATCTGACTGAAACACTGAGCTGCCTGAAACACTGAGTTCCAACTCAACCGTGGAGTCAAAGGACTCCTTACTTAGTCGCTCCCACGACTTCTGTTCGAAATCTTTCTCTGGAACTACTTTCCACTAGTTATCCTGTCACTGTGGCTCAAGCAACCTTCCGATCCAACCGATCAGGTCCATACGTCACATCCTGACATCATCAATTCCACGACTAACAACATGATGGCTCCCAGACTGACGGTAGCCCTTAACATACCCAAACCCCAACGGTCCACTACTACTCTGATCTCATAACTGAGGCGACGATCTACTGACACATCGTCGACTTAACCATAACTGAACCATTTGGGAAATCCAGAATCTAACTCGTGGATTCCCATATCCTCACTACTGCACCCATACTGCTTTCCCGCATCCAACAACGCGCTCATGCTACCTACCAATCTGATAAAGGCTGCGACTATGCTCGCGGACTTACAACTTTCTAATACTATCCGGCTGCTAGTGAATGCTACGGCTACCCCCGCAGACTTACAATACCACTACTACTATCTGACTGCTAGTGAATGCTACGACTACCCCCGCAGACTTACAACACTACTACTACTATCTGAATGCTAGTGAATGCTACGGCTACCCCCGCAGACTTACAACACTACTACTATCGGACTGCTAGTGAATGCTACGGCTACCCCCGCAGACTTACAACACTACTACTACTATCTGACTGCTAGTGAATGCTACGTCTACCCCCGCAGACTTACAACACTACTACTACTATCTGACTGCTAGTGAATGCTACGACTACCCCTGCAGACTTACAACACTACTACTACTATCCCGAGGACATCCTGACTATCCCTAGTCCCGCTAATGATTCCTCATCCTGATTTCTCAAAAACAGCCCTCAGTCTTTGAATACTGCATCATCCTCGACATCTTATATCCTTGATATACTTAGCGCTTCGTCGAGGAACTCTTCGGCTTGGTTCCCAAACCAACCGTCTACTAATCCGGATACAAGAAGCTATTGTTGGGAAGTTTCCAAACTCCCAACTCCTGAATCTACGCAATCCCGCATGCTGACTCTGCCACTAGCTACTAACACGAAGGCATCTCTTGCTAACCGTTCTCAGGATCCTCATTCCGACTCACTTGAGCCTCTACAGGTGGTCCTCCAATCCTGGATTCTCAACCAGCTTCTAACCATCTCGATTACATGAACTAACTGCTGGAAAGATCCTCGAACTCCCAAATATGAACTCCTCAATCCATCGATCACTGTGCTACAATCATTTCAGAGGCCGCACAATCATTCTGAGTCTACGTGGCTCTTATTCTTGTACACTTGGAAGGGTTCTCCCCCACTTGGATTCGACTAGATCCTTACTGCTCACTGGTCGAAAGGATTTCCAACCTTCCTTTCATTAAAAGGGCGATATGCTGTCCGCCGCCGTTTATCCTTGCCAGCGCTCCAACTAACTCTTACCAGATCCGCACCCTTCCTGCTATCTGACTGAGCACCCTTCGATCCTTATTTGTAATTGCTTTAGGGACTACATCCCGAGAATCTGCGTTTGGGGTGCACCTCCCCAACCTACTTTCTTACTGACCGCTAGCTACTCCACTAAAAACTCTGAACTATCACAACTGAGAATATAACTGATCATTACACGACTAACGCCCTCCGCAAGTAGTAAAGCACTACTGCATCTTACACATACATGGTACAGTTACTGTATCTGAAGTAACCTGATCTAGAGGGAACGACCTCCATTTCACCATTCGAATTCCAAGGTATGCAGATGGCATAAAAGTCGACCACAAGCAGGTAATATAATACCTCCACACTCAAGCTTACTGATAACAATGCAGCAACATAACAATAATATCACAATAATAGATGACAGAAAAGCAAAAGATACATACCTCCATCACTTAGTGCTGCTCGAATCCCTGCTGAAATCTACCGGAAAACTCGGCTCCGAGCCGTAGGCGCCCTTGCCCAGCCCTGATGTCCACTGGCGGCTTTCGAAGTCCCGGGGGCAGGAGCTGGCACCTGCCCTGCTGTATACAAACTCGGACAGTGGGCCTTCTTGTGGCCTCTCTGACCGCAATGGAAACATATCGGGTCAAGTCCCTGGGCAATGGTAGTAGTACAATCCCTGCTGATATGACCCATTCGAACGCATCTGAAACAGCCCAAATCATTACCATTTCTATGCCTGCACACACCCATGTGCGTCCTTCCGCACTTCCCGCATCGAATGCGGTTCTGATAGTTCCTCGTCCTCAAATCCGAACCCTTGGGCCTCTTACCCGAACCTGTGGCTACCTGAGTCTCATCCGTTTTCCTCTTCCTTTCCGACTCCCTGCCCGATGGCTGAACAACAGCTATCTGATCCTGGAGCCTCTCGATCAATCTATCAGTGATCCTCACGACCATGTCGGGCAGATCCTCACGAATGGCTCGCGTAACCTCTTCAACTATCCAATCATGCAAAGGTCTCTCTTGGAGACAGGGTGCCCCACTCACTCCTATCCCCTGGTGGCAAAAACTAGAAATGGGATCTCCTCTCCCGATGGATCCCTGAACTCCATAAGAATAAGGGTCTAGACGAGCCCCAATCTGTCCTGAAACTATCCCGGCCTTAAAGGCCTCAAGATGACTGTCCATGAGCTCCACAATGGCCTCCCTAACCGAACCGAAAATCATTGGAGTCTGATCAATGATGTTGCGCGTGATCTCTGTGGAAATGAAATCCCTCATCTGATCATCAAGCTGTCCTTCTCTAAAGCCCGAGCCAGATCCCTCCTCGACGCCTGAACTGCTAACTAGTAGCTCGCGCAATGTCACCATGCGGAAAATATAACAATTTCTGATCAATTTACACACTACTGCTGAGGGATTTCTCACTCACTCCACCATTCCCTGGTTTCGTCTTGGCCCCTCTTGAATCGAGTACGGATCCTCCACTTTCAGTAGTATGGGCCCCTACTACCTTCCACATCTATCCGTACTTTCCTCAAGAGTTACCTCAACTCCACCAAATCACTTCTACTAATACTGATCTCTACTACTCTCATCCTAGGCTTGCCCTAGGGAACTTCTGACTCCACCCTAAACCAGTCCTCAGCTGCCGAAGGTCTCTTTGGGATGCCAAATTAGCCACCACCTGAATACCATCACATGTAATGAGGCTCGGATAATCCTTCGAGTAAAAGTCTCATCCCTACAACGGTTGGACTCATACAAGAGCTGCGCCGTAGGGCCAAATCCAACACTCTGAGATTATTCAACCCTGATCACATGTGATGTGACGTATTCACATGAAAATTTCTTCCCAATAAGGCTTATATTCGCATTAGTCAAAAGAGCTACCTTACTCTTCTCATATGAGTTAAGAGTTTTTTGTTTCATCCATACATAACAGAGGTACATTCGATCTTATAACCAATCTTTTTCATCACAAAATTCTTCACACAAATCACACACAAAGACATATGTCCGAGAGGTCTCTGAACAAACCCATCGAGACCTTGATATACAAAAATTATGTGTTAATGATCTGACATCATGAGTTCGTGATGAAGGTGAAACCCCAACATCTTTCAACTTAAGGTGTAACGACCCAAAAATCACGACTAAAAATTTCTTTTAAAACATTACTAAAATCATATTTATAAAAACCATATCATAAGTCATAACATAATTTCTCGAGTATTAAATCAAAACATAACATCATTATCAGAGTCAAACGTTCCCAGGCTAACTGACTATGGTGTGTGCACTGCAATCTTCCCGAGCTCCTCTTTTGAAAACCGAGTGCCTGAAACCAAAACTGAAAACCGTAAGCACGAAGCTTAGTGAGCTCCCCCATTATACCACATACCACACAATAACATATAAAGCACATACTGGGCCTTGCCCACTGCATCGGACCGAAGTCCGGGCTAACTGGGGCCTTGCCCCCTACATCGGACCGAAGTCAGAAGCTGACTGGGACCTTGTCCCCTACATCGGACCGAAGTCCGAAGCTGACTGGGACCTTGTCCCCTACATCGGACCGAAGTCCGAAGCTGACTGGGACCTTGTCCCCTACATCGGACCGAAGTCCGAAGCTGACTGAACATGGAATGAACATATCCACTAGCATGAACACACATATACTACATCGGGCCGTAGCCTGGCTCACATAACACATAAATCCTGTCTGAGCCACGAAGGCATCAAACATGCTAACTACTGCATCGGACCGAAGTCCAGAAACTACGGCTAACTGAACGGGCTGGCATTGTGGCCTTAGACCCGTTCCTACTGGAAGGAAACTCACCTGAGATTGCTGAACTGATGCTGCTAATCCTTTGACTGCTACTTCACCTCCGACTCCAAACAGCTGCTCCACTAGCTCCTCGAGCTACCAATGCCAAGATAACACTTAGTCCAAATGACCTCCAAAAGGTCAACTAGGCCAACTCTAGTCAAGGTCAAAATCCTGGTCAAAGTCAACCTTCCAAGTCAACCCTACTCGCCGAGTCCACCTAATAACTCGCTGAGTTCATATGCTCAGGGTCCTTCTATTCGCGACTCGACTCGCCGAGTCAGCTATTCCTGAGTCCTGACCTGACCAACTCGCTGAGTCTCCACCCGACTCGCTGATTCGAGTTTCAACTCGAAGGGTTTGGGGTTTTCACGACCTGACTTGCCGAGTCCAAGAATAGACTCGCCGAGCCCAAGGCAATCTTCATCCAACTCGCCGAGTTCATGCCTAACTTCATCCGACTCGACGAGCTGTTCATCCCACTCGTCGAGTTCCTCCTCATCTTCAAGCTACTCGCCGAGTCCACTCGAAGGACTCGCCGAGTCTATCCAGTCCTTAATCCATGCAATGGCTTTTTGAGCCAAACAGGGCTTCCAACTCATAGATCCATACTTCTAAGGCTTATCCCCCACGTAAAGTGGCAAACTTTACGTGTAGATCAAGAGATCTAGGCTCAAAACACATTCAAACTAGGGTTTATGGCAAACATACTTCTTCAACATACCAAGGGCTGATACTTTAGGGGACTCTAGACCACAACAAGCATGGATCTGAAGTAGCAACCTCAGATCTGGACCTCTAACTCGAAATGGTTACTTATCATGCCAAAAATGTCCAAAACTCACACATAAGAATAGATCTAGGTGCAAAGGGAGTCCAAGCAACAACTTATTACCTCCAATTGGTCTGAAATGTCTTCTCAATCCCGAACCTACAGTCCCTTCTTGCACCTCCAAGGCCTTTCTTCCTTCTCCAAGCTTTAATGCACTCTTCAAGGCAAGATCTAGCTCAAAAACGGATATGGTGGCTAGGGTTTGGTGTTCTGGGGTAGATAGGCAGTAAAGGAACCCTAGGGAGGAGAATGAGACGTTTAAATAGTCTCCAAGTCCGGATTTAGGGTTTTCCTTGCTCAGGCCTGACTCGCTGAGTCACCTTGGCCGACTCGCCGAGTCGGTCGCTTACTCCTCAACCCGGATCCCGCTCGGACTCGCCGAGTCCCTCCTTGGACTCGCCGAGTCTCCCCTTAAAATTTGGGGATTTCTTTCCTTTCTTGGCTTTCCAAACTTTGGGTGTTACATAAGGAATTGACGGGGAACCTTGTTCCAGATATTGACGAAACTTTTGTTTCCGTACCAAAATTCGAAACTCCAAATCATATTTAGTTCACATGTGTGGTCTTGATCAAACATTCGCAACCGACGATGTTTGTTACCCATTTTCAAGAAATTTTGTCAAAGGCAATTTGTGAACGAAGCTAAAAATTGATTATTTTTTGGATTTTCCGGATTGAAGCACAAAGTTTATGCCACATGTTAAGGGGGAGTTTTGACATGAAAAATTCCGAATAGAGCACGTTCTTTTTCCTTGGAGTTTTATAATCAAATTTCAATTATAAAAAGGGGGAGAGGTTTTATATGGAAATTCGAACTTGAATTTTTCATATTATGCGGATTTGAAGACCGAAGTGATCTTGATATTTTGAAGCCACGAGATGATGCAATTGGAAGTTCGGAAGTGATGTATTCAAAATGGGTTTGGAATTATTGAAGATTTTTGGGGTGTGTTTTTATGTGCAACTATAGGGTGATTATTTGGAGTTTGGAATACTCTTGATCATTCGTTGCTGCTCGGTTTGTATGGTCTCACATCCTAGAGCCCAAATTGAAGAATCATGGAAGAATTGAAGATTGAAGTTCGTGTCGACATGTGTCACCTTTGAGGCTCGAACCGTGTAGTGCTTGATTTTGGAAGATTTGAAGTGGGTCATTCATTCCTAACTTTGAGGGGGAGAATGTTGGGGTGCAAAGTTATTCATTCATGACTTTGCAACTGTTTGACTTGTGTAAACCAACTTTCATGTTGTGCTTTATCCTTTAGACCCATTTGTTGGTGAGAGTGAGAGAGAGAGAGAGACATGTAAACACCTCTATATAAGGTGGGTTTGTCCACTTGTAGAGGTGTGCTTGAGAGATGTAAAAGTGAGTGTGTAAGTGTGTGTTATTTATGTAGTCTAGATCTAGATCCTTTTTGTAACACCATATACAATCAATACATCTCTTGATCACCCAAATCACCATGTTCAATTGTGCAAGCTTTAATTCTGCACGCCAAACCATGTTCTTTATCACTATAATGGCACATGGAGCTTGAAGCAGCTCAAGAACTATAGCCTAATGTAGCAATTGTTGGCACTAGTTTCAACAAGGAATTGTTGAGCTTGAATAATAGTTATTCACAAACAAAAATTGTTCACATTAATGGTAGAAATCATCTTTGACTTGAGAAATGCAGAATCCCCCATTGATGAGTTCTTCTTGAAGGTTTCTAGCAAATCCATCAACTACCATGATGCCATATCAAATGTTGAATTTAATAAATGACTTAGAGTCATGAACATTGAGATGTAATCCATGTATAATAATCAAGTATGGGCTTGATTAGTCTTCCTATCTATAGCAAGGCTAGAAGGAGCAAGATATTCCTTTAGAAAGAACATATACATGGATATCATGCACATTTAGCAAGGCTTGTCATAAAAGTATTTTATCATACTCGTGCCATTGGTTATGTTCCTTAAGATAATCATGACATTGACTATGATCAAACATTTCCACAAGTAGCTATGATTAGATCAATAAGATTCTTATTTACTATAACGTCTTATTCTATAATATGATATATAGCAAATAGATTTCAAGAAATACCGCTTTTTTTAGTAGACATCTACTAGAAGATATCTATATAACTTAGCATTGAGGTTTTCTTAATCCATGTTATCCTAACCAAATGTGTAAGGCTTAAGATTCACTTGTGGATATAAAGCAAACATCTCAAGGTTGTAATAATCATTTTAGTATAAAGATACAAGGTATGCTTTTATATAAAAATGAAAATGACATGTGTGTTTAAGAACGAGTGGGAGGATAGTGATATTCCTAATCTTGTATGAATAAGACATACTTAATCATTTGAAACAACATTCCGACTATGCAAGGTTGTTTGACCTTGTCTTGGAAAGTATTTCTAAAATGAAAGACCTAAGAATGACAATATACATTCTCGTAATGTAAAATCTATAGAGATGGATAAATATGAATGTTAAAGAATTTTAAACTCTTTTGCATGAATTAACAATATCTTGAAAGAGGACAAGATATAAGATTCCTTTGGAGGATTTTTCACATTGTCACATGACACCTTTTTGAGTCTGTCTTAAAAGGACCTAGCACATAGGTTTGAGCTAGATGAAATGATTTATATTTTATTTTCTTGGCAAATGAATCCATCATTTATGTCATATCATGAGATACAATACTGAATACATGGTTAAGTCACTAGATGACTATGAGATATGAGAACATTCTAAGAGTAATTAAGAAGAGCTAACAATATATATATATATATATGAGATGATTAGTTTAGAATAAAATATTAATGTAAAAATCTACATATGATTCCAATTTCTAAACAAATATAGATAATTATGAATTATAAATGGATTATGACTTCATTGTGGAATAAAGAGTGAGTTTAGTTGGAATGAGGTCCAAGCAAAACATAATGACACTATCTACTACAAAATAAGAATACACTACTTTTGAAGTCGAAGTCAAATATGATTGGATGAATGAGTTCATTGAAAAACTATGTTGATTTCAACCATTCAAGGATCAAATAGAAATCTTTGTGACTTCCAGAGTATACTTAATCAAACTAAGAGACTCTAGGTCACGAAAGAACACCAATCATATACTCTAAGATATTTAACTATATCTAGAGTAAAGTCAAAATATGGAGATGATAATATTCACAAAATTCACACAAATTAAATTTTGTCAGACCCATTAATATTGTTTTTCTTCTCAAGCTAAGTATGAGTGGTCACACTTCAGCTATGGGACTTTATTATTCTAGAAATGGGATTTTGATTTGGATTTAGTATCGGATATTGGAACATTGTAACAACAACTATTACATAATGTTTTGATATACTGGGATATGATCATCACATTAATACTTTTTGTGTTCTATATTAACATGTTTAATCCATGAATAATCTTATTATTATAAATGTTCATAGTCGGTTGTAATTGTGGGAACAATTATGAAGTACGACTAATATAAATTGGATTGGTTGACTCTCATTAGATGAAAGTAGGCAAGTGGCTGTAACCAAGTTTCATAGGTACTTGTCAGAGAACTAGTACTGAATGGACCCGCATCAAGATCAACTCATAGATCGCAGTCACGAGTGACACTTTATTAAAAGGTACTATCTTTGTATCATTAACACCTGAGATACATAGTGGGAGTTAAGTATAGGGAGTGTTGGGCTTTGATATGGTCAAACGCTGATCCTTAACCGGGTAGTTATAAAAGCCATTTTTAGGTATGGTGTGAACTATGCAAAAGGCTTATGTAGTCAAGATGGTATTTGTTTCTCTTATGTGTTGAGATTTAGACATCTAACGCATGTTACCCAATGTTGAATTTCAAATGAGATTGATTTTGATCCAAGGCTCATGTTTAACAGGATGTCTATAAGAGAGTGATAATTGATAAACATACCTTAGCACATCAATTGAAACATGGATCTTTTGGGAATTAGATGTTGATGAATGAAATTCTTCTTCATATGATATTGGGGCCAGTGAAATGTTGCTAGACTTTCATCACTGTCTATATCAATCTATGATGAGTCTTATGCAAGTGGGAGATTGAAAGATCTTGTATGCCCAGAGTCATTATAGAATGATATTGCTAATAATGTATGATCATATAGGGTCACACCTTATAGCAAGTTACCATCAATTGATTATTTATCAGTATAATTTAATTATTAATAAATATATCAACACTTGTTTGTAATTGGGTAGTTATTATTTTTGGGAAATTAATGATATTTTACCAACATATTGGGAATTATTATTTTTAGAAAATAATAATAAAGAGAACAAAGCTAGCTTAATATCATATGGTATGATTATCAATGTTGTGTACAGTTTTATTGGGCACTTAGAGTTGTCACTTAGTATGCTACGAATTAGCTAGTTATGGTTTAAGTAAAAGGCATTTGATTTTTGTGTTTATTCTTCATATTGCAGAAATTTATTCTCTTAGAGAGTAGATTGCCTTTTGAATTGTTTAATTATTAATACCATGCCTCTTACAAGCATCTACTTTAACATAATCAAAGGTATGGCTAGTTGGAGTGTTGAATATTTTATTACTCCTCCCATGCTTTTAAGAAAAGCTTCACCTTTCATTTCATTGTCTTCACTTTAATATACATTTGATGATATATAATAGAAGGGCTTATCTAGTAAAGTTGTTTGTTCTTCTTGGCTTCTATTTCCTTCTTTTTTGCTGCTAAAAACCGAGTGCATGGGCTCTCATCCCTTCTTCTTCTTTCTTCCTTTTTGGTGCAAAGATAAAGGCTAAAAGTGTTAGTTCTCTTTAGACATATTTTGGGCATATGTCTTAAAGCTTAAGAATAACATTTTGCAAGTGTTATACTAGAATATATGGTGGTTTTGTCTTGTTTGGTGGATACTTCTAGAAAGATCTTAATTTAGAGCTTAATGTGAAGAATCAAAGAATCAAGTATTGAATTAATTAGAGTGTAAATTCAAAGTAGTATTGAAAGATTTGAACACCGATGTAAATATGATCTGTTTGGCTTTATTACGCTTTTGCAGTTTTACATAGTACAAAGAATATTCTGTAAGACTTTTTTACTAAGACACTAGTAACCACTCCTATTTATAGGAGAGGAAAGCGTACAAAAAATATACTAAGGACTAAACATTATGCTTCTAATAATATGTCCTAGTAAAATACATTACAAAAATGTTCGAAGACTCTAAATACAAACTTCGACTATTACAACACTTCGACCCTAACACAATGCCATCTTCATCAACTTCCAACCCCCCATGAGGATCAAATTCTTCAAAGGTTGTTATGCTTTCTCTTCTATGGTTGTTTTAATCTTTCTAAGTCTTGCAAAATGATTCCTTGGTGGGAATAAAACTAGTTTTATTTTGTTCAAATCTTAAGTCTTCCGTTGCATTGTTTATGTTTTTAAAACAATTTTTGAATAAAAACCCTACACTGTAATGTCTGTGATGAGTTTAAGAAACTCTTTGATCGTTTAGATCTTATAACAGGTAAACCACGAAAGCGAAAACAGCAATATAAAACACAAGAATGAATCTGAATATGTCGAATGATTCGATTGATTCAATCCTCAGCAGAGCTCGATAAAGAACTTCTGCTGTAGATGATATTAGGGTTACAAAAGATAAAGATCAAAATACTTGACATAATAACTTCTAAAATCTTACGTTCTAGGATGCATGCAAGCACCTATAAATACAAAACCTTATAAAATAACTCACGGATGGACAGGCCCATACCAGAGACTAAATGGACTAAATAGCGAGCCCAAGACGCAACACCTTCTGGACCTAACATTCTCCCCCTTTGCGTCAATTGGAGCGAGACTATCTTTTCGGCTTGTTGGGTCCAGCTGCAGGAACTTTCTTAGTGGTATCAAACATACGTGGGATGAGAGTAAGGATAGTCTGTGTGAAGCGAATGTACCATTGGATCATATCATCGAAGTACTTCTTGTCGTCTGCTGAATTCTGTTTGCATCGATGAATGATACTTAGAACATGTTCCAAGCATGCAGTGGTGTAAAGGTGGTTGTCAGCTAACGCGAACAGGCATTTCTGGCCTTCGTTCCTTGTAAACATGACATAATTCCGCTTTGGGTAAATTCTTCCCATCTGCATCATGTTCAAATCACTGGCAGAGCCTACAGGAGAAATAGTAGGCTTTTTCCTGAAGATGCTAGCGATCTCCTGATCCATCTTGACAACCTCCATAATGTAGCATACGAGCATCCTTTTGAAGTGATCAATAATTGGACCATACTCAGCTTTGTTGGTGAGGAGGATGTTGTGCAAAATAATCCAGTCATATGGATTTTGGTTGGGAAGATAAGCAAGTGATATTGCGTGTTCGGTTTTGGCGGAACCTCTCAGCACTTTGAACCGAACGTTCGTGAAGTTCCCCTCACGAAACGGCTTAAGAACCCGAACGTTGATGGTCTTCTGAGCGCTCCAAGTTTGATACTGTGGTTGAGCAGACTTCATATAGAATTTGACGAGTTACCTATCAACCTTTGGATGAGGATGAGGGACATCAGCAATGTTATCAAAGGCATGAAAGATGAAGGCTTTTCGGGTCAGTGGCATGTCGAACTGAGAATCGACAGAGTTGATACGATCCAATGAAATCACTGGTTCGAGCCACAAAATGCTGGGAGTTTCAATAGCCTCTTTTAGAAGCTTCTCAAAAGTCCATGGAGGAAAAAGAGTTTTCCTACTCTCAAGAAGGTCATGAGCCTCCTTCATTTTCCTTTCGTTCGCCTCAGCCTCTCTAGCAACACGAGCACTCATGTCATCATCTTTATCACGGCCTTGTTTCTTTAAGAGATCTGCAATCGTCTATTTATCATCATCATCACCGTCTTCAGCAATTTTCTTTCCTTTGTCTTTGACACCCGAATCTGAGGCTTGACCTGCTGGAGGAGGTTCGGTTGTTTTAGTTGCTATAGATGTGGGAGGTGGTTGGGACTGAGACACATCTGCTCCCCCTTGTTTCGGATTGGACACGAACTCCAGGAGCCCTTCAAGTTTGCTTAAGAGAGCAAGGGCAGGAGAAAGCTTTTCTACAAGAGTGCGCCTCACCGAGTAGTTCATAATCGGATCATGGGCTTCAATGTTGTTGGAAAGGGCGGCATGGACATCCAATACACATGAAGAAATAACTTCTCGCTCAGATCGAAGAGATTAAACTTCCTTTTGAGAATGGAAAAGATGAAGACTCTTGATCTTGAGAGCAGTGGTCTTGCGTGCGAGAGCATCCATTACCGAGTTCTCGGCAGCTAGGTCTTCATGCAGCTTAGTCAGGCGCTCCTCAATAGTCGCCTTAAACGATGTGTTGTCATCATTGAGAGTTTGACGAAGACTGGAAAAGGACTGCAGTTCTGAGGCAACTGAGGTAGCCAGCTTGTTGACAATAGGGTCAAGCTTCATTTGATTGGAATCATCAGTCTCCTGTAAAGACTGCAAAAGAGAAGAAGCGTCAACAAATACTTTTTCGGCTTTTTCGGTCGCAGCAGAACACGCCTTGGTGGAGGCGTCAATAGCGGCAGTGGCAGAGTTGATAGAGGTTTCATGAGCCTTAGTAAACTTATCAACAATCCCCTAAAGAGCAGCCTCTGAGATGGTAGACTGTAAGGAAGAAGAGGAGGAAGCAATGAGAGAATCGATTTTCTCATGAAGCTCCTTGAGATGCTTCTTGGTGACTGGAGCATCATCATCATCATCGCTTTGCATTTGATACGGACTGTAATAGACCGAGTCAAATGTCATGTCCTCTCCTCCAAGAAAAGGGTCTTCATTATCTGCTGAGTGAGCAGGAGATGAGGGTGATGGTGAGGGTGGAGGCTCGGTTGTGGAAGTAGGTTCGGGTACGGATGTATGTTCGGTAGTGGGAGTGGGTTCGGGTGCTGAAGTAGGAGCCCCCATATCAGATACGTTGGTTCTAACTCCAGTGGTGGTTGTTATGGTAGCTTCAGTGAAAATGGGAGGTGGTACAGGGATAGAAGTAGGTGGTATTTGAGTAGTGGAGGTTATGGGCGGAATGGAAATGGAGATGGAGATTGGAGGAGGAGAGACATGTCTAGTGGAAACATGTACCTCAGGGGTAGGCAAACATGGAGGAGTGTTACCACGTAGGGACCCTTCGGAGTCTGAACCCTCTTTTTTCGGATTCACAGGAGGAGGAGGCAAGAATAAGCTTTCTCCTAGGTTGAGTCTTCCTCTTCTTTGGTGGAGGAGATTGAGCTTCTTTGGAGGGTTTGCGTTTCTTTGGAGAAGGACCTTGCGCTCCCTTGACAACATTCTTGTCTTTTCCTTTGTCATTATTCTTTCCCCTGGGAGCAGGCCGATCGGCATCATGAATTGATTGAATCATGTCAGGAGTGAGTTCTCTGGGACCAGAGCGATGAAACTCCTTGTAAGTTCTGATGATCCGGCTGTCGCTTGGAACATCCCTATAACATTGACTCAGGGATTGAGCCAATAAACTGAAATTTTGAGGAATCAGACACAATAATCTTCGTCGTGTGGAAAGTACCTATCGAAGAAAGTGGAGAATCAGCGACGATTGGAACGTGATACTTGTCCATCACCCACTTTGCGACCAGCGTCCAGAATCGGGCATAGGAGATCTCTGAATGGCGAGAGGTAGATGCTAGACCCTGAATCAGTTGTTGCCATAGAACCGACCCATAGTCAAGGTTGATGCGGTGGTACATGCCATAAAGAATGGTCATAAACAGACGACTCGCCCCGTCTGAACCTGTACTTCGTTCTGATAGCCCCTTGAACAAGACGGTGAAGAAGCCGTTCCACTGAGGAGGTAGGCAAGATTTCTTGAATTTGGTCACCGTCGTCAGAATTTCAGTGTATCCCATGTTATAAAACATGGAAAACAACTGTCCCACTGGGATGGATTCAGGGTTAACCCTAGATTCATCGGGTGCAAACCCTAAAAGCGAACAAAATCGCTGTTTGGAGATGGAGGCCTTATGATCAAGAATGTCGAAGAAGATTCGATCGACAGACTTGTTATAGTGGGCAGGGAGAATATTTGTGAGAGACACTCCATTGGAACTGTTTCGAACTTGGTGAGAGCTGGAACAAGCGGCGAATACTTGAGACATTCCATGATTGGAAACATGAATGCATCGTAAAATTGAGGAGTAAGGTCGATAATCAAGCTTTGTTGAGGACAGATTGGCAGAATGTGAGAAGTAGCATGAACTGATGATGAGTCCGCCATTGAAGGAAAGAATTTGGGAGGGATGATGAACAGTAGAAAAATCAAAGCTTTTCTTGCTCTCTGAAGGTTTGGTGCAGTAAAGAGGTAAATTATGGTAGAAATTACCTTTTATACCGTGGTGAGAAGAGAGAGAAAAATCTGTTCCCAAATCTTCAAGGGAAATGCGAAGAGTTTCCTTAGGTGATTGACGCGTGACAGTTTAGAGCCCCGATGATTACGCAGGAGAGAGAAAAACTGTCCCATTTCACATGCCTTCCCATCAGGCTCCGTTTGAAGTGTCAAAAACGGTTCCACTTCACACTCCTTCCCATCAAGCGCCGTTTGAAATATCAAACCGATTGGACTTTCGGCTGAGTTAACAACTTATCCCTTTAGAGTGAGCCATCGTGATAAAACAAAATATCCACGTGTGACATTGTGAGCCACATCTCTTTTATAACGTTAAATCCCATAGCGAAAATTTACTTGTAAGTAATGAAACCAGAATTATGGAAAATCAAAAAGATTTTCGTGCATAGAGTGTAAAAGAAAAGAAATAAAGCAATACATATGTGGGAAATTGTGATGCCAATAAAGACACGAAACAATACATCCCGGGCACGAATCTCTTCCTTCAAAGTCAAGCTAGACTTTAAAGTGTTTGTGTGGTTTCCCGTTGAAATACGATAAAACACTTATTAAGAAGTGTTGAAAGGCATCTTTTAATAAGGCTAATGTGGGTGGCTTTCGCTTCAGTTCAGAATTCCTGATCTTGACATAAGACAGAAGTCAACTGAAGTACTTGTGAGACCAATGTAGTTTGTTGAACAAGTAGGTGTGAAGAGAATTTAAGTGGCATGTGTAAGATACTTTTAGGTGAAATCTCAAAAAAAAAAAAAAATTAAAACTGGATTCTAAGGGAAGAAATGTTATGGGATTCAACAATTTCATAAGAATCACACAAAATTTTTTTAGAGATTTCAAGGTACAGTCCCATGGGTGACTTCGTTAATTCATTTGTGAAAACTAGAGCAAATTTAATTGTTCACCGTCAATGCATAGTAGGTATTGAATTTTGGGTTTCACTTAGCACGTAGCGACACGAAGCTAAGATCATAAACACAGAAATTGTGTAACCATAAACCTCAGTGGTAATTACTGAGAGTCTCAAGGGTTACTTGTATGAGGCGAATTGGATGGAGATGGTGTAAAGAAACCAAAGTACCTCTACTGTAAAATAAGGACCAAGCAGAAAACTCTTATCTCATGTGAGAAGAGAGTAAGGTAGCTCATGATTAGAATAAATATAAAAGCCTAATTGGGAAGACAAGGTTTGTATATACCAAGTCAGTAAGGCTATTATTCAGAATCGGATGAGGCATTGGACACATACAATAGCATGCTTCTAGGGACACTTAACTATTAAAAATGTGAGAACAAGAGTTGCTCCACAATTATCCACACAAAATTAACGAACACAAGCAAACAAAAAAAATGTTTTTGGAGTTTTTGATTTAAAGAGAAAAACAAAAATATTTTTGGAGTTTTTGATTTAAAGAGAAAAACAAAAAAATATTTTTGGAGTTTTTGATTTAAAGAAATTTTTTTTTAGAACCGAACCCGAAATAGACCGAACACTCGGTTCATTTCGGTTAAAAAAAAACTTTGAAAAAGTAAGAAATGAGACAAAAGAGTAAAATAAAATTTACAACCAAAAGTTTACCACCAAAGAAACTACCTTTAAGTGAGAAGCAAAGATAAGAGAATAGGATCGAACCCGAGCGCTCGGTTCATTTCGGCACTCACAGGAACCGAACCCGAACGTTCGGTTCATTTCGCTTCTAACTTTTAGTTTTGAGAAGTAGTTTTTGGTACTGAATCCGATTCCATCATACCTAGCCCTTGTAGAATTTTATTGAAACTTGCTTCAGGAAGAGCATTGGTGAAGATGTCAGCCAGTTGATCAGTAGTTCGTACAAAATGAATCTCTACGTTTCCGTCTTCTACGTGAACTTTAATGAAGTGATACCTCAATGCAATATGTTTGGTTTTGGAATGTTGCATTGGGTTATGACAGATCCTAATTGCACTTTCTGAGTCACAATATAGTGGGATCTTTTTCATGTTGAGTCCGTAATCCCTGAGTTGACTATGGATCCAAATCACTTGAGATGTGCAAGAAGCGGCTGCAATATATTCTGCTTCGGCTGTAGACAGTGAAACACATGTTTGTTTCTTAGTTTGCCAGCTCACCAACTTTCCATCAAGGAATTTACATCCTCCTGTAGTGCTTTTCCTGTCTAAACCACATCCTCCAAGGTCTGCATCTGAGTAGGCTTGAACAAAGAACCCTGAGTTTGAGGGATACCAGAGACTGAGAGAGGTGGTTCGCTTTAGATATCGGAGTATGTTTTCCACTGCTAGCATGTGTGGTTCACGAGGATTCGCCTGAAACCTAGCACAATAACACACAGAAAACATTATATCGGGCGTGCTAGCTGTTAGGTACATCAAGGATCCAATCATTTGTCGATATAACGTTATATCAACTACCGGTTTTTCCAAGCAAGGTGTGAGTTTGGTGTCGAACGCCATTGGAACTTTGACCTTTGAATCTCCCATCATGCCAAATTTAGCAAGGAGAGTCTTGGTATATGCTTCCTGGTTGATAAAGATGCCTTCGGGTCCCTGTCTAATGTTTAAACCGAGGAAAAAGTTAATCGGACCCATTGAGCTCATTTCAAATTTCGTCTCCATCAGCTTTCTAAATTCAGCTGTTAAGCTAGGATTCGTTGAGCCAAAGATGATATCATCGACATAGATTTGAACTATCATAAGGTGGTTACCTTCCTTCTTTCGAAAGAAGGTTGGGTCAGCCGAACCTTGTTTGAATTTAGACATCTTTAAGAACTTAGTTAGTGTTTCATACCATGCCCTAGGCGCTTGTTTCAGACCATAAACTGCCTTGTCTAGAATGTAACAGTGATTTGGATGCTTTTCATTCACAAAAACTGGAGGTTGCTCCACGTAAACCATTTCTTCAAGTTCTCCATTCAGAAAGGCGCATTTCACATCCATTTGATAGACCTCGAAGTTCTTGTGTGCAACGTAGGCAAGAAATATTCGAACAGATTCCAGCCTTGCTACCAGAGCAAATGTTTCTTCGTAATCAATTCCTTCTTCCTGGCAGTATCCTTTCACCACTGGACGAGCTTTATTTCGAATCACATTGCCCTCCTTGTCCATTTTGTTTCTGAATACCCATTTGAGACCAACGATTGAGGCATGTTTAGGTGTTGGAATGAGACGCCATACCTTGTTTCTTTCAAATTCATTGAGTTCATCTTGCATAGCCTGAACCCAATCAGAATGGTCAAGAGCAGAATTGACGGTCTTCGGCTCAACTTTGGATACAAAGGAATTATACATGCAGAACTCTACTTTGGAAAATAGGGAGGTTTGCTTTGCCTTGACTTGGGATCGGGTCAGGACCTTTTTAGATACATTACCCACTATCTGAGATACAGGATGATCTCTGGTCCATTTAATTGAGGGGAGGATAGTTTGGATCATAGGATGGATCCAATTCAGCGTTGACCATTTCTTCCAATTCAGATTGACTATCGTCATCATAGAACATATCGGAATTCTCCCCCTCGACTGATGATGAATCATTTGGATTTTCAGGTTGGTTCAGACCTTCGGGTGCAACAGGACTCTCGAGTGCTACAGGACTTTTGGGTGCTACTGGGCTTTCGGGTGTAGCTAGAATGGAATTCTCCCCTTGAAAGTGTGAGTTCGTTTGATTTGAAGAAAGTAGATTCTCCCCCTCAACTGAAGTGTTGTGCTGAGGAGGTTCGTTTGGAAGTTGTTCTCCTTCTCCCATTTGTTTGGCTGCATCTTTGACAATCTGCTTCAAATGATCGATTTTGTTGTCTGCCGCCTTGGCTTCTGATAGAGTGGCTTTCTCAGGTTCATCGAACATGGCAACGAACTGATCAAATAGATTAGCAATCGTGGCTGTCACTTGACCTGTTTGAGAAAAAATCTCTCCAATTGCTTCTTCAGTAGTCTTTAGCTTCTTGACGTAGCTGTCATCGAAAGTCACATAATAGGTTTCTTCAATTTTTTAGAATGCTTATTTAAAACCCGGTATGCTTTTGAAGTAAGAGAATATCCCAGAAAGATTCCTTCGTCAGCTTTAACATCGAACTTGTTACGATGTTCTTTGGAGTTGAAGATGAAGCACCTTGAACCGAATACATGGAAGAATTTTACATTCAGCTTCCCGTTATTAATGATCTCATAGGGAGTGAGAGAGAAATGCTTGTTGAGATAAGACATATTCTGCGTAAAACATGCTGCAGCAATAGCATCAACCCAGAAATATAAGGGAAGAGAAGCAAAACTTAGCATAGTTCGGGCCGCCTCACACAAGGATCGGTTGCGCCTTTCGACAATACCATTCTGTTGAGGCGTGTAAGGGGCTGAGAAGTTATGACCGGTTCCTTTTTCTGCCAAAAAGTTTTCGAATTCTTTGTTCTTGAATTCTAGTCCATTGTCGGTCCTAAGGTTTTGAACGACTTTTCTCAGTTGCACTTCAACCTGCTTGATAAACATCTTTAGCTTGGAAGTGGCCTCAGATTTGTGCTTCAGAAAGAATACCCATGTAAAACGTGAGAAATCATCAATGACAACGAGAATGTACTTGCTACCGCCAATGCTCTCGATTGATTATGGACCACACAAGTCGATGTGAAGCAACTCAAGTGGTTCAACAACTATTGTGTTTATAATTGATGGGTGACTTTGACGACTTTGTTTCCCCATTTCGCATGCAGCACACAAGTGTTCTCGATCAAACTTGAGCAATGGAAGACCCCGAACATGACCTCCGGTGACAAGCTTGTTAATGTCTTTGAAGTTGAGATGAGAGAGCCTTCGGTGCCACAACCAGCTTTCGTCAGAATGAGCTTTGGACAAAAGACATATGGCTGGATTTCCTTTGATTGGTCTGAGATTTAGAGGAAACATTTCGCCTTTTCGATCTGATTGGAGAATAACCTTGTTGGATTTCTTCTCTATAATCTCTGAACCTTCATCGTCGAATGATACTTTGAGACCAGTACCACCCACCAATTGAGATACACTGATGAGATTATGCTGCAACCTTCTACGTATGCCACCTTTCTTATCGTGAAGTCTCCATTGGTTATCATCCCATAACCCTTTATCGTTCCATAGGAGTTGTTACCAAACTTAACATTGCCATCATTTTGAAGCGGTCGAAACTCCCTTAACTCGTCCTTCCTTCCTGTCATGTGACGTGAGCAGCCACTGTCAATGTACCATTCTTCGTCAAACTGCTCGTCACTTATAACCTGCAAAAATTAAGCAGATTTAGGAACCCAAAGTTTCTTGGGTCCATGTGAGCCTTTCACAGGAACAAGAATAGTAAGAGAAACATCAACAAGATATGTTCGTTTTATTAAGGTTGTTTCATCTTTTCTTTTAACAGTAAACACTTTGATTTTGTTAGAATTAGTTACAGGTGTTTTGGATTCAGATTCTGGTGTTTGAGCACTAGACTGCTTTCGGTCCTCCTTGACTGAGGAAATCTTCGTTTTTCCGTTCAAGTTCGTTGATGATCTTGAATTTTGTGTGGAGACTGAATTGGGTTTAGAAGAGGGTTTAGAATGAGAAGAATTATAGAAAGAGAATTTAGAATGAAAGTTTTTCCTGACTTGAGGTTCGAAATGATCCTTTTGTTTATGGTCATTAGAGGGACCGAACCTGGACCTTCGGTAGCTGCTCGATGATGAGCCGAAGTTGGATTTTTGGTTGTTGTTGGCTAGTGGTCTGAAACTTGGTCTTTTATTATAAAAGCTTGAAGGACTGAAATCAGGTCTTTGCCTGTTATTACTTGGCGGACCGAAACTTGCTTTTCGGTTGCTGCTGCTTTCGGGACCGAACCTATCCTTTCGGTTCTTTGCTTCGTGTGGCCCGAAAGTCTTTCGCTCCGACTTAGAATCTTTATCATGGTAAGAGTAATGAGGATTTTGAGAGCGCCAAAACTGCTTTCGCTCTGAGAGATTTTTCTTGTATCTAAGATTTCTTTGCTGCTTTGATTTTTCACCTGTTTCGGTTGTCTGTGGATATTGGCTTTTTGTTTCAGCTTCTTGACAGCTGGTTCACTTTTCATAGATGAGGATTCACTTGTGGAGGTGACTTCTTCTACAGGAATTTCTTTTGTGCCACTTGTACCAGGTACGTCAAATTTGGTAGGCTTATTATGCGGTTCTGGCACATATCTTCCTTTGGTCTTCCAGGATGTTCGCTCCGACAGACCAACCGTTTCGTCTGCATTGTCTATAGGAGCTGACCAGAAAAACTCATCACAGCCATCTGCATTGTCTTCGTTCACTATGGCAGTGAGTTCGGCTGTTTGATGTTCGGTTACTCCTGTGACCTTATACACCTAATTGCGAGTAGTTCTAACCTTCTAAAACACAACAACCTTTTCTTTAAGGGCTGGGGACTTAGTTTTGGACAAACGAGCGAATTCCACAGAATTTTCCGAAATCAGATTTTTGTGGTTTTTGGGTTCGCTCTTGACAAACTCTGAACAGTCGACTTCAACCTCTACAGAAATTTCACTCATATCATCGTCCTCATCAAGTTCAGATGCGTTTTCAACATCAATTTTATTTTCTGAACTTAAATTGGCACTCAATGAGCCGATTTTTTGTATGGTTTCGGTCCTGAGTTTCAGCTTATCGTTTTCATCCAAAAGATTTTTAAGCATGTCCTTATGGTCTTTGGACTTTATAAAAGATTCTATTTTGTCCAGACCATACATATAAGTGGGATTGACATCATCGGAAGATACAACACTTTCACAGTTGTATGCTTTGGCATCGATTTCATCCTCTTTAAACTCAAGGAAGGGTAGAATCATGCGATGTATCTTCTGCCCTATTTCACAATTTAGATGCAGTTGAGTAATGTTAGCATAAAGTCTTTTAGCGATCAAACAAAAAACATTTCTTTGTTTTAACAATTTCAAATTGTCTCTTTGTAAATAAATGTTTTCATCCCTAGACTTAATTAGCTCCGACTCCTTCTGATCAATCCACATCCTTCGCTCCTCACTCTTGGATGACACCCTGCTTATTTGGTCAGTCAGATTAGAATTTGTGACTCGAGTTTGAGTTAAACAACTATCTAGATTTGAAAGTCTTGAATTCAAGTTATTTAATTCCTTTTCATATGATTTTTGTGGAATTTTAAATGAAACAAAAATAGATTGTACCTTCTTGATCAGTTCATCAAGTTCACTGATCTGCACACTGAGAGGTTTTGCTGTAAAGCATAAGTCCTCTCGCTCCTTGGCCTCGTCATTTCCACCATCAGTATTATATCCCCTCGTCTGAGATACATCAGTCACCATCAGACATCTTTCGCTGGTTTCATCATCTTTTGCAACATAATCCTTTCCATGCGAAGGCTTTCTCACCTCATCGTCTTCTGAATCGGTCGACCATACCTGTACGCCACCGAACTCGTCATCCTCTGCCGAAACCTGCACAATAAGAGCATTCATAGATGGATTAGTGGCAACTTTCTTTCTTTTAATCTCCTCCAGATTTTTCATAAGAATTGCCTCTCCATCTTTCTCCTTATCTTTCTCAGCCATCTTCTTCAGCACACAATTCTTTGCGTAATGATTCTTTCCCCCACAGTAGAAGCAACTGACACCAGAGTCAGCTTCACCCTTAGCTTCCTTTTTCGACTCCTCAACTTTCGGTTCATCTTTTACTCTTTTGGAACTATAGCTTCCTTTCCAATTACGATTTTTGTTGGAAGGAAACTTTTTCTTGATAAACCTTCTGGGATTTGACACCATTAAAGCATAATCTTCGGCTGTCAGATCGTGATCTTCTAGATTAAGATCCTCTTCATCTTCTTCTACACTTTTACCCTTGGATAAGAGCCCCAGAGACCCTAGACTAGAAACCACACTCTTCTCTTGCAGTACAATATTTTCTTGGGATTTCAGAATTCCCACCAGTTTCGCTAGCGAGTAGGATTTGAACTGTTCGTGTGCTTTGACTGTTGACACAACAACTCTCCATTCAGATCTTAGACCATTCAGAAAAGTGACCTTCTATTCAATAAGCTTCCTTTCAATATCACATTTGATCATCTTGCTGAGAAGATGATTGAAGCGATCAAACAACTGTGTAACAGATTCATCAGGGCTTTGCCTGAACTCTCCAAATTTAGACAGGAGCAAGGTCTGAATTGAGTGCTCCAGATCTTCATCTGTAGAATACAGCTCTCGCAGCCGATCCCAAATTTCTTTAGCAGTACTGCAGGAACTAACCAATCTAAATGTGTCAGATTGAAGAGCGAATCGAATCAGTCTCAATGCTTTGATGTTGCACTGAAACTTCTCCTTTTCGTCTTGAGCAACATCTTTCACATCTTTTAACAAATCATTATACTCCTTTTGAGTTTTAATAATTCTGGATGTTCCTGAAGGAGCAAATGGTCCAGACACAATGGCCTCCCATATCAGATCCCAATTATCTTCAGATCCAATGACGTAGTCTTCGAAATGATGCGCCCAAACCTCGTAATCTTGAGTGTAGAGAATTGGAATCTTGGTTGTAGATCCTATACTGTTTGAGATGTTGATAGGATTGGATTGAGAATCGCCCATGCTTGATCGTTTAACCTGTTGTAAGATTAGACTTGTAATACTTAATATTAGGGCAAGATGAATAATTACTGAGATTCGTCAATTATGGAGTGACGACTCAATAAATATCAGTAAATGCGGAATTAACATTAATCACTTCTTTCACAGAAGAGATGTGTATGAATTACACAGCCTCCTGCTCTGATACCAATTGATGAGTTTAAGAAACTCTTTGATCATTTAGATCTTATAACAAGTAAACCACGAAAGCGAAAACAACAATATAAAACACAAGAATGAATCTGAATATGTCGAATGATTCGATTGATTCAATCCTCAGCAGAGCTCGATAATGAACTTCCGCTGTAGAGGATATTAGGGTTACAAAAGATAAATATCAAAATACTTGACATAATAACTTCTAAAATCTTACGTTCTAGGATGCATGCAAGCACCTATAAATACAAAACCCTATAAAATAACTCATGGATGGACAGGCCCATACCGGAGACTAAATGGACTAAATAGCGAGCCCAAGACGCAACACCTTCTGGACCTAACAGTCTGTATCTTTCATGAAAAGATTCCAGAGTTCTTGATCTATCTTTTGGATCTCCTATCTAGTATAGCACTCCTTAATCAGTAGCTGATTCAATTCCTCCCAAGAGATGGCATCTGTTGTGCTAACTCCTATGGGATGACATGCATGTTCCAACATGACAATGTTGCGTACTCGAAGGTACAAACAACAAACCTAACTTTGCAATCTTCAGCACAGAAGTTGATCTCAAATATTGACTTGATCTTCTCGATCCATCGAGTCAGTCCTACTACGGCTTCGTTTCCATAGAAGGGTTTGGGCTTAAAATTCATGAACTCCTTATAAGTACATGCCACTAGGTGACTCCTGTTACCACCCTATATACTATCTCCTCCAGTTCCGCCACCTTGTCTGGATTCGACATTCCTATTAGTTAGGGCTTCAATGACTTGTTGAGTGATTAATGCCTGAATGGCTGTTGCGTCAAGGTTTGGCGCCTATGCCCTGGGGTTCCTTCAGTTGAATCTTCTCTAAGGCATGTTTGGATCCTATTAAAGTTAACGAAAGAAATCATTTTAGTCAATGACGCCTTTTACAGATTCGTGTATTAATGACAAAGCAAACGAGTTAGTGTAAAAACAAATATCACAAAATTTTCTATGTTACGAGGGGAAAGCTTCGATGTACTAAATGGCTATCTCTAGGGGGGATAGTGACGATATTGCTTTCTTGAATAACCAAACTTCATATAATCCGAAGATCTTAAGGCATAACTTGGAAGCCTACTATACTAGGTTAGGGATCTATTGCTAAGCGGATCAAGTTCTTATCTTTTTCGCACTGGCACTTGCCTTTGTGGCGATGACTTATGATCCGCAACTTGTACCTGGAGTGCGACATCCCCAATTTCACAGCCTGAAAAGACCGATTTGTTTATGATTTGTTTTATAAATCAGAGTATTCGTTTAAATAAAACGGTTGTGGAATTTGTTCCCAAAACAAAATATGATAAGAATTTATCAAATCATTTCTGTAAAGAAATGTATTTCCATTAAATAACAAAATCTTGGGATGTCATGTTCCGATACAGACCAAAAGCATAAACAATATAAAATAGACCTTACGCCAGTTATTTATAAGTACTGATCTATAATCCATAATCTCTTGTCAAGTCCACCAACTTATACTCTTGTGCCATTACCTGTAATGCAAAGAAAACTGAGTGGGTCAGGCTTAGGAGCCTGGTGAGCATATTGGGTTTTCAACCCACAATAATATAATTAATATATTTAATTATCAAACAATCAACCCAATTACCAGTCCCCATTATCTTCCTTACTCTTAAGGGTCTACCCTAAGAGTCATCTATTCGTTCACTCCGTATTAGGAACTAAGACAATAGCTGCCAAGATTCTTTATTAGGCACTAAGACAATAGCTGCCAATGTTCCTTCGTAAAGCACTAATTCCATAGCTGTTATGGTTCATTCATCGGGTACTAAATCCATAGCTACCAGTGAAGGTACTAAGTCCATAGCTACCAACGTTTATCTAACAGGTACTAATTCCATAGCTATCATCGTCTATCTAATAGTACTAAATCCATAGCTACCAACGTTCGTCTATATGGTACTAAATCCATAGCTATCAAGGTTCATCTATATACAATACTAAATCCATAGCTACCGAGGCTTATCTTTACCGTACTAAATTCATATCTACCGAGGTTTATCTTTCGTCTCATCCTCAAACTCATCCTTCATCACACACCAACTATTTCGTCTACCCATGTTCTACCCAACATATTTGTAGAGATAAAATACATATACAATTTAACTCATTTAAAACCTATATAAAACTTCAATTCCATGCCCATCTCAAATGGACAAATAATATATAAACACATAGCACGTATTTCATAGAAAATACTTCGTATTTATGTGTTAGAAGAAAGTAACCACACACTCACCCAACACATATGCTTATACATTCAAACAGTACTTGTACTATACTCGTGTTTATGAAAGGGACTATACACCCACACATATAAACAACATTATATTATACACATAGCACGTATTTCATAGCAAATACTTAATATTTATGTGTTAGAAGAAAGTGACCACACACTCACCTGATCAGAAGATGATCGGACAACACTACGGCTTGTAGAAGTATTATTCTTCGGTAGATCTGGAAGATCTTCACAAAAACCGGCTTCTTGCAGGCAGAGCTTTGGCTCGAGAATTTCACTTCTCGGGATCTTCGGGCTTCGGGACTTGCTTCGGGGCTCGGGAATGATACCAGGGCTTCAGGGGGTTAAAATAGGGCTTAGAGAGAGTATCGGGAGTGGGAGAGTAAGAGATGAGCAACCAAACTCGACTGACCCTTGAATTCTATTTATAGGGTGAATTTTCTGGGTTCACCTCGTGAATTTCTAATATTCACCTCGTGAGCTAGCTCACCTCATGAGTTTCTAATATTCACCTCGTGATCTCGATACGTCATTGCGTTCGTCATGGCCACTTGCCCTGGTAGATGTCCATCATCTGTTCACCTCGTGAGTCACTAATGGTCACCTCGTGAGTTCTAACAGTTTTGGGGTTTCGCGCCCCGAACTTCAGAAATTCATAACTTTCGCATACAAACTCTGTTTTTGACGTTCTTTATATCCATGCTTAGGTAAAAACAAGATCTACAAGTTTCATTTAGACTTCGCCGGCTAATTTTGACTTTAATTTTAATATATTATTAATATCTTATTTTTAGTAGACCGGGACAAGAAAACTCCATTCAAAATTCACAACTCCTTCATCTGAACTCCGTTTTCGTCTGTCTTTTTGCTGTTACGCTACTATTAACGAGATCTTCGATTCTCATTTAGGTTGTGTCGGCTAAAAACCGCTCGATCTAATATTCAGATTTCAGGCTGCATACTGCTAATGCTGAAACTTCGAAAAATCATAACTTCCTCATACGAAGTCAGATTTAGACGTTCTTTTTATGCACACTCTCGGTATAAAAAACTCGATGATTTTCGTTTAGATCAGTAAGGCCAAATATCGCTCTAACGTAAATTCACTATTTACGTCGCGCTGTGTCGTGACGGTTCTGTGGTGAAACTTCGACAGGTCATGACTTCTTCGTTATAACTCCGATTTCGGCATTCTTTATATGTACGGAATGCTTGTAACATATACTACAACTTAGTTAAGATTATTCATCCTAAATAATCTTTTATCAAAAAGTCATTTTTGACGCTTATCGTCTCTAAATTGACTAGCCCTGATCTACAGGCATTACAATTATCTCCCCCTTAGGGTGATTACGTCCCGAAATCATCAACGAAAATAGGACTTGTATAATGATTCCATACGCTATCTCTTCATCCTAGTTAGTAACCGTAACTTCTATGTTTCCTCGAAAGAGTATTTAACTCTATGGATTTCTCGACCGCAGACGATGCCCAATCTTGCATCTGCTTATCGTAATATGTTGTACTTTTAATTGTAACCTTCGAGTTACCAAATAAGTCCTTATTGTGGACTCCTTATTCTTCTTAGGATAAATACTTTCCTTTATCTATTGTAACAGACCGATGGGTCGTGTTCTAATGACCTCTCATTGTATGATGCAACGCTTAGACTCAAGTCTCTTAGAGTCAAATTCTAGAATGGAATATACCTTCCTTCATATTCTAATGTGATAATCACGTTTCAGCATGTAGCATTTCTATCTGCAAACTTCTTTTAACAACGAGCGTGATACCAATGATCGCATTGGCTTCAATCTTCTGACTTACGTCAGATGTTACATCAAACTTGGTTCTCTGAACCATGTAACCAGTTCATCGTAGTCGGAATCAATTTAATATGACTACTAGGGTCAGAATATCAATCATCTTCTTAGTCATTATCGAAACAATAGTAACGACATACTTGAATAAAAACTAACTAAATTACAAGCTTCTTGGTAACTTTGTGACTTTCCCTGATCCAAGTGCGAGTCCTGTGCTTCCTGTAGTATATGCATCTACTACCTTTCACACCTACTCATACTCGTCCCAATTATTTTCCCGCAGCCGACCAAGCCACCATACAAGAAAATCACAAAACAATTTAACACATACGAATGTGTCCAAATAATCATAAACAATTTCCCTAGACTCTACTAGGACTTCTTCATTGCTCAATCTTCAATCATCAACTCTACTTCAACTCGATTGGTGATGGAAATGTTGGCTGATGAGACAGCCTCAAGAATTACACCAATCTCTCCATCATCCTACCAATCGAAGGTGTACTTCAGACGTACCATACTCCTCTAAACGTACTGTTATTTCATAAGACATACTCTAAAGGCAAGATACCACTCTTACAATATCTTCTGATAGGTGTCCTCCATTATCATAAGCCTTCTTCATTTCCTCCGTTTACTCAATTTATCTACGAGTCTTCACCATGACCTCTTGTACATCCAAGCAGACATTTAGTGTACCAAGCGAGAATTTCTAATATAAGAAAGTTTTTAATTACGATAAACGTATAAATCTCCTTATCACCCCGAAACGTTTACATGCTAGTTCTAATATCTTAGTCATACACTTAGAATCCTACACACATAAAGTTTCCAGATCCGGTCGGCAACAAACCATAGATCCGAACAAATAATAGAATCGATATAGCTATCACACAAAACATTTAGCACATAAAAGCATCTTAGGCATCATTCCTAAAATAAACTAGTGCTCGTGTCTATTTAGGTGTACTACCTAAATTCGTTTGACACACTCCTCACAATCATTGCTTAGCACTCTAAGTTTAAGTCTAGAAATTTCCTACAAATTCCTAGTTCGGTTAAACTAATGCTCTGATACCAACTGTGACATCCCCAATTTCACGGCCAGAGAAGACCGATTTGTTTATGCTTTGTTTTATAAATCAGAGTATTCGTTTAACGAAAACGGTTGGGGAATTTGTTCCCAAAACAAAATATGATAAGAATTTATCAAAGCATTTCTTTAAAGAAATGTATTTTCATTAAGTAACAAAATCTAGGGATGTCATGTTCCGATACAGACCAAAAGCATAAACAATATAAAATAAACCTTACAACAGTTATTTATAAGTACTGATCTATAATCCAAAATCTCTCGTCAAGTCCACCAACTTATACTCTTGTGCCATTACCTGTAATGCAAAGAAAACTGAGTGGGTCAGGCTTGGGAGCCCGGTGAGCATATAGGGTTTTCAACCCACAAGAATATAATTATTATATTTAATTATCAAACAATCAACCCAATTACCCATCCCCATTATCTTCCTTACTCTTAAGGGTCTACCCTAAGAGTCATCTATCCGTTCACTCCGTATTAGGCACTAAGACAATAGCTGCCATGATTCTTTATTAGGCACTAAGACAATAACTGCCAAGGTTCCTTCGTAAAGCACTAATTCCATAGCTGCTATGGTTCATACATCGGGTACTAAATCCATAGCTACAAGTGAAGGTACTAAGTCCATAGCTCCCAACGTTTATCTAACAGGTACTAAGTCCATAGCTATCATCGTCTATCTAATAGTACTAAATCCATAGCTACCAACGTTCGTCTATACGGTACTAAATCCATAGCTATCAAGGTTCATCTATATACAATACTAAATCCATAGCTACCGAGGCTTATCTTTATAGTACTAAATCCATAGCTACCGAGGTTTATCTTTCGTCTCATCCTCAAACTCATCCTTCATCACACACCAACTATTCCGTCTACCCATGTTCTACCCAACATATTTGTAGAGATAAAATACATATACAGTTTAACTCATTTAAAACCTATATAAAACTTCAATTCCATGCCCATCTCAAATAGACAAATAATATATAAATTCATAGCACGTATTTCATAGAAAATACTTCGTATTTATGTGTTAGAAGAAAGTAACCACACACTCACCCAACACATATGCTTAATACATTCAAACAAGACTTGTATTATACTCATGTTTATGAAAGGGACTATACACCCACACATATAAACAACTTTATATTATACACAAAGCACATATTTCATAGCAAATACTTAATATTTATGTGTTAGAAGAAAGTGACCACACACTTACTTGATCAAAAGATGATCGGACATCACTACGGCTTGTAGAAGTAGTATTCTTTGGTAGATCTGGAAGATCTTCACAAAAACCGGCTTCTCGCAGATAGAGCTTCGGCCAGAAAAGACCGATTTGTTTTATAAATCAGAGTATTCGTTTAAATAAAACGGTTGTGGAATTTGTTCCCAAAACAAAATATGATAAGAATTTATCAAATCATTTCTGTAAAGAAATGTGTTTCCATTAAATAACAAAATCTTGGGATGTCATGTTCCGATACAGACCAAAAGCATAAACAATATAAAATAGACCTTACGACAGTTATTTATAAGTACTGATCTATAATCCATAATCTCTTGTCAAGTCCACCAACTTATACTCTTGTGCCATTACCTGTAATGCAAAGAAAACTGAGTGGGTCAGGCTTAGGAGCCTGGTGAGCATATTGGGTTTTCAACCCACAATAATATAATTAATATATTTAATTAGCAAACAATCAACCCAATTACCAGTCCCCATTATCTTCCTTACTCTTAAGGGTCTACCCTAAGAGTCATCTATTCGTTCACTCCGTATTAGGAACTAAGACAATAGCTGCCAAGATTCTTTATTAGGCACTAAGACAATAGCTGCCAATGTTCCTTCGTAAAGCACTAATTCCATAGCTGTTATGGTTCATTCATCGGGTACTAAATCCATAGCTACCAGTGAAGGTACTAAGTCCATAGCTACCAATGTTTATCTAACAGTTACTAAGGCCATAGCTATCATCGTCTATCTAATAGTACTAAATCCATAGCTACCAACGTTCGTCTATATGGTACTAAATCCATAGCTATCAAGGTTCATCTATATACAATACTAAATCCATAGCTACCGAGGCTTATCTTTATAGTACTAAATCCATATCTACCGAGGTTTATCTTTCATCTCATCCTCAAACTCATCCTTCATCACACACCAACTATTCCGTCTACCCATGTTCTACCCAACATATTTGTAGAGATAAAATACATATACAATTTAACTCATTTAAAACCTATATAAAACTTCAATTCCATGCCCATCTCAAATAGACAAATAATATATAAACACATAGCACGTATTTCATAGAAAATACTTCGTATTTATGTGTTAGAAGAAAGTAACCACACACTCACCCAACACATATGCTTAATACATTCAAACAGTACTTGTACTATACTCGTGTTTATGAAAGGGACTATACACCCACACATATAAACAACATTATATTATACACATAGCACGTATTTCATAGCAAATACTTAATATTTATGTGTTAGAAGAAAGTGACCACACACTCACCTGATCAGAAGATGATCGGACAACACTACGGCTTGTAGAAGTATTATTCTTCGGTAGATCTGGAAGATCTTCACAAAAACCGGCTTCTTGCAGGCAGAGCTTCGGCTCGAGAATTTCACTTCTCGGGATCTTCGGGCTTCGGGACTTGCTTCGGGGCTCGGGAATGATACCAGGGCTTCAGGGGGTTAAAATAGGGCTTAGAGAGAGTATCGGGAGTGGGAGAGTAAGAGATGAGCAACCAAACTCGACTGACCCTTGAATTCTATTTATAGGGTGAATTTTCTGGGTTCACCTCGTGAATTTCTAATATTCACCTCGTGAGCTAGCTCACCTCATGAGTTTCTAATATTCACCTCGTGATCTCGATACGTCATTGCGTTCGTCATGGCCACTTTCCCTGGTAGATGTCCATCTTCTGTTCATCTCGTGAGTCACTAATGCTCACCTCGTGAGTTCTGACAGTTTTGGGGTTTCGCGCCCCGAACTTCAGAAATTCATAACTTTCGCATACAAACTCCGTTTTAGACGTTCTTTATATCCACGCTTAGGTAAAAACAAGATCTACAACTTTCGTTAAGACTTCGCTGGCTAATTTTGACTTTAATTTTAATATATTATTAATATATTATTTTTAGTAGACCGGGACAAGAAAACTCCATTCAAAATACACAACTCCTTCATCTGAACTCCGTTTTCGTCTGTCTTTTTTCCGTTACACTACTATTAACGAGATCTTCGATTCTCGTTTAGGTTGTGTCGGCTAAAAACCGCTTGATCTAATATTCAGATTTCAGGCTGCATACTGCTAATGCTGAAACTTCGAAAAATCATAACTTCCTCATACGGAGTCAGATTTAGACGTTCTTTTTATGCACGCTCTCAGTTTAACAAAATCTATGACTTTTGTTTAGATCACTTAGGCCAGATATCACTCTAACGTAAATTCACTATTTACGTCGTGTTGTGTCGTGCCGGTTTTATCGCGACACTTCGACAGGTCATAACTTCTTCGTTATAACTCGAATTTTGGCGTTCTTTATATGTACGGAATGCTTGTAACATATACTACAACTTAGTTAAGATTATTCATCCTAAATAATATTTTATCAAAAAGTCATTTTTGATGCTTATCATCTCTAAATTGACTAGCCCTGATCTACAGGCGTTACATGGAGCCTCAATCCTTTTATCCAGTCTTAACTCCTTATCTAACCTTTGGGTTATATTAGACTATCACATGGCACTACTTTTGATGATTCATAACTCATCATTGATTTGATTGACATGACACGTAGTGCGAGTGGCTAGGGTAGGCATGACTGAACTATGTGACGTCTCGAGGGAAAGGGATATGTAGCAAATCCTATGTTGATTCTTGAACTTCTTATCCTCATAATGAAAGAAATAAAATTCATACTTGGTGGGATTTGTCTCCTTCTCAGCAGGATCGTCCTCCTCAGAGGGTTCTTATGGCGATCCAATTGACTCTCTAACTATTTCTAAGGAATCATCCTTTTTATGGGGTTCTTCGTCGGGGGTTAAGGAGAAGTTTGGGTATCCTTGGTCTTAATATGGATTCCGTAACTTAATACTTATCTGGAAATGGTATTGTTACCTTGTCTCCAAGATTTGCCATTATCATGTGATGACCGTGCTATCTTTCCTAAATAGGACTGGTCTGTGTCGTTGGGTTTCTAAGCTCTATGGGATTCTCAAGAGTGTAGTCTATCAACTGTCATATTCAATATTAGTTGTATGTCAGTTTAACCATAATTAAGTATAAGTGTACAGACTATGCCTAGTTGTGGTTCGGGCCACATATTGTGCCAATCTTAGATATAGTATTCGAACTGAACTCTTGAGTTTAGGTTTCCTATATATTTTGTTGTATATTAGGTATTTTATCATCGAGGGACTGAGTTTATAAAACTCTTTATTTGGAGTTTTGATTGTATTTTATTAATTCTTGTTTTGTATTTCAAGACTATCTATTAAGGATCGTCCAGATGAGAAGTGCTGGAGGGCAGGACCATTTTAGCATATAGCCGTTATAAAATCCAACAACCAAAGTGACTAAAACTAGACACCTCTCCCGAAAGTAGTTTATCAATAGGGTAATTAATAATAATAATTTTATTTGTAGGTGTGAGGAAAAACCTAATTGGAGTTTAAGTTCCTAGGCTATAGTCATAATTACTAAGGAAGACTAGTTCACTATAGCAAATAACTCTGATACCAATCTGTCACACCCTGGGCAGGCGGAAACGCTGAGCTGTGTGACGTAGAGATATTAGATCACAGTCATTGAGTATACATCGAACAATACAAAACAATATAAAACATAAATATCACTTCCATTATGGATAAAAACATTACATAAGAATATGATTCCGAAATACTAAAATTTTGGTTATAAAAGGTGCCTTAATAACTGGGCCTAACTATAACAATAATAAGTCTTTGGTAGCTTCATCCCTCAACCGCCTCTCCCGGAGGTGTTGTCTTCCATCTCGTGATTTGCTAGAAATACATGTCGTTTTGAAAACGTCAACATAATGTTGGTGAGTTCATAGGTTTGAGTGTTATATGTCTTGAAAATACTTTTTATGCGTAACTTTAGTAAGTTGTAAAAATATTTTTATTTATATTGTTAAGGTATCTCTTAATAGTATTTTACTATTTCTAGAAACTAAACTTTTGATGATTTACTTTTTATCACATACTACCATTATCTTTAGGTTTTTCCCTATCAAATGGAGTATAATATAATCTTATCTGTAAAATTACTATTTTATAAACACATACTGTTTATATTTATATATTACAAATGTATACTCTTGGAATACTTATGTTTTTATAGTAACTATACTTTTTATCCCTGAAGTATACTGGTGTACATCAATACTTCTATTTAGAGTGATTATACTTTTATTTCAGAAGTATGCCCCTTGGATACTTCAATTTATAGTGATTATATATTCCTTCTAGAAGTATTCACCTTGGATACTTCTATTTAGAGTTATTATATTTTCATTACAGAAGTACGCCCCTTGGATACTTCCATTTAGAGTGGTTATATTTTCATTCGAGAAGTATGGCATTTGGACATTTCTATTTAGAGTGATTATAATTTTCTTTTAAAGCTAAACTTGATACTAAGGCAGGGTAACAACTAGGTATAATGCCCTATCCTAAATTTGGCTAGCGTTACGACTAGGTTTAATGTTGCTCTAGAGGTTCGGCCAGAGTAACGGTGACATATACTAAATATCACTATTTATACGGGCAGAGTGACAACGGCGTATACTAAATATCACGAGAAAAATGACGACAATGTATACTAAACAAGGTTCTAAATGGCGTGAGGCGTGGCGTGGCGGCAAGGCCAAGCCTCAAGCTTAACGAGCCATGACGTTTTTAAGGCGTGATGTAAGGCGGCGATTTTGTATTAATTTAAAATTATATTACCACATAAATATAAATTTATATTAAATATAACTACTTTTTAGAAGTGTTAGATCAATAACTAATAACAAAAAGTTAACAAAAACCACAATACTTGTATCTCCGATTTGAAAAGGCATAACAAAGAGCAAAAAAATGTGTCTCAAACGAAAAAACACGCGCCATAACATGCAATAACGCGCCATGGCATGCCATATCACGTCTTGCCACGCGCCACGCCTAACAGCAACGTTATGAAACTTTTCGTAACGGCGAAGCCACGCCTCACGCCATGGCGCGCCTTTTAGAACACTGATACTAAATATCACTATTTATACGGATAGAGTGACGACGGCGTATAATAAGTTTTGCTATTTATATGGGCAGAGTGATGACGGCGTATACTAAATATCACTATTTATACAGACGGAGTGATAATAGCGTTACTAAATATCACCATTTATACGGGCAAAGTGAGGACAACATATAACAAATATCGCTATTTATACGGACTGAGTGACAGCAAACTACAATAATTATCAATATTTATATGGATAAAGTAATGAAATAATTATATTTTAATTTTAAATATTTTTTTAGCATAACGATTATAACGATATATACCAATTGGTAAATAATTAATATGAATCCCCCCTCCCATATTTTATAAAATGTTCAAAATGGGGGTGGGGGCCATGAAACTCACCCTTGTGGCATGTTTTAATCTATATTTGATCTTGGCGAAATATGGTAAGATGCTCGGGATTAATCGGGCTTGAAAAAGAGAGTTCCAAGGAAATTAAAAATAAAATGAAAATGAAAATGAAAATAAAAATGAAATAAAAACAAAAATAGGATCACAATCACTTTTGAGAAGTGAATTGTGAATGCACGAATCGAATTGACATCGGCCATTTATAGTCGAGGAAATGCAGGTGCGCGTCGCGCGCTTGTGAAGTCGTTCCATTTGTCTGATGCCACGTGTCTGTCCGCGTACCCCCTTCTAGAAGCTAGTACGCATTATGCTTGCGCCGAAAATTCCGGTTCTTGTAAAATTCATAACTTCCTCATATTAGCTTCGTTTTCCACCTTATTTATATCCACACATAGCTATTGACGAGTACAAAAACTTTCCTTTTGGTTGTACTGGCTAATTCTAACTTTTTATTTTTAGCCCTTATTTTTAAACGATTTAATGATTTTGCAAAAAATCATAACTCTCTCGTGCGGACTCCGATTTTTACGTTCATTTTACCAAAATTATTATTTTAAAAATTAATTCGATTTTCCTTTTGGTGACTTTACCTAAAAGTCAACCATTCTTTTTGTTGTTTTTGACATTAAAAATATTTTTATTACGTGGCTGATTCTTATATCTTATAAAATTCATATCTCCTTCATATGAACTCGGATTTTTACGAAATTTATATTTTCGGGATCGAGAAGACTCGTACTTATATATATATATATATATATATATATATATATATATATATATATATATATATATATATATATATATATATATATATATGTTTCAGTGCACTAATACGAAACTTATATTTTTATCATATATTGATATATATTATGTATTAAGTATTGCAAAAAATCATAACTCTCTCGTGCGGACTCTGATTTTTACGTTCATTTTACCAAAATTATTATTTTAAAAATTAATTCGATTTTCCTTTTGGTGACTTTACCTAAAAGTCAACCATTCTTTTTGTTGTTTTTGACATTAAAAATATTTTTATTACGTGGCTGATTCTTATATCTTATAAAATTCATATCTCCTTCATATGAACTCGGATTTTTACGAAATTTATATTTTCGGGATCGAGAAGACTCGTACTTTATATATATATATATATATATATATATATATATATATATATATATATATATATATATATATGTTTCAGTGCACTAATACGAAACTTATATTTTTATCATATATTGATATATATTATGTATTAAGTTTATTATATTTGACGTTGGTCAGTTTTCGTATATAACGATTGGGGCCAAAAGTCGCAATTGTTAAATGATGAACTCGTGCATCCTCTAATCCATCGGTCCTACACCAGAACCAGAACCTCCTCCTCGAGTGCTCACCATATTGTAATACAACATGCAAACTATCTAGAATATACTCGAGGGAGCTCTCACACCACAAGTTCCTTTGAATTTTCGAGACTATCCTTGAATTGAGTATAAATCTTGTGTTTTCAGTAGTACGGGGCCAATACTACCTTCCACTCCTATCTGTACTTTCCTGAAGAACCATCCTGAAACTCACCCTTGTAGCCTGCTTTAATCAATATTCGATCTTGGCGAAAATTAGTAAGAGGCTCGGGATTAATTGAGCTTGAAAAAGAGTGTTCCAAAGAAATTAAAAATAAAATGAAAATAAAAATAAAAATAAAAATGAAATAAAAACAAAAATAGGATCACAATCACTTTTGAGAAGTGAATTGTGAGTGGACGAATCGAATTGACATCGGTCATTTATAGTCGAGGAAAAGATGGTGCGCGCCGCGCGCTTGAGACGTCGTTCCATTTGTCTGATGCCACGTGTCTGTATGTGGCTGGTCCGCGTACCCCCTTCTAGAAGCTAGTGTGCATTGTGCTTGCGCCGAAAATGTCGGTTCTTGTAAAATTGATGACTTCATAATATTAACTTCGTTTTCGACCTTATTTATATCCACACATAGCTATTGACGAGTACTAAAACTTTCATCTAGGTTGTACTGACTAATTCTAACTTTTATTTTTAGCCCTTATTTTTAAACGATTTAATGATTTTGCAAAAAATCATAACTCTCTCGTGCGGACTCCGATTTTAACGTTTCTTTTACCAAAATTATTATTTTAAAGATTACTATGATTTTCCTTTTGGTGACTTTACCTAAAAGTCAACCATTCTCTTCGTAGTTTTTGATGTTAAAAATAGTTTTATTACGTGGCTGATTCTTATATCTTATAAAATTTATATCTCCTTCATATGAACTCAGATTTTTAGGAAATTTATATTTTCGGGACCGGGAAGACGTGTACTTTATATATATATATATATATATATATATATATATATATATATATGTGTGTGTGTGTGTGTGTGTGTATGTGTGTGTATGTGTGTGTGTGTGTGTGTTTCAGTGCACTAATACGAAACTTATATTTTTATCATATATTGATATATATTACGTATTAAGTTTATTATATTTGACGTAGGTCACTTTTCGTATATAACGATTGGTGCCAAAAGCCGCAATTGTTAAATTATGAACTCGTGCATCCTCTAATACATCAGTCGTACACCAGAGCTAGAACCGGAAACAGAACCTCCTCCTCGAGTCCTCACCATACTGAAATACAACATACAAACTATCTGGAATATACTCGAGGGAACTCTCACACCACAAGTTCCTTTGAATTTTCGAGACCATCCTTGAGTTGAGTATAAATCTTGTGCTTTCAGTAGTACGCGGCTAATACTACCTTCCACACCTATCTGTACTTTCCTCAAGAACCATCCTGAAATTCACCCTTGTAGCCTGCTTTAATCAATAGTTGATCTTGGCAAAAAATAGTAAGATGCTTGGGATTAATCGGGCTTGAAAAAGAGTGTTCCAAGGAAATTAAAAATAAAATGAAAATAAAACAAAAATAGGATCACAATCACCTTTGAGAAGTGAATTGTGAGTGGACGAATCGAATTGACATCGGTCATTTATAGTCGAGGAAAAGATGGTGCGCGCCGCGCGCTTGTGACGTCGTTCCATTTGTCTGATGCCACGTGTCCGTATGTGGCTGGTCCGCGTACCCCCTTCTAGAAGCTAGTGTGCATTGTACTTGCGCCGAAAATGTCGGTTCTTGTAAAATTCATAACTTCCTCATATTAGCTTCGTTTGCGACCTTATTTATATCCACACATAGCTATCAACAAGTACTAAAACTTTCCTCTAGGTTGTACTGACTAATTCTAACTTTTATTTTTAGCCCTTATTTTTAAACGATTTAATGATTTTGCAAAAAATCATAACTCTCTCGTGCGGACTCCGATTTTGACGTTCCTTTTACCAAAATTATTATTTTAAAGATTACTATGATTTTCCTTTTGGTGACTTTACATAAAATTCAACCATTCTCTTCGTAGTTTTTGACGTTAAAAATATTTTTATTACGTGACTGATTCTTATATCTTATAAAATTTAGATTTCCTTCATATGAGCTCAGATTTTTACGAAATTTATATTTTCGGGATCGGGAAGACGTGTACTTTGGGAATCACATATGTACGAGTATTTTGGGAATCACTCACTTAAGCTCGACTGATTGCACGCATCACACCCATTTCTTGTAAAAATCTTTTTAGAAAAATTATTTTCCTATTAAAATGATTATCAATTCCTCAGTTTGAGTTTAGACACAACCGAGATTGTGCCTGAATCCCTCAAATCAAGTCTCTGATACCTACTTGTAACATCGCAAAAATATTTATAAAAATTTTCATTTTTTCAAAAACATCAAAAACATACATCATTTGTTTCAGAACCAATCCCTATACAAATATATCAAAATCATTAGAGTAAGTAATCATCGATGCAGAAATTATAAGGGGATGTCGTGCAGTTAAGCCGGGCCCTTCCCTTTAGAACTAAAAGTACCTGAAAATGTTAAACCACAAAACCGTAAGCACGAAGCTTAGTAAGTTCCCTAAAATACCACATACCATACATAACATCGGTCCCTGCCCGTGTATTGGTCCCCATCCATCATAACGGGTCTCGCCCTACATAAAAACATGCCCCACCCCACATACATTTTGGGCCACTCCTATCATACATAACGGGCCCTGCCCCAACATACAAATGGGCTCGCCCAACACACATAATGAGCTCCACCCAATATATATAATGCAAGAGTCACAAAGACAGCTAGCATCCTACATAATATAGTGAGAAGACTCACCTCACAAATGCAGTCAAAAGTCAACGACTCAGGCAATCAGGACTTATGTGCTAAATTCCACCTAGATAACCACACAAGATAAATCCTTAGTATACCTATCAAAACTAGCAATTTGACCTAAGGTCAACTAGGTCAAAGGTCAACCCTCAAAGTCAACGGTCAAAGTCAATGTCGAAATTGCCAACAACAAGCCCCCACGTCGTGGCCTCGCATTAGCCACGTTGTGGGAACAAGATGACAAAACAGTCGATTAATCCCCCAGTCGCCACGTCGTGGCAACCCAAAGTCATGCCGTGGGAACTGGTCTGAACAACTTAATTGGGTTAAGCTTCTTTCTGCTAATTCCAAGGGCTCTAAAGCCCAAACCTGATCCTTCCCAAGGTCTTGATGGATAAAATTTCCAACTTTATCCATTAAGAAAACTCAATATGACAAGATCTATAGCCATAGTTTGTTAAAGTCTTTAAGACCTAACCATTAAGCCCTTAATCACCAAAGACACTCCCTCAAACTTTCCAGAAGGTTTTCCTTCATCTAATGAATCATAAATATTGGTGCTTTATGGACATGCATGTCCAATGCATGTCTCTTTTATTTTAGGTCAAAAATGTGGATGATAAGGACTCAAACTCATGCATGGTATCCAAACCACAACCAACTTCTAGATCTATGAGATATAATGTTCTTGGGACTCAGCGAAATCATAAATTTGCAAACTTTATCTCTTTGCTTCACTTAGAATCCACCAAAGGGTCTAACGTGCAAACTAACCTTAGATCTACTAATAAGGAACTAAAATATTAGATCAAGAACCCTTACAAATGGTCCAACAAGGTACTTTTAGAGATTAAGGAGTGTTGCTTTCTTGCTTCTTGCACCAAACCTTCCTCTTCTTCCTTTAAAATGCACCAAAACACCAAAGAGAGCTTAAGAATCACCAATATGGACTCAAAGATAGCCAAAAAGGGACAAGGGTTGGGGTTTTGAGGTTTGAGAGTGGCTAAGGCTGAGGGTAAACAAACCCTAGCCCGTACTTTCCTTTAAATACTTGAAAATTAGGGTTTTCTTATCAGATGGTCACCACGTCATTGTCAACATGTTGCAACGTTGTGGGAACCAACTTAAGACCCGCAAACATTCCAGATTTGCCACGTCATGGTGGTGCCTCCACCACGTCGTGGCACTCTGACTTAACATTTTAAATTAAATAAATAAAATAAGAATACCTCTAGGAATCCGAATGTTACATTGTTTATACACAACATCATCATAGGAAGAAACAACACCTTGTTTTTTCTATGGCAACTTGATACAACCAAAATTCTTGATAAAATGGTGGCATAAAAATAAACAATTTTAAAACTATTAGTTGCCATAGTAAACATATATGCTCATTTCTTAGCCAAAAGCAGACCATGTATGTTTTCCAAAAACTAAATAACATAAAACATAATAAATGTTATATGCTAGAGACAACTTTGATACCACTGGTGAGTTTTGATAGCTAAAAATGATAATTTTTCTTAAAATGGCAACAAAATAATTATTAAAATAACTACTATTTTAAAACCATTTTAAAACAAAACCATCAAGAATCCAATTACATGAGTTAGAAAGATATTAAAACAACCATATGTTGTTTAAGCATTACAAACTTTATAACAATTGATCCCACTCAGATTAGAGAAGTTGATGAAGATGGCAAAGATAAAGATGACGACCTTCTCCAAAGATATCAACCAACAAGTTTGAGTCACTAAGAATGTGAGTTATTCACTTGTGTTATGATCTTCTTAAGCATGTAATAACTAAACACAATCTAATCTTGAATGCGAAGCACACAAAGAGCTAACAATTTCACTAGTATTCAAAAGATAGAAAGAGGAGAAAGGAGAACTAGTTTCAGACAAGTTAAGAAAAGAAAAGAGAAAGCATCAAATGAAGTCCTTTACCGCTTATATATATATATATATATATATATATATATATATATATATATATATATATATATATATATATAGGATCATATTTTCATTAAATTCAAAGGTAAGGCTTGTAAGGACACGTGGTGTGTAATAGTTAGTCAAAATAAGCAACCAAACCCATGTTTTGCATATTAAGGCCGTAGATGGGATAAAGGAGGGGGTTGTCGTGTAAAACACTTCATATCATTACTTATATGTACATGTCTTATCTATTGAACTTCTAAAGGACCAAAAACTTGTACACGACTTATTAAATTATAACATATGATTTAATACCTAGTTGTACTCTCTTGAAATATTATTTTCATAAAATAATAATTTCACACTTAAATGAAAGAGTTTAAGATATATATTAATAATCAAACTCTTAATAAATATTCAACAAGTGACAACTTGATAAATGTGTGGCCGTATAGGATCATATCTAATTAGAAATATCATTCTATAATGATTCTTGAGCATATAGATCCGAGGAGAGGTATCATGATCAACCAAGAGGGTAAAATAAATTAATTCACCCATGTCGAAGCCTAAATTTTTGAACTAATGAAATCTGTTCTTCTGCTCACTAAAGAAAAAGGAATTACACTTGCCATAAAATCGTGCAAAATCTACTTCAAAACTGGGCAACCAATTGTTGAATTTTAGAATGAAACTAGAGCAAGTTTCAAAAATTTGGAGCAATAGATTTCTAAACTTGCAACTTTCATGAGTCAATTGAAATCTCAAGGGAAACTATTTGAACAAATTGTGAACAAACCGAACATAATGTGAGCACAATCACCATGAAAAGTGGGAAAATTTATGAAGGTCTGAGTCAACAGGAAAAATAAAAGTATGAGGTCGTATTTGAAGACAAAGTTGAAAACGGGGAAGAAAAAGAAGCTCCAAAACAAGCGAAGTCGATTTTGAAAGAATACAAACTGGTTCCTTTATTCTCATCAAAACTGAGATGCACAAAGTGTGAACGAGAGGACAAAGAAATCATGGATACATTTTACGGTGAATATTCCATTACTAGATGTTATTAAATAATACCATGTTATGATAAAATTTTAAAATAATTATGTGTTAAGAAAAAGAAATTAAAAGTAACGAAACCATAAAAGTAGACGAGAACTTTTCTTCAATTTTGCAAAAAAGCTTACCTTCAAAGTGTAAGGATCCAAAATTTTTCTTGATTCCTTGTATATTAGGAAACCTTTATTTTCCTAAAGCCATGTTAGACTTAGGTGGTTTTGTTATTGTCCTCCCATTTTCTATTTTCAAAACATTAAATACGTGACCTTTGAACAAGACTGGGACTATCATTCAATTGGTTGATCATTCGACAATACACCCAAAATGTTTATTCGAGGATGTTTTAGTATAAGAGAATGAGAGGGAGATGTGGATGTTTTTTGTATGAAATTCAATCATTTTAGGAAGAACATTTATGAAAATTGCTAAAACAAAATTGACTTCTTTTAATGATACACTTTCTATGAAGATTGATGGGGATGTGGTAAATTTTAATATGCATGATGTTGTTATTCCAACATATAATTTTTCTATGAACTGTTTGAATACCATTAATCCTTTAATCTAGGACTGTTGTGAGCTATCTAACCGTATTTTGCAAGAGTTATTTTTAGACAAGAATTTTTGTGATAAAGCATCGAAGAAGCTGACAGAAAAAGGCAAGCTTGGGAAGGAGGATTTGGTCACTATTAATGATTAACAAAATAGAACCTAATTTAAAAAGTTGAAAAAAGAATTGCCTGATAAAAACCAACAGTTTTTTCATTTACTGCACAAGTACCAAATCCAATCTAGAGTAAAAGAAAAAGAGATGAGATGATGACGAACCGAAATTTCATCTGTTAAAAATTTGAATGGGCGAAGTCGAGAAAACGAATTTAAAATAGGACAACTTAACGGGAGGCAAACCGATTCATAGTTTTTATTTTCCATTTTTAATAAAGTCGGTCATAGATCTAAGGAAGCTTGGGGAAATAAAATGATCTTGTAATTGCCAAAGTTCAAATTTTCCGCCGAACGCATCATTAAAATAATATTTTTTTTTACAGTTATCAAGAAGTGCATTCTTTCCAAATTGCAAACTTCTATTTTTTATGTGTGATATTAAGCTCTCTATAGCCTCTCTAAGCATCAAGGAAAATGATTAACTTTAAGCCTGGGAAGGGAGTTTGTAAAAGAATTGCATTTTTTTGTAAATTTTAAAAATTTACAGTTTTTCAATTGTTAAGTAGTTATTTGAATATTTTTTCTGCCTTTTTTTTATATTATGCATGGCATAAAAATTTCAAGAAAATATTATGCATGGCATACAAATTTCAAGAAAATGAAAAAAAAAACAAAATGTTTTTATTTTTAGTTTTATTTTTTTATAAAGAAAATACAAAAAGTTACATGATATGATGAAATTCTTTACTTTTGAATGTGGTTTGTAAAGACGGAAAATGATAGCGACTAAAAACATTGAGCTTTATACCGGTAGGTGTAGTAATAGTTCTCCACACTAGGAAGTTGTAAGACACAGTAAATTGTTAAACCAATTATAAAACCATAATAAATTGTATATTCAAACACTACGTAAGCAAGAATAAAACAATATTGGACTAATTTCTCAAAACTTTCAAGTAAGAACTCAACTCCATAAGTATTGACTCTACAGAACATAACCCTATTTGTTGACATGCCTTAACCTTTTGGGTAAATCGATAGTCTTATAATGTATTCATTTAGCCAACAAAACAAAAGAAGTGAACAAATGTAACGTCCCGATTTTCTAACCAAAATTTTCATTTTTAAAGGTAATACTCCGTTCAAAACATTCATTCATTCATTCATTCATTCAAAAGTGAAACCCATTGTTTGATAATCAACAACTATAAGCCAAAGATTAGTAAGTTCCCCAAGATTAGCCCAATTTTGTAACTGGTTTGGGCCTGTCCAACCGTGTTTTGTTTTATTCTAGGGTTTTAGTATTTAAGGTGCATTCATGAATCCTTAGTAATCATGCCTTTTAATATATTTCATCATCGTATTGTAAACCCTAGCTTGCCTCTATAGTGGAAGTTCTTAGTAGAGCTCTACTGAGGCGTGACTACATTTGAATCATTCAGTATTATCTTGATTGCATCTTGTGTTCATTCTTTTTATTATAATTGTTTGTTCTTCATTGATTAAACTGTAAAAGATCTAAACGATCTTAGAGTATTTATCTCATCAATTGGTATCAGAGCAGGAGGCTGTGTAATTCATACACATCTCTTCTAATGAAGAAGTTATTAGGGTTTTCCGCATTGATTGATATTAATTGAGCAGTCATTCCACATTGGCGTATCTTATTAATTATCGATCTTGCCCTAACGATAAATTACAAGTCTGATCTTAAGTAAGTTATCGATCAAACATTATCACAATGTCTATGGATGATTCATAATCTAATCCTATCAATATTTCCAATAGTATTGGATCGACAACAAGGATTCCAATTCTGTATACCCAGGATTATGAAGTCTGGACGCACCACTTCGAAGATTATGTAATCGGTTCAGAAGATAATGGGTATTTGATTTGGGAAGCAATCACAGTTGGTCCATTTGCTCACTTAAGCGCTTCAAAAATAATAAAACGCAAAAGGAGTATAACCAACTACTCGCCGATGAAAAGGAAGTTGCTCAAGATGAAAAAGATAAATTTCAATGCAACATCAAAGCATTAAGGATGATTAGGTTCGCTTTGCAATCGGATACCTTTCGATTAGTAAGCTCTTGCACTACAGTGAAGGAGATATGGGTTAGGTTGAAGGAATTGTACTCTACTGATGAAGATCTAGAGCATTCGATTCAAACTCTATTGCTTTCTGAATTTGGTGACTTCAAACAGAAGCCCGAAGAGAAACTTATTCAGGCTTTTGATCGATTTAATCATCTTCTTATTAAGATGATAAAACATGGGATAGAAAGAAAGGTTATTGAGTAGAAGGTTACCTTCATGAATGGTCTTAGACCCGAATGGATGGCAGTTGTGTCTACTATGAAGGCACACGAACAATTTAAATCCTATTCTCTAGCGAAGCTGGTAGGAATTCTGAAGTCTCATGAGAGTGCTGTGTTAAAGGAAACGAATGTGGTTTCCAGCTTGGGTTCGTTGGCTCTAATCTCCAAGGGAAAAAGTGCAGTTGAAGAAGAAGAAGAGTTGGATCTTGCTGACTATGATCTAACTGGTGAAGAATATGCTTTGATGGTGTCCAATCTGAGAAAGTTTATCAAAAGAAAATTCCCGCCAATAAGAACTGAAACTGGCATGGAAGTTCTAGTTCCGAAAAGGTGAAAGAGGAACCAAAGATGATTTCTAAGAATGAAGAATCGAAGAAGGAAACAAAGATTGGAGGTGCCTCAGGTTTTGATTGCCATTATTGTGGAGGAAAGAATCATTTTGCCAAAGATTACATGCTGAAGAAGACATCAGAAAGGGTTGATGAAGACGATGAAGAGACGAACCTCCTAAGACGATTGGAGAAGATCAAGAAAAAGAAATCAACAACTAACAATAATACCATGAATGCTTTAATTGTGCCGGGTACAGGTGATAATGATGAGTTTGGTGGAGTTCAGGTGTGGTCCATAGATTGAGAGGACGAAGAAGTAAGAAAGCCCACTCATGGCAAGGCTCTGCTGGTGAAAGAAGAAAAGGTTGAGGGAAGATGTTTGATGGTGATGGCTGGTGTGTCACAGATGCGAGGATACACAACAGATGGTGGACTAGATGACGAGAAGGAGCGAGAGGACAGATGTTTCATTGCGAAACCTGTTAGTGCGCAGATCAACGAATGTGATGAGTTGATCAAGAAGGTACAAAATATTCTCATTCCTCTGAAAATATCCATTGCAAACTATGAAAAGGAACTAAATGGATTAAAATCTAAAATTTCTAGTTTAAGTAGTAGTCTTACCAAAACTCGTGTCACAAACTCTAACCCGACTGATCAAATTAGCAGGGTATCGTTGAAGAGTGAGGAGAGGCGAATATGGATTGAGCAAAAGGAGAAGGAATTAATTAGGTCTAGGGATGAATCTATCTATTTGCAACGAGGCAATCTTAAGCTTTTAAAAAAACGAAACGTTTTTTGTTTGATTGCTAAAAGATTATATTTTAATATCACTTAGTTACATCTCGATTGTGAAATAGGAAATAAGATACATAGCATGATTTTACCCTTCCTTGAGCTAAAGGAGGACGAAGTTGATGCCGAAGCTTACAACTATGAAACTGTTGTATCTTCTGATGAAATATCTGCCGCCTACAAAATTGGTCTTGACAAAATAGAGTCCTACATAAAGTCAAAAGACCATAAGGACATGCTTAAAAATATGTTAGATGAAAACGACAAACTAAAACTGAGAACCGAAACTGTACAAAAATTTGACTCGTTGAATGCCAAGTTAAGTTCTATAAAATAAAATTGATGTTAAAAATGAATCTGAAATTAATGAGGATGATGACATGAGTGGAATCTCTGTAGAGAATGAGGTTGACTGCTCAGAATTTGTCAAGAGTGAACCTAAAACCCACAAGAATCTCATCTCTGAAAATTCAGTTGAGTTTGCTTGTATATCCAAAGAAAAGACCAAAGTGCTTAAAGAAAAAGCAGTTGTATTCCAAAAGGTCCAAACTACTCCTAATCAGGTCTATAAGGTTACTGGAGTAACTGAACATCAAACAGTCGAACTCACAACTTTAGTTAACGAAGATAATGTTGATGGCTATGATGAATTATTCTGGTCTACTCCAATTGACAACGCTGATGAAACTGTTGGCCTATCAGAGAAAACATCCTGGAAAGTTAAAGGGAGGTATGTGGTAGAACCACTCAATAAGCCTGACAATTTTGATGTGCCAAGCACTAGTGGTACAAAAGTGGTTTGAGTCTAACCAGTCAAAGATGCAAGCGAAAACTCATCTCTAAAGAGCGAAACACATGCTCATAGACCGAAGCAGAAAGCTAACATCCACAAAGACCCCGAAACAGGTGTCAGAACGAAAGCACAAACGTAACTTGAGATACAAGAAGAATCTCACAGAGAGGAAACAATTTTGGCGATCCCATAATCCTCGTTATGTTAGGTATGAAAAGACAAATAAGTCTCAAGGAGAAACAAGAGCCAATTCCACTTCATGAAATCAGTCTCCCTTACATGGCAAGAACAACCGAAATAAGGATTTCAGCTACTACCATGAAAACAACCGAAAGGTAAGTTTCGGTCATCAGTTGAGAAACAACCAAACGAATGGGTTCGGTCCCCAAAGTAAAACAGACCGAAAGAGAAATTTCGGTCCTCAGGGCAATGACAACCAGAAGGAAGTTTTCGGTCCTCAACATGTAGGCAACCGAACGGATGGGTTCGGTCTCATGTCCACATGTGAGAAGAACCGAAAGGAAAGTAGTTTCCGTTCTTAACCAAAGAAGAGCAATAACCAAAGGTCTAACTTTTCTTCTAAATCTCTTTCTTCTTGTTCTCGTTCTCACTCAACAAAAGATTCAAAAGGGAAAGGAAAGCTCTTCCCAAAAGACAAAAGACGCCCGATGAAAATACATTAATAAAAAGAACTTGTCTGATTGATTTCTTTCTTACAGTTCCCTATCCTGTAAAAGGCTCACAAGGACCCAAGAAGCTTTGGGTTCCTAAATCTGTTTGATATTTTGCAGGTTATTCATGACGAGCAGTTTGACGAAGAATGGTATATTGATAGTGGCTGCTCGTGTCACATGACAGGTAGAAGGGAAGACCTGAGGGAGTTTTGGTCCATCAAGGATGGTGGAACGGTGAAATATGGCAATAATTCGTTTGGAACAATCAAATGCTATGGTATGATTAAAAATGGTGACTTCTCGATAAGAAAGGTAGCATACTTTGAAAGATTACAGCACAACCTCATCAGTGTATCACAACTGGTGGTTGGTACCAGATTGAAGGTCTCCTTTGATGACGAAGGCTCAGAAATTGTTGAAAAGAAGTCTGATAATATTCTACTAAAATCGAAGCGAAAGGGAGAAATGCACCCTCTAAATGTCAATCAAATTCGACGGAAACCAGCTGTTTGGCTGCTAACGAAGGCACACTCAGACAAAAGCTGGTTATGGCATCGAAGGCTCTCACATCTCAATTTCAAAGATATCAACAAGCTGGTGCTTGGAGATCACATTCGAGGTCTTCCAATTCTAAAATTTGGCAAAGAACATCTGTGTGCAGATTATGAAATGGGAAAGCAAAGTCGACAAAGTCATCCTTCTATAATCAACACAAAGGTGATGGAACCACTAAAGCTACTACACATCGATATGTGTGGTCCTTCTTCAATCGAAAACATTGGTGGAAACAAGTATATACTTGTTATAGTAGATGATTTCTCTTGCTTCACATGGATATTTTTCTTGAAGCAAAAATCAGAGGCCACTCCCAACCTCAAACTCTTTATAAAACAAGTAGAGGTTCAACTACGAAAAGTGGTTCGTAACGTGAAAAGCGACAATGGCTTGGAATTCAAGAACAAGGATTTTGAAGACTTTCTAGCAGAGAAAGGAACGAATCACAACTTTTCTGCTCCATATACTCCACAACAGAATGGAATCGCTGAAAGGCGAAATCGTTTTCTATGTGAAGCAGCCCGAACTATGCTAAACTTCGCTTCCTTACCTTTGTATTTCTAGGCTGCTGCTATTGCAGCTGCTTGCTACACGTAGAGTAGATCGTATCTGAACAAGCGCTTCTCAATCACTCCTTATGAGATCCTGGACAACCAAAAGCCAAATGTGATGTTCTTTCATGTGTTCGGTTCAAGATGCTTTATCTTCAACTCAAAGGAGAACCGAAACAAGTTTAATGCAAAGGCTGATGAAGGAATCTTTTTGGGCTACTCCTTGAACTCAAAGGCATATAGGGTTCTGAGTAAACGTTCAAAGAAAATTGAAGAAACCTACTATGTCACTTTTGACGATAACTATGTCAAGAAGTTGAAGGCAACTGAAGGTGTTGTGCAAGAAATCTTTGCAAAGTCCGGTCAAGTAACGGTTCCGATTTCAAATCTTTTCGAGCAATATATGTTGCTTTTTGATGAACCAGAGAGAGCTTTTAATTCTGAATCCAATGCTAAAGATAACTAAGTTGACAATCTGAAGCAAATCATTGACGACGCTGCAAAGAAGATGGCAGATGAACAACCGAAAGCAACTGAAAAGTCAGCGACAAACAAACCTCCAAAAGATAATTCTCATGTTCAGGGGGAGGGTTCGTCTTCATCATATAATTCTAAGTCACCAGTACAGGGGGAGAATGAGTCCTCATCAAATCCAAACGAAATTCCAATCAAAGGGGAGTGTTCTGAACCAGACATCGAACTCGTATCATCATTCGAGGGGGAGAATAATGATGACACTCAGTCTAAACTCGAAGAAGAAATAAACGCAGAACTGGATCCCTATTGTGATCCAAATTACCATCCTCCCATCAAGTGGACTAAGGATCATCCTCAAAGTCAAATTATTGGAGAATCATCTGAAAAGTTCTTAACTCGATCACAACTGAAAGCGAAACAAGCTGCAATATTCTCTCAAGTAGAGTTTTGTATGTTCAACTCATTCGTCTCCAAAGTTGAACCGAAAACGGTGAATACAACTCTTGATCATTCCGATTGGGTTCAAGCTATGCAAGATGAGCTGAACGAGTTTGAACGAAAAAAAGTATGGCGACTAATTCCAACTCCAAAGGATGCTTCAGTTGTCGGACTAAAGTGGGTTTTTAGGAATAAGATGGACAAGGAAGGAAACATGATTCACAACAAGGCTCGGTTGGGTGTGAAAGGCTACTATCAAGAAGAAGGGATAGATAATGATGAGACCTTTGCTCCACATAAAAATTTCGAAGTCTATCAAATGGACGTGAAGTGCGCCTTTCTCAATGGAGAACTTGAAGAAACGGTGTATGTAGAGCAACCGCCAGGCTTCGTGAAAGAGAAGTATCCAAATTACTGCTACATTATGGACAAGGCAATATATGGCCTGAAGCAGGCTCCCAGAGCATGGTATGAAACCCTTACTCGATTCTTAAAAATGTCCAAATTTAAACAAGGTTCGGTTGACCCAACATTCTTTCGTAAGAAAGAGGGTAACCACCTGATGATAGTCCAAATTTATGTTGATGATATCATCTTCGGCTCCACGAATCCTAGCCTAATAGCTGAATTTAGGAAGTTAATGGAAACTAAATTTGAGATGAGCTCAATGGGTCTGATTAACTTTTTTCCTTTGCTTAAATATTAGATAGGGACCCGAAGGCATTTTTATCAATCACGAGGCGTACACAAAGACATTACTTGCAAAGTTTGGGATGCTGGGAGATTCAAAGGTGAAGGTTCCTATGGCGTTTGGCACTAAGCTTACACCATCATTGGAGAAACCGGCTGTTGACATGATGCTTTATCGTCAGATGATTGGGTCACTGATGTACCTTACAACCAATAGGCCATATATTATGTTCTCAGTCTGCTATTGTGCCCGATTCCAAGCTAACCCACGCGAACCTCACATGCTGGCAGTGAAGAATATTTTTCGCTATCTGAAGTGAACCACCTCTCTTGGTCTATGGTATCCAGGCAACTCAGGATTCTTTGTCCAAGCATTCTTAGATACTGACCTAGGGGGATGTGGATTGGATCGTAAAAGCACTACTGGAGGATGCCAATTTCTTGATGGCAAATTAGTAAGCTGACAATCAAAGAAACAAACATGTGTTTCTCTCTCCATAGCCGAAGCTGAATACATAGCCACAACATCATGCACATCTCATGTCGTTTGGATAAAAAGTCAACTTAGAGACTATGGGCTGAACATGAAGAAAATCCCACTATATTGCGACTCAGAAAGTACAATTAGGATTTGTCATAACCCAGTGCAACACTCAAAGACAAAGCACATAGCAGTGCAGTATCACTTTATCAAAGATCATGTGGAAGATGGTAACGTAGATATTCATTTCGTTAGAACCACTGATCAATTAGCAGATATCTTCACTAAGGCCTTACCTGATGCAAGTTTCAATAAGATCCTACAAGGCCTAGGAATGATGGAAGCTGAATCTGTACTGAAATCGTATTCGCTTCATTAAAGGTTGGAAGCGAAATAGAGCAAACGCTCGGTCTATTTCGGGTTCAGTTCACCCGGGAACCGAAATGAACCGAACGCTCGTTCTATTTCGGGTTCGGTCCTACTGAACTCGGTTCACTTTATTTTCTTTAAAAGGAATTTCGGTTGTATGCTTTTGTACACTCTTTTACATACTCATTTTTTATGTTTTTCTTTTCATTTTTTTATTTTCATAAAATCCAAAAATACTTTTTTTTTTATTTCTTTTTCTTTAGAAATTTTTCACAAAATACAAAAATATTTTCTTCCATTTTGTTTTATCTTTCTCATGATTTCATGTTTAAAAGCTATTCTCGATGATGGAGCCGGAGCAGGTATAAATTTCTCTATGTATCAGTTAAGTGTGCCTGGAAGCATGCTGATGTATGTCGACCGAAGCCTCTAAAGATTTTGAGTGAAGCCTTAATGACTTGATATATACAAATCATGTCTTCCAAATTAGGCTGTTAAATTCACTCTAATCCTAAGCTACCTTACTTTTCTCATATTGAGCTTAGAGTTTTCTGCCTAGTCCTAATTTTATAGTAGAGGTACATTCAGCTCCTTAACCACCTACATCATTCTTCTCCATCTCACATCATATTATTAATGTAACCCTTGAGACTCTTAGCAATTGCCGCTGAGTTTTATGGTTACACAACATCTGCGTTTATGATCTTAGTCCCGTGTTACTACGTACTAAGTAAAACCCAAAATTCTATACCCATAATGAATTGATGGTGAACAATTAATATGTTCTAGTTTTCACTAATGAATTAACGAAACCACTCTATGTGGAGTTAACATGAAATCTCTTTTTATTTTGAGAGAACCTTTTGAAATTGTTTATCACCAAGACTTTTCTCCCCCAAGGATCCATTTTTTTTTTTTTGAGATTTCTTACTGATTTTCAACAAGTCATTGAATATGTGTCTAACCTACTTATTCAACAGGCCATATTGGTCTCACAAGTACCTCATTCTCTTTCGGTCTTATATCAAGAACCGAAACTTGAATTGGAGAGAAATCCACCCTTACAAGCCTTGTATATAAAAGATGCCTTTCATTGCTTCTTAATAAGTACGTGATCGTATTTCAACGGGAAACCACACAGACACTTTGAAGTCTTTCTTGACTTTGAAGGAAGAGATTCGTGCCCGGATCCACTGCTTTATGTCTTAATTGACATCACACTATCCCACAAAATGTTTGATTTATTTCTTTATCTTTCACACTCTATGCACAAAAATCTTTGATTTGCCAAAAGTCCGGTTCTATTTTGTATAAGATATTTTTCATTATATAGCTTGGGTTCTAAAAGTGCCATGGTGATTCTCAAACGAAATGATCAAGTTGACAAAGATTCATGTCATTTATGTTGGTGACGTTTCAAATAAAGCAAAAGGGGTGAGTCAACAGTTATCCAAACGTTTGACGATTTGAAAAAGGCGATTTGTATGGACAGGCACGTAAAACTGAAACATTTTCTCTATCCTGCGTAATCATAGGGGTTGCCAACTGTCTAATCCCCACTGTATCAAGAACCGTTTCACAATAGACAAGATTTTGGGTGGATTTTTCTCTCTCCTGATCACACCTATAAAATGTTTCTCCAAATCACCTTTACTCTTTTACCGCTTTCTAATCTCCTAAAGCAAAAAGATGATTTCTTTCACTGTTCATCATCTTCTTCTCAAGCTACATCAATGGATGAATCTTCATCTGTTCAAGATACCTCTGTTAGTTCCACCCTTCTGACCATCAAGCCTCACCAAAACCTCATAATCGACCTTACACCGTCCACCTATGAACGCTACATGCTGCAAGTTGTGGAATGCCTCAAATACTCTCCGCTTGTCATCGCTCTCTCACAGGTGGAGGTTGTTCCCATGTCTTGCCTCTCTCATATCTACTCAACCGCTTACTATGACAAAGTCGCTGAGAGAATCCACTTCAATATTCACAATGAGAAAACCTCGATTTCCAAGAATCGATTATGCGCATTGCTAGGTCTTGCTCACGAACCTACCATGGTAAACCCTGATTCAATCTCAACTGGTCAACTGTTCTCAATGTTCTACAACATGGGGTATACTGAAACCCTAACCACCGTGACGAAGTTCAAGAAATCATGCCTTCCTCCACAATGGAATGGCCTCTTCACTCTCCTATTCAAAGGTCTCTCAGAGCGAAGTGCTGGATCAGATGGGGCGAGCAAGTCGTTTATGACCATGCTTTATGGGTTGTACAATGGGGTACATCTTGACTTTGGTTTGGTCCTATGGCAACAACTTGTTCAAAGCTTATCCTCCTATTCTTGCCATTTAGAAGTTTCATGTGGCACGTTCTGGTCTGTTTTCATCAAATGGGAGATGGATCGTCTTCATGTCCCAATCATGGCGAACTCACTTCTCTCTTCCATCGCAACATTCCACACAACGAAGATTATAGTCACTGATCCGTCCAAGTATTCGTTCATTGGATTGATTCCGGCATCCATGTATGCCTGTGTGTCTGAGGCGAGTAATGTCATACAAGAGTACAATAAGCTTCCATCTTCGGGCCCAAGGGAACTCACACCCGCAATGATTCGTTCCATTGAGGAAGCAGATAAGCCGTCAAAGAGGGGAAAGAAACAAGAAAAGAAGAAACAATAAAGGGTTATCAAAGGAGCTAAAGGGCAAACTCCAAGGAAGCGAAAGTCTAAGAAGGCAGCACCTTCCCAGCCTAAGTAGAAGAAGACCAAGAATCCTGCTCGGAAGCTTATCCTTCAGTCATCAAGCGACACTGACTCCGAGTATCTCCCTAATGGACATAAACAACCCACTCCTAGCGCATCTGAGAGCCAAAGCTCTGATGAGGAAGTTTTGGTTTGTGGTGATACCCCACCTCGATCGCCTACACCAGTGGTGCTAGTTCTCTCAAACGCACCTTCTCCTCCACTTGTTTCCATGCCTATTTCCTTACCTCCCACTTTCCCAATTATCACATCACAACCCACTTCTACAATTCCAATTCCTCCTCCTATTTTTTCTGCTGCTACAATCACCACAACCACTGAAGTTTAGACCGACATATCTGATACGGGGGTTCGGTCTTTAGTCCGTGAAACATCCAAACCGCTATCTCCCACACCTTCAACCAAAACCAATACTGTCCTTGGTGGTGAAGAAATGAATTTTGATTTTTTCTACTACAACCCCTACCGTGTTGAGAGTGATGAAGATGATGATGCTCCAGTTACCAAAAAGCACATCAAGGAGCTGAATGACAAATCGACAATCTCATGGCCTCTTCCTCCTCTCACCATCCCTACTCTGAAGCTGCTTTTCAAAGCATGGTTGACACTTTTGTCAAAGCTCATGAAGCATCAATTTCTAAAGCAACAGATGCAATTGCAGCCTCAACCAAAGTCTGCACAGACGCGACCAAAAAAGTCGATAATCTAATTCACAACGCTAATATTTTTCTTGAGTCTTTACAGGGAGCAGTTGAGTTGAACGCTTCTAAAGTGAACAACTCCATTGCCAAACTTGAAGAATCCTTTACTGCTGAGAAGCAACACTTTGCCTCCATTCGCCAGAACATTCAAAAGGATAATGTTGCCCTTCTGTCCTCTCTTAATGAGTGTCTCACAAAGCTCCAAGCTGATCTGGCCATGGAAAGCTCGATCATGGATGAACTCGCTCTCAAGACTACTTAGCTGAAAACCAAAAATCTCCAACTCTCTCAGGCAAACAAGGAGGTAGATCACCTTTGCTCTGAAAGGAATGTCGTCAAGAGCTGTGTCTCAGACGTACATGCCATTTTATCGACCGTTCTAGAGGCTCACGATCCTATCTTGACCATATCAGTTAGACGACATCTTGCTGAAAAATTCCGTCCTGCACTTTGGGTGTTGAGTCACGTCGAAGGTTTTTTAGAGATTGTGGTACCTCTAAAACAAGGAGGAGAAGAACTAACATCTTCGTCTCAACCTCCTCCTAAGTTTAAACCTCCTCTTACTACCCAAATGGAACAACAGAAGACTGAGCATGCTTCGGGTTCGCGCTTTAAGGATAAAGGAAAGGGTACTGTGGATGACAATGATGAGGAAGAGGAGACAATAGTTGATGCTCTGAAGCGAAATGAAAGGGAAAGGGAACATGATCTCAATGCCAAGATTGTAAAGGAAGCTGAAGAGAATGAAAGAAGATTAAAGGAGGCTCATGATCTCCTTGAAAGCAAGAAAACCTGCTTTCCCCTCTGGACTCTGGAGAAGCTTATCAAAGAAGCCATCGAATCCCCTAGCACTCATTGGCTTGATCCAGTAGTGTCTTTGGATTGTAAAAATACACGGGACTCTCAGTTTGATATGCCAATCACCCGGAAGGCATTTGTTTTTCACTGCTTTCTTCCTATCGAAGAAGTACCTCATCCAGACCCGAAGGTTGATCGTGAGCTAATTGACAACTATTTGGAGTTCGCTCAACCTCAATATCTTACTTGGAGTGCTTAGAAAAGAATGTTAGTCTGCTACATTCTGGAGGTAGCCAAGATGGATCAAGAGATCGCTTCGGTTCTCAGAAAGAAGCCTACCATTTTGCCTATTGGTTCTGCAAGCGATGTCAACAAGATGAAAATGGGAAAGATTGACCCGAAGTTGAACTTGGTGATGTTCACTAAGCATGAAGGTAAGAAATGCCTGTTCGCTCTTACTGATAAACATCTCTTTACTACTTCGTGCTTGGAGTATGTTTTGGGAATCATTCATGGATGTAAGCAAAACAGTGAAAGCGATAAGAAGTACTTCACAGATATGATAAGATGGTATATTGATTTTCACCAAGTTCTTCTTGCTGTAATTCCAAGCTTGTTCAAGGTAGTGAAGCGAGAAACTGTTAATCAACCGAAGTAAGGGTCTCACCCCTTGCTATCCGAAGTAAAGGTCTCGCCCCAATTGACGCAAAGGGGGAGATTGTTGAGTTCTGAATGTTGCGTCTTTGGGCTCAGTTATAGTTAGCCCAGTTTTGTAACCGGTTTGGGCCTATCCAACCGTGTTTTGTTTGATTCTAGCGTTTTAGTATTTAAGGTGCATGCATGCATCCCTATTAATCACGACTTTTAATATATTTCATCATCGTATTGTAAACCCTAGCTCGCCTCTACAGTGGAAGTTCTTAATAGAGCTCTGCTGAGGCATGAATACATTTGAATCATTCAGTATTATCTTGATTCCATCTTGTGTTCATTCTTTTTATTATAATTGTTTGTGCTTCATTGTTTAACCTGTAAAAGATCCAAATGATCTTAGAGTTTTTATCTCATCAACTATAACTAAAAAGAAACTAAGGAAAACTGATAATAATTAAATAGATCTTTCACTTATCCTAACTACATTGAAATGAATACAAAATAAGGAATATCAAATAAGGATTAGCCAGTAAAGACAGTCGAGAGGCAGGACCATTTTGACATGTAGCTTTTTTTGAAATTCAACAACGAGGTTAATGTGCCTATCCTAGACACCACTTCTGCATGTAGATCAATCACTAATAAATGGGATTAATGATTAATCTAATACACCGCTCTCGTAAGTAGATTAATCCATATCAACTTACACTTAAGGAAAAGTGTAAATTACTCGATTGACGAAATCTAAACATTCGCGAGCAGAACTTCGATGCCTACTTCTTATGTCCTTCCAAAACCTCTAGAGCTTCACTACTGATACTACAAAGAGAAGTTGAATCACGAGGAACCGAAATGCTAAAGGGAGATAATGTGACATCCCCAAAATCACGGCCATAAAAGACCCGTTTCATTTATGCTTTTAAAATAATTTCAAAGTAAATCCATTGATTTAAAAGAGTTGCGGAATTTGTCCCTAAAACAATACATGATAAAATAAGGTTTATCAAAGCATTTCTTAAAGAAATGAATTTTCATTATATATCAAAACTCGGGATGTCATGTTCCGATATAGACACAAAAGCATAAACAATAAAACATAGACCTTACACAGTTATATACACCTAGTGGTCTATAAACAAAAACATCTTCATAAGTTCTCCAACTTATGCTCTCGCGTCACTACCTGTAATACAAAGAAACTGAGTAGGTCAGGCTTAGGAGCCTGGTGAGCATATAGGGTTTTCAACCCACAATAAATAATTATATTTAATTTTACCAACCAACAATAGCCCGATTACCCATTCCTGTTATCCTCACTTTACGTCCCTAAGACAACAACTATCACAAGGGACATAGTCAAGGATTTTTCATCGGGATGGACATTACTGCAAAAAGGTTTCATCAACAATAGATATACTAAAGGCAACCATGAGGGGGATAGAGTACACCGGTGAACACATCGTTCACAACACGTGCATGTTATGAACCTACCAGCATTCCACTGGACTGTCTAGAAAGAGTCCGTGGTCGTCATCCATACTCCAGTAGATGAGTAGATCAACAACAACATCGAGGCCTCTCATCATTTTTATTTCATCACACATCACTATCTACCCATGTTCTACCCAACATATTTGTAGATAAAATATACTTTTTTATATATTGCTTAAAACCTGTATAACATATTCATTCAATACCCATACCACATAACAAATACATAGCACATATTTCATAGAGTATAATTCATATATGTGTATTATCAGAAAGCAACTACACACTTAGTCATATCATATATCTAATACATTCATTAATACTTGTATTAAAATCGTGTATATGAAAGGGACTATGCAATCACTTGATAAGATGATTATCGGACAACACTACAGCTCTTAAAGTGGTATTTTTCGGTGAAGTTGTGATCTCTTCACACACCGGGCTTCTTGTGGGCAGTGCTTTGGCTCGGAAACTTTTTTCTTCTCAGGATCTTTGGAGCTTTAGGATTCGCTTCGGGTCTCGGGATTATACTGGGGCTTCGGGGGTACTTCAAGATGGCTAGAGAGAGTATTGGGAGTGATAGAGTGGGGAATTAGCGACCATGGCCAGCTGCCCTTCAACTTCTATTTATAGGGCTGAGAATATATGCTCACGTCGTGAGCCACTAATGCGCACGTCGTGAGCTCGAATATGTCACTGCGTTTGTCATGGCCACTTGCCCAAGAAGACGTCCATCACCTACTCACGTCGTGAACACTGTGCTCATGTCGTGAGCTCTTACATAGGTGGAAGTTCGAGCCCCGAACTTCAGAAATTCATATCTTTTGCATACGAGCTCTGTTTTTGACGTTCTTTATATCCTCGCATAGGTGAGATTATGCTCTACATCTCTCGTTTAGACTCTGTCGGCTAATTTCGAATTTAACTTTTATTATATTATTTTTAGTAGGCCGGGACAGGAAAAATCCGTTAGAAATTCATAACTTTTTCATCTGATGTCCGTTTTCGTCTGTCTTTTTACCGTTACATTTCTATCGACGAGATCTTCAATTCTCGTTTAGATTGTTTTGGCTAGAAATCACTTGATCTCGTATTCGAACTTTGGGTTGCATATTGCTAAGTCGAAACATCGAAAAGTCATAACTTCCTCATATGAAGTCAGATTTAGACGTTCTTCGTGTGCATGCCATCGGTTTAACATATTCTACGACTCTCGTTTAAACCACTAAGGCTAAATATCGCTCTATCGTAAACTCACTATTTACGTCATGTATTGTCGTACCGGTTCTGTCGCGAAACTTCGACAGGTCATAACTTCTTCGTTATAACTCGGATTTCGGCATTCTTTATATATCCGCAACCCTGGTCACGACCACTACAACTTCTTTCATAGATATTGGGCTTATCTAATATTTTATTAATACAATTATTCATGTTCTTAATTCATTTAAGTCACAAAATTAAGCAATAAACACATAATACTCAATTAATACATTTCTATTATTTCAAAATGAGTTACAAAGGTTAACCCAGACTATTACATCAACATTAATGCTTAACCTAGAAACACGGGCGTTACATTTCTCTCCCCCTTAGGATGATTCCGTCCCCATAATCACACATCAACAAACAAATGCGGATGGCGACTTATCGTGTCACTCTCCGTCTCCCAGGTGAGATTTGGCCCATTCATATGTTTCCAACAGAAAAGCACTAATTTGACTATCTTGCATCGCAACTTCTTAGTCTTAAAGTAAACGATTGCCTTTGGTTCTTCAATTAACCTTTTGTTATCATCAATCCTTAATTTAGAAATTTGAATCATGTTGGGAACTTCTCCCGTGAACTTCCTCAGATAACACACATGGAAAGTGTTATGTATTCTATTCAGTTCTTCGGGTAATTCGAGCTTGTAAGCTTGGTTCCCAAATCCTCTAAAGAACTTTAAACGGTCCAATAAACCTTGGACTTAACTTTCCCCTTTTACCAAATCTTATAAATCCCTTCAACGGCGAGACTTTAAGCAAAACCGAATCCCCAACTTCAAAAGTCATCGGTCGTCTTTTCTTGTCAGCATAGCTCTTTTGACGATCCTGAGCTGCTAACATTCTCTCCCTAATCACTTTCAACTTTTCAGCAGTCTGATGGACTATTTCAGGTCCCATAAACTGCTTTTCCCCAGCCTCAATTCAACAAGATGGCGTACAACACTTATGTCCGTACAAAGCTTGATAAGTTGCTATCTTAATGCTCGAGTGGAAACTATTATTGTAGGAAAATTCTACCAAAGCTAAATGTTCATCCCAATTACCTTGGAATTCCAGGGTACATGCTCTCAGCATATCTTCAAGCGTTTGTATCGTTCGTTCGCTTTGACCATCAGTCTTTGGATGATAAGCTGTACTAAAACACAACTTGGTACCCAATTCCTCTTGTAGACTTCTCCAAAATCGCGAGGTGAAACGACTGTCACGATCTGACACAATCGTTAACGGAACGCTGTGAAGCCTCATAATTTCCTCCACGTAAGATTTCACAAGCTTATCCATTGACAATTTCTCATTGGCTGCTATGAAATGCGCACTCTTGGTGAAGCGATCAACGACCTCCCAAATCATGTCATGACCATTCTTTGTTCTGGGCAGTTTAGTGACAAAGTCCATAACAATGTCTTCCCATTTACCCATAGGAATATGTAAAGGTTCTAAACTGCCGTATGGTTTTTGATGTTGTGTCTTGACCCGTGCACATGTCACACACTCCACCACGTACTTTGCAATATCAAGCTTCATCATCAACCACCAGTAATTGGGTTTCAGGTCCCTATAGATTTTAGTGCTGCCAGGATGAAATGAGTACATCGTTTTGTGAGCTTCTTCCATCAGAAGATCTCTTATTCCTCTAGACTTAGGTACCCAAATACGATCTTGGAATACCTTCAGTCCATTACCGTTTGTACCAAACACCAACGTTTTTTCCCAAACGTTCCTCCTTCCGGTCATTTTTTTAGATGCTTCCTCTTGAGCTTTCTTATACTTTCCACAATGGCCGAGACAACTTCTATTCTCAACGCTCTTGGCCTTTTTTTTTTCAAGATTGACTTTCCGATTGAGAGCATCAGCGAAAACATTTGCTTTACCAGGGTGGTAAAGTATCTCACAGTCGTAGTCCTTAAGTAACTCTAGCCAACGTCGTTGCCTCATATTCAATTCTTTCTGACTAAAGAGATATTGGAGACTCTTATGATCAGTGAAAACTTTTCATTTCGTGCCATAGAGCTAATGCCTCCATATCTTTAGAGTGAAAACTACCACTGCCAATTCCAGATCATGAGTGGGGTAGTTCTTCTCATGCTCTTTCAGCTGTCGAGACGCATATGCTATCACCTTTTCTCTTTGGATCAAAACATAACCCAACCCAACATCAGACACATCGCTATAGACAACAAAGTCCTTAACTCCATCTGGTAGAGAAAGAATTGGTGCCTAACATAACTTTTTCTTTAGCAACTCGAATGCTTCTTTGTTCTTATCACTCCAAGTATAAGTAGCTCCTTTGTGGGTCAAAGCTATCAATGGAGTAGCGATCGAAGAAAAGCCTTGGATAAACCTTCGGTAATATCCGGCTAATCCAAAAAAGCTTCGGATCTCTGTGGGACTTTTCGGTTGTTCCCATTTCATCACAGCTTCAATCTTTGATGGATCAACCATTATCCCTTCTTAGTTGACCACGTGACCCAAGAATTGGACTTCTCGAATCCAAAAATCACATTTGGAGAACTTTGCGTACAAATTCTCCTTCTTCAAGACTTCCAACACTTCTGGAAAGTGTCTGCCATGCTCCTCTTGGATTTTCAAGTAAATCAGAATGTCATCTATGAACACTATCACATATTTATCAAGGAACGATTTACAAACCATGTTCATTAAATCCAAGAATGCTGCTGGAGCATTGTTTAGTCCAAACGATATAACCAAAAACTCGTAGTGTCCATATCGTGTTTTGAATGCAGTCTTTTCGATATCCTGCTCTCTCACCTTCAGCTGATGAAATCCTAACCTTAGGTCGATGTTTTGAAAATAACTTGACCCTTGCAGTTGATCGAACATGTCATCAATCCTCGGCAATGGATATCTATTCTTTATTGTTCCCTTATTCAGCTCTCTATAATCAATGCATATCCTCATACTCCTGTCCTTTTTCTTTACGAATAACACCGGAGCTCCCCAGGGTGATGAACTAGGTCTTATGAAACCTTTGTCCAATAACTCCTGAAGTTGCATCATCAGCTCCTTCATCTCCATCGGTGCTAATCGTTAAGGTGCTTTTGCTATTGGCATCGTCCCTGCTAACAAGTCTATTCTGAACTCCACTTTTCTATCAGGCGGTAATCCAGGAAGATCTTCGGGATATACTTCCGGATAATCACACATGATAGGAATGCTCTGCATCTCCTGTTTCTCCTTCTTTGCATCGATTACGAATGCCAAATATGATGTACATCCTTTGGCCAAATACTTTCTGGCTTTCATTAGAGAAATGATTCCAGAATTTACTCTGCGTTTGTCCCCATACACCATAAAAGAATCTTTCCCTGGCAGGTTTACTTTTACTATCTTCTTCTTGCATAATATCTCAGCATCATTGGCGCTAAGCCAATTCATTCCCAGCATGATTTCGAAACCATTTAGTTCAATAGGCAATAATTTCTCATGGAACTTATTCCCATTCAAATCAATGAAGATGTTTTTCATGCGATGGCTAATAGGTATAAACTTGCCACTACCAACCTCGACTATTAAAGCATTATCTAGTCTATAGACAGGCAAAGCTAGTTTTCTACAAAATTCATGCGAAATAAAGGAGTAGTTGTCTCCATAATCAAATAAAATTTGGGCAGGCAATTCGTTTACGAGAAAGGTATCTGAAGCCACATCAACTTCATCTTTTACAACTTTCAGTGTTATCTGGAAGGCTCTCGCCTTCGGTTTTGTTGTAATGTTGGGCTTTGCTGCCTCCTTCTTTTTTGGACAATCCCTCGAGATGTGCCCCTCCTCACCACACCCATATCAGACTTTCTTGGTAAGGGTGCATTTTTTGGCATAGTGCCCTAGCTTTCCATATTTGAAGCATGTGGTTTCCCCACCACATTTCCCATGATGCTTCTTCTTGCATTTGTCGCACCATTTCGCTTCACTTATTCCACCTCCTCTCGAACTAGACATCAAGAATTTACCCTTTTTGCTGGACCCTAAGGGTCCGTCGAACTTCCTCTTCTCACCAAGCTATGACCTTTCTAGACCCTTCTCCCTGATCTGGGTCTCAACATTTATAGCAACCCAGATGACGACCTTCAATGTGGTTGCTTGCGTAACCATTGGACCATAGTCCGCTGGTAGTGCGAGGGCAAACTTGTTGACCTTAGAGAGTTAAGTTGGAACTAAATATGGGATAAGTTTCATCTTTTCTGTGAAACTAGCAGCATATTTAGTAATGCTCAATTTCCTTTCTTAAAATTCAGAAACTCATTATTGATTTCCAGAAGGTCCTGATCGGAGCAGTATTTCACTTTGAGTTGCACCACAAAGTATTCCCAAGACATCTTGCTCGCTTCCCCCTTAGGCATCGAGTCAACTAACAGCTTCCACTAACTCATCACACCTAATTTTAACATAGGGATCGCTAGAGTGGTCTTTTTGTCTGTTGCTGCATTCGTAACTCTCGAACATTGTCTCCATTTCAGAGATCATGTTTATAACTTCCATCGGCGTCGGGCTTCCGGATAGACATGGTGGCTTGGATATCATGAAATCCTTATACTTGTTCCCACGCCCATCATGTTCTCCATCCTGGTTGACTTGCCTTACAATCAGTGGGTTGGCTTGACCAACAGTCCCACTGAAGTTTCCTCCTTCCGAATTCCCTTCATTTTAATCGGCATTGAAGGTTCTTCACGATTCTACTGAAGCAAACGTATAACTTCTTCCATTTGACGATCCAACATCATTTGGATCATCGCATGTACCCCAGCCACTATCATTGTCTCAGGTGCTGTTGCTACAATAGGTACTCACTCAATCACTGGTGGTTGATTCCTGTTTTCATCTGCGTTTCCAACGCCACTTCTGGTTCTTACTATTTTTTATCTATACACCGAATAAGGTGAAATTAGATCCTCATCCATGATAGATAAATAAATCATCGTTGTCACTCCGAAATGTATACATGCTTGTCCTAATACCGTAATCATACGCTTAGAATCCTAAACATATAAGGTCTCCAGATCCGGTTGGCAACAAAGCGTATATCTGAACAAATAATATCATATATGGCATGCATATAACATTTAGCACATAAAAGTATTTTACGCATCTTTCCTAAAATAGACTAGTGCTCATGTCTAAAAGATAACAGACACTTATTTCATAATCTTCACTTAGCATTCTAAGTTTAAGTCTTGAAATCCTGCAATTTCCTAATTCGCTTAAACTAATGCTCTGATACCAACTGTGACATCCCCAAAATCACGTCTAGAAAAGACCTGTTTCATTTTTTCTTTTAAAATAATTTCAGAGTAAATCCATTGATTTAAAAGAGTTGCAGAATTTGTCCCCAAAACAATACATGATAAAATAAGGTTTATCAAAGCATTTCTTCAAAAATGTATTTTCATTATATATCAAAACTCGAGATGTCATGTTCCCATACAGACACAAACATATAAACAATAAAACATAAACCTTACACAGTTATATACAACTACTGGTCTATAAACAAAAACATCTTCACAAGTTCTCCAACTTATGCTCCCGCGTCACTACCTGTAATACAAAGAAACTGAGTGGGTCAGGCTTGAGAGCCTGGTGATCATATAGGATTTTCAACCCACAATAAATAATTATATTTAATTTCACCAACCAACAATAACCTGATTACCCATTCTCGTTATCCTCACTTTACGTCCCTAAAACAACAACTATCACAAGGGACCTAGTCTAGGATTTTTCATCGGGGTGGACATTACTGCAAAGGGGTTTCCTCGACAATAGATGTCCTAAAGGCAACCATGAGGGGGATAGAGTACATCGGTGAACACATTGTTCACAACACCTACAGGTTATGAACCTGCCAGCGTTCCGCTGGACTGTCTAGAAAGAGTCCGTGGTCGTCATCCATACTCCGCTAGATGAGTAGATCAACAACAACATTGAGGCCTCTCATCATTTTTATTTCATCACACATCACTATCTACCCATGTTTTACCAAACATATTTATAGATAAAATATACTTGTTTATATACAACATAAAACCTGTATAATGTATTCTTTCAATACTCATACCACATAACAAATAGTATATAATCACATAGCACGTATTTCATAGAGTATAATTCATATATGTGTATTATCAGAAAGGAACTACATAGTTACTCATATCATATATCTAATACATTCATCAATACTTGCATTAAAATCGTGTATATGAAAGGGACTATGCACTCACTTGATAAGATGATTATCGGACAACACTACGACTCTTAAAGCGGTATTCTTCGGTGAAACTGTGATCTCTTCACACACCGGGCTTCTTGCGGGCAGATCTTCGGCTCGAAAAGTCTTTTCTTCTCGGGATCTTCAGAGCTTTGGGACTTACTTCGGGTCTAGGGATGATACCGGGGATTCGGGGGTACTTCAAGACGGCTAGAGAGAGTATCGGGAGTGAGACAGTGGGGAATTAGCAACCATGGCCGGGTTCCCTTCAACTTCTATTTATAGTGTTGAGAAACTATGCTCACCTCGTAATCCACTAATGCTCGCGTCGTGAGCTCGAATACGTCACTGCGTTTGTTATGGCCACTTGCCTTGGAATACGTCCATCACCTGCTCACTTGGTGAACACTATGCTCACGTCGTGAGCTCTGACACAAGTGGAAGTTCGTGCCCCGAAATTCAGAAATTCATATCTTTCTCATACATGCTCCGTTTTTGACGTTCTTTATATCCTCGCATAGGTGAGATTATGCTCTACAACTCTCGTTTAGACTCTGTCAGCTAATTTTGACTTTAACTTTTATTATAATATTTTTAGTAGGTTGGGACAGGAAAACTCCATTAGAAATTCATAACTTCTTCATCTGATGTCTGTTTTCATCTGTCTTTTTACCGTTGCATTACTATCGACGAGATATTCGATTCTCGTTTAGATTTTTTCGGCTAGAAATCACTTGATCTCATATTCGAACTTTGGGCTACATATTGCTAAGTCGAAACTTCGAAAAATCATAACTTCCTCATACGAAGTCAGATTTAGACGTTCTTCTTATGCACTCTCGGTTTAACGTATTCTACGACTTTCGTTTAGATCACTAAAGCTAAATATTGATCTATCGTAAACTCACTATTTACGGCATGTAGTGTCATACCAGTTTTGTCGCGAAACTTCGACAGGTCATAACTTCTTCGTTATAACTTGGATTTCAGCATTCTTTATATATCCGGAACCCGAGTCATGATGACTACAAATTCCCTCATAGATATTGGGCTTATCTAATATTTTATTATTATGGTTATTCATGTTCTTAATTCATTTAAGTCACACAATTAAGCAACAAACACACAATACTCAAATAATAGATTTCTATTATTTCAAAATGATTTACAAGGATTAACCTAGACTATTAAATCAACATTAATGCCTAGCCTTGAAACTCGGGTGTTACAGATAAAGATAGAGACTCTAGAAGAGAGAATGTTGTAAAGAAATGAGGATGGATGACCCTCCTTTTATAGTGGTGAAAAACCGAGACCATGTCGCGGCCTATAGTGTGTCATGTTGCGTCCTTGCTCAGTCAGGGTTTTCTTTAATGCACACAAGCTTGAAAGTGTGGATTCAGGTGCATTTAATGAACGAATTTGCGACACATGTAGGACCGCACCACGGTGATTTGTATAAATTCACCCAAAACTTATAAAAATCATAACTTCTTCATACAAACTAGACTTTCGATGTTTTTTATATCCACGGGTTCATCTTGACAGCCACTTTAACTTTCATGTTGATCATTTTCGCTTAACTGATGGGTTTTGGCTATAAGAACATCCTATGTGCTCATACAAACCCTAATGCTCGGATCTAGGTTTCTCTATTGTACATGTAAGTCATCCAAGACTATAAACCCTAGATCTAGCATATGATAATCAATACAAAATATAATTAGGGTTTAGATCATACCTTGATTGTTATGTAGCAATAACAATCTCAAATCCTCCTTGTAATGAATTTAGAAAGCTTAGAGTCACAAATGTCACTCCTCTAATGGTTCACAAACACCAAGAGCAAGAGGATGAAGAGGAGAAGAGAAGGAGGCTCTTAAAAACGTGTGGAAACCCTAGAGAAAAAGTTCACCATGTTTTTGGAGCATAAGGGTTCTATATATAGTGAGACTATTAGGGTTATCTAACAAGGAAACCCTAATTTGGATGCTTAAGCCCTAAGCAACCCATGGACTCCTTTCCTTAAAGGCCTTGGACAAATTATAATGGGTTTCCCCATAGAATTCGTCCAACCTTATAATATAAGGTAATCCATAGCCCAATTGCAATTATCTTATAATTATAATTCCAGTCCCTTAAGTTTAATTAATCTCTTTTAGTCACAAACTTAATTCTTTTTATTTCTTGACTAATATTAATTAAACAATATGATTTCTCCTTTAATATATTATTCTCATAATATATTAATAAATCATATTTAATCCTTTCTGTCCATAATTCATCTTATCAAGTTGCTTTGGTGAAGGCAATCAAAAAGGACCATGCACCATCGGGTCAAGTAAATACCAAAATAGTTATTGACTTAGACACTAATCCAACAGTCTCCCACTTGGATAAGTCTAATAACTATTCTGCGTATGACTTCAGATCCTGATTTGCAATCGTAGCTTTCCAAAGCCGCTGTCAACTCTGATCCTATCAGATACGCGTGTCCTTTAGATAAGGGATCATATATTCCTCCATTCTAGATATCGTAAAAGACATGATTTCTAGTCATTCTCTCTGTACTATTTCTCGACTTCCAATTTATGACGACTGACTAATTGAACAAATCAAATTAGCCCTAGCTCGGCCGAGCATTTACGTTTGTCATCACTAAATCATCGAGGGGCCCAAAGATATCGCTTTTATCCTACTTTGGATAAAAGGAATGGATAAACTTTGATTCAATGCTCGCTTGCACTCACTCACCGAATCACACACAACAATATATTTTATGACACCAAGTTACTGGTGCGTTTACATATTATCAATGTGCAACTGATTTGCAAGATACAACTCACACATCTCGGTTTCAAGAATATAAGATATTATCGTCTCACCAATCACTTGTGATACAATTCATGGAGTGATCCAAGTGAGCGTGGGTTTAATCCAATGCTCAAATCACATTCATAAGCACTCATGAACGTTGCAGCAAACATTTACTTATGTCTAATACTCTTTAGACAATCCACACACCAATTCACGACAGTCTTTATTCATACCTACTTCCAAAATATGAACGACTGTGGCCCGTTCGAATAATTTGACTGTTCTAAACCAGTTAAATTATTCAGGAAGTAAAAACATGCAAAGTGAAACACAAGCATAATACTAATCCCATATGGTCTCAAACCTTTGAGCATAAATAAAATACCTTTTATTTATCACCATATCGATTACTCATTATTTGTTGTTTCGGGTAATCAACCTTTTACTTGAATTATTACTACACTTGTCCCATGCTCCTAGCATGCACATAATGTTTATCTATGGTTCTTACTTTGTGAAACGACTCAAATGAAAACATTTCCAATCATACTCATTTCACAACTCCCATTTCTTCTCACAAGTGAAAGAATATCAAATTCATGCCACTTGTGGAATATGCTAGATTCTAACATTTTATGTAATGATCCTTTCGTAATGTCATAGCACAAAAGTCACAATGACTATTGCCAATGATATTACAAAGTCCTCTATCGGAGATTGTTACAATACAATTCCTTAGATATGATGTCTCTCACTCAAAGTCCATTCCTTTGAACATCCTTTTGCATAAAAGTTTCTAATCTAGACATAGATTTTCAATATTCAATTCCCAATATGGACACGTTTCCATATTTTCCATAAGACAACTCATTCTTAATAGAATCTTATCTATTTATAATAATGTCGATATGTTCCATCCAATACTATACTTCCAACTACTCACAAGAGACCAATCTTCGGTGAACTTTGGATTGTCCTTTGATAGTTGTTTAATTATCTCAGTCAAAACCGATTCTTGTCCTTTTCCCTCTAAATGCGCTAGACATTTGAAAAATTTTAGAATGATCAAATATTATAGCATTTGCAATCGATCCTAAACTCGAAGCGTATGGGACACGATGCATAATGTCTTACATAAAGATTTGATACTTTATCAATCTTTTGCCATAATATTTTATGTGTTACGTTCTCAAAATTCGAACTATGATGAGGAATGTCGTAATCATAATCGAAATTTGTGAACACACTATGTTTCCTTGACTAAATTTATTAACATTCCACAACCTAAGCCTTTAAATTTTGAAATGAAGCATAATATTCTCTCCCTTAATTATAGCAAAACAACTTTTCAACTCTTGCAAGTTTGCAAAGTATAACTATTGTTTTCTATAATTAATATTTCTAACTTGCAATACTTTCCATAATAATCATACAATCATAAGATTTATGCTCCCACTATCATGATTAGTATTATAAAACATAACACCTATGCTCCCACTAGCTTTGACATGTATTCAGAAACAACTTAACTTTTAGAAAAACAATACCTATTGAATTTCTTAAGTTCATGTTTCTAATACCTAATGCTTTGATAATCCTTTATCTAAGCTTATACACCTTTCCTTTAGATAGCTCATATGTGTGTCTAAACAATTTAGACTAATTGCCAAATCTCACAATTTAAATCATCGAAAGGGATACCGTAACCATAATCGAATTCGAGAATTCAATTTCACAATCACTATCTTCTTAAAATCTCTCTTAGTGAAAGTATTTCCTCACAGTCATTCTCATGAAGGAGGGAATCTTATGACACTTAGATTTTAATGGTGTATGTGTTCCTATCCATGTGAATTTGTCAAAACCAAAGTTTACGACAAATTCAAACTCATATGGACTGAACTTTCTTAATCTTGATTTCTTGCCTTATGGTAGCACAGCTGCCCACATGTCTTCCAAGTAGTTAAGCATCTCACCCTTTCCTATCAATGTACCTTTCATTGATCAAGGTCCTTGCCTTTTATGCATTCAAATGAGAACACATAAGGCTCACATGCACAATTAACTCAATTGGAATGACACAGAAGCAATATAGTGTCAACACGATAGGTTGTAAACCTCAACTCGTGTGCTAGTGATGATCGATAAGGTTTATTTTGATTCGTTCTTGAAACCTTTCAAGACCATTAAGACTCCCACTGACTCCTTGACATATAAGATTCTTTTTCCAATAAACATTTCTTGACAAACAAATATTCAAGAGTTAGTGTAGTTTTTATCAAAACACTTCATAAATTGGTCCTAGTTGGTCTTTGTCTTATCCAAGACATCATAACTTTCCACATTTGATGAATACTTTACACTCAATGTCACAATCTTAACTCTAAGACTTGTTTTGGAACGAAGTATGATTGACTTCTTAATTTAACCATTTCTTCAATTCTTGATTCCTCTTCTTAGACATAGAATTGTACTAAGACTCACTTAGAGGATCAATTGAGATATGGTTCTTAATCATTAAGACCTATCATGAAGCATAAAAGGTACTCTCCCTTCTTCTTAGAATGGAGAAACTTTTATCTTTCTGCCTATTTGATTCTTCTTATTCGTTCTGCTTGTAATAGCCCGGATTCCCAGGTATTATTCATTTATTTATTTTGTTAGTTTGTGAGGAGACTCGGCGAGTTGGAGCCTAGACTCGCCAAGTATGATCGCGAATTTGGACGCGGGTTCGCGCCTGGACTCGGCGAGTCCAAGGAATGGACTCGCCGAGTCCGTGCTGTTTAATGAAACCCTAATTTCCCGGTGTTGAGCCCTATTTAAAGGACCTTAAACCCCTCCATTGCGGCTACCTTCGACCTTGAGAGCACCAGAGCAGCTGAGGGTTCTTGTGAGTGAGATAAGAGGCCATTATTCACCATTTTTGTGTGTAATTGCAAGAAGGGAAGAGGAAGGCCAAACTAGAAGAGTTGGGGAGCTTGGATCTACTCTCATTTCGGCAGAAGAAGCTATTTGAGGTAACATTCAGAGCTTATTCTCATGTTTTTCTTGATATTGTCAAATCTAGGGTTTCTTAATGCCTTGTTTGCCTTGTATTTGGAGTGTGAGAGGTCCCATGGGGATATGGTACCTAGATCTGGAGCTTAGTAGGTCCAGAGAGTCCCAAATGCCATGCTTTATGCCTTTCCTTTTGAATTGGAGACTTAGGTTGCCATTTTAGAGGTCATTTCTTCAAAAGAAGCCTTGTAGGCGTTGCATGGTAGCCAAGACTGTGACTTTACGTGATGAGTATGCTTGGGAGGGCCAGATCTATGAGTTGTTGGAGCGGATCTGACCTCAGAAGCGAGATTGAGTTGATGCATGGCATGGACTCGCCGAGTCCGAAGAACAGACTCGACGAGTAGCATGAAGATCGTCCTTAACCACTCAGCAAGTGGTCTTGCCGAGTTAAGGGTTGACTCAGTGAGTCAGGGACAGTTAGAGAGGGTTGACAGGTGGACTGAGTCAAGCTGGAACTCGCTGAGTTGTTCTTGAGACTCGGCGAGTTGAGTCGTGGTGGCCCCGCGATTCATGCCAGGTGGAACTTGTCGAGTCAGTAGAGTACTCGACGTGTCAAAAGAGGATCCTAGGGAGTCAGTGAACACGCATAGACTCGCCGAGTCGCTCTAGTGCACTCGCCGAGTCCGGTCAAAGTTGACCGTTGACCGTTGACCAAAGTTGACCAGTGTTGACTTGATGGGGGTAGTCAACCTTAGTTGAGAAAATGTTAATTAGAGGTATATTGTGTTATAGGAGGATTATAGCTCGGAGGATCGAGCGCGAGTGATTTTCGGGATTTGCGAGTTATCGAGATACGCGAGGTGAGTCTTCTCACTATAGTTTACCCTGAGTAGGTAATCAGAGTTATGTGACAGAGTACTTGTATGCTATATGTATGTTATGTGTTGTACTGCATTATTTCTATGTGATTTATGCTGTGCATGTTTATAGAGTTGGAACCGGAAGGTTCCCAGAGTTAGAACCAGTGGGTTCACAGAGTAGGGTCTACGGATCCACAGAGTTATAGCCTCGAGTGGCTAATATGTGTTACGTGTGGTATTTTGGGGAACTCACTAAGCTTTGTGCTTACAGTGTTAGTGTTGTTTGTTTCAGGTACTAGTGATGACCGTGGGAAGGCGCCGGCTTGATCTGTACACACGCATGAGATTTTTATGATATGTGATCTTGGGATTTGTATGATATGGATTGGAGTTTTAAACTTGATGTTTTATGAAAATTAAATGAAAAAGTTTTTATATTATGCGAAAAATTATTTTGAAATTCATGGTGTTACAATTTGGTATCAGAGCCTTGGTTTGAGGGATTCGAGTACACCTTTGGGCGTATTTGAACTCAAACTGAGGATTTGAGAAGTATTTTCAAAAAGAGTAAAAGATTTTGGAAAAAAACGCAGAGCAGAGTGTGTGTATGATCGGTCCGCGCCCAAACGGTGATTTCCCAAAATACCCTCATGTTATGTGATATTGATATTGATATGATGTATTCGCATGCTAGACTAGGCTAGGTATTCCTATTAGGACTAGAGTGGTCTGATTTGTGATGCCTTAGCTTAGGAAGGGGTGAGCTGCTATGAGATGCTTGAGAGTGAGTAGGTAGCAGCGAGGGGCTTATGAGAGATCTATTGGAGAGTGGCTTATGCATGATAGAGTACTTGGAATTTGGGATCCGAAGAGGAGGACTCGGGGTGTATTCTGATACGGTGTGGACAGTAGTATTGGGCCCGTACTACTGAAAGCACCGGAGCGGTGTTCAGCCCAAGTAAGAATCTTCGGAATAACAAGGATCAAGGAGGGATGAGTTGTCGAGTGTGAGTATGCTCGAATGGGTTCTAATTTATCGTATGTTGTATTTCAGAGGTAGATCATGGTGAGGACACGTTTGATGCCTGAGAGCAGTGATACCAGTGATGAGGAGATCCGCCGGATCATCCATGAGGAGGTGGCTGCAGCCATCAGGGCAGAGATACCAAAGATGTTCGGGTCTATTAAGACCACACTGATTGAGACCTTTGACAAGCGTTATGCCTCTCTTTCTGAGACTGCTGTTGCAGCGGCCACCGTGGCTATTGCTGCCGCGAGGCCGCAAGGTGTTGATGCGTTGCTATTCCGGGAGTTCAGCAACACAAAACCGCCAGAGTTTGATGGGACCCAGGACCCGGTGGCATCTATGAGGTGGATTTCTGACATAGAGGGGTGTTTCTTCACTTGCTCATCTCCTGAGCATTTGAAGGTTCGGTTCGCGCTGAACCAACTTCGCTTGGGAGTGAAGGACTGGTGGAAGTTTGTGACTGCGCAGTTTACGCCTGCTGAGCTTGCGGCAATGACCTGGGAGAGGTTCACTACCATGTTCCGAGATGAGTACGTTCCCTAGGTGGAGAGGGAGCGTTTGGGCCAGGAGTTTCTGACCCTCAAGCAGGGTACTGAGTCGGTTACAGCGATTACTAGGATGTTCCATGAGAGGGCGATGTTCTGCCCTGAGCACGTGTCCTCCGAGCAGGCACGTATGAGCCGATATCTGAGTATCTTGAGGCGAGACATTCGGGAGTTCGCGGCGAACTCCTCGTACCGGTCATTTGCTGAGCTTCAGGCAAATGCCCGGAAGAGGGAGATTGAGCTAGAGACTCAGGCCAGGGAGGAGGCGGATTCTCAGGGGAGGGATCGGCGACCGACACAGTCTCAGCCGGCAGCCAAGCGGGCCAAGCCCGCTGATCCCAAACCAGGGATCCAGAAGGGCCGCACTTGTGGGAAGTGTGACAAGGGTCATGATGGAGTTTGTAGAGCGGGATCTTGCTACAAGTGTGGCAAGGAGGGGCACATGGCCAAGGACTGCCCCAAGGGGTTTGCGGTGTGTTTTCACTGCAATCAAACCGGACACCGGAAGGCAGAGTGCCTGCAGTTGCGAGGATCATCTCAGGGAGCACCTCAGGGATTTGCCCCTGCTGCTATCAGAGCTACCGAGAGTCGGCCAGTGAAGGCCGAGGCGCCGAGGGCACGAGGGAGAGCTTTTCAGCTGACCGCGGAGGAGGTCCGTGCAGCGCCCGATGTCGTGGCTGGTATGTATTCTTTCGTGTATTTATTTTGATGTTGAGATATTATGCTTATATTATGTTGTGCGTAGTTACTTTTCTTGTGAATTCTGTACCTGCCTTGGTGTTATTTGACTCGGGTGCGAGTCGGTCTTTTGTATCTTTGGCCTTTAGTCAGCATATCAGTGTTAGTCGTGAGGCATTGAGTCGGCCTCTGAGAGTGTCCATAGCTGATGAGAGGGTGATATATGCCCCAGAGGTTCTCCGAGGGTGCGTAGTCGAGATTTTCGGTGTTGAGTTCCCGATTGATCTGGTTCCTATTGCGATGGGTGATGTCTGTGTCATTGTGGGCATGGACTGGTTGAGCAGATTCGGTGTGGTTATCGACTGCGAGCGACAGCTGGTGACCATACGAGACCGTAGTGGGGGAGTTCTTTCGGTGTACGCCGAGGGTACACGTTCAGGATCAACATTTTGTTCGGCCGCTAGGGCGAGGCAGTGTCTACAACAGGGCTGTAAGGGTTTTGTGGCGTATGTGATGGATGCGCGGGTGGATTCTAAGAGGCCGAGTTCAGTTGAGGAGGTTCTGGTGGTTCGTGAGTTTCCGGATGTATTTCCCAAGGAGTTGCCAGGTGTGCCTCCTGTGAGGCAAGTGGAGTTCAGTATCGATTTGGTTCCGGGGGCCGCGCCTATCGCTAAGGTGCCTTATCGCCTTGCACCTCCAGAGATGCAAGAGTTATCCTCGCAGCTTCCGAAGCTGCTGGGGAAGGGGTTTATTCGGCCGAGCAACTCGCCGTGGGGAGCGCCTATCCTGTTCGTCAAGAAGAAGGATGGTTCACACCGGATGGGCATTGATTACCGGGAGTTGAACAAGCTGACGGTCAAGAACCGTTACCCGTTGCCGAGGATCGACGATTTGTTCGATCAGTTGCAGGGAGCATCTTGGTTCTCCAAGATCGATTTGAGGTCTGGATATCATCAGGTGAGAGTACGGGATGAGGACGTCCAGAAGACAGCATTCAGGACGCGTTATGGGCATTACGAGTTTGTGGTGATGCCTTTCGGGCTCACCAATGCCCCGGCAGTGTTCATGGATCTCATGAACCGAGTGTGTAGGCCGATGCTGGATCGGTCGGTGATTGTGTTTATCGACGACATTCTGGTATATTCGAGATCTAGAGAGCAGCATGAGGAGCATTTGAGAGAGGTTCTCGGAGTTTTGAGATCGAAGAGGCTTTATGCCAAATTCTCCAAGTGTGATTTCTGGTTGCGGGAGGTCCAGTTTTGAGGACATCTCGTTAACCAGGAAGGGATATTGGTCGATCCGGCCAAGGTTGAGGCGGTGATGAGTTGGGAGGTGCCGAGGTCACCCTCCGAGATCAGGAGTTTCCTAGGGTTGGCAGGGTATTATCGGAGGTTTATCAAGGATTTCTCTAAGATCGCAGTGCCACTCACCAGATTGACCCGGAAGGGTGTTGCTTTTTCATGGGGCCTCGAGCAGCAGGCCTCCTTTGAGACACTTCGCCAAAGGTTGTGCGAAGCCCCGGTGTTAGCCCTCCCGGAAGGGATGGAGGACTTTGTGGTATACTGTGATGCATCGATTTTGGGGTTGGGAGCGGTGCTGATGCAGAGAGGGCATGTGATAGCATATGCATCGAGGCAGCTGAAGCCTCATGAGATGAGATATCCCACCCATGATCTAGAGTTGGGGGCAGTGGTGTTCGCCCTCAAGATTTGGTGTCACTACTTGTATGGGGTTCGGTGTACGATATACACGGACCATAAGAGCTTGAAGTATTTGATGTATCAGCCCAATCTAAATATGTGTCAGAGAAGGTGGTTGGATGTGGTCAATGATTATGAATGTGAGATCCTGTACCACCCTGGCGAGGCGAATGTGGTAGCCGATGCATTGAGGCGTAGGGCGGAGAGCACCCCGTTGTGGGATGTATGTTTGAGATTGACCGTGATTACTCTAGTGTTGGACGCCATTCGTGGGGCACAGGCCGAGGCTGTGCAACCTAAGATGCAAAAGAGGGAACGGGTTGTTGGTTTGGTTTCAGAGTTCGTTACCGATGGTCGGGGGCTTATGACATTTCAGGGGCGAATCTGGGTGCCGTTTGTGGGAGGAACGCGTACCATTTTGATGGAGGAGGCTCATCGGTCGAAATGTTCGATCCATCCGGGGGCCACTAAGATGTATTTGGATCCGAGAAAGGAGTATTGGTGGCCCTGTATGAAGAGGGATGTCGCGTGGTTTGTTGAGAGGTGCTTGACCTGCCGTAGGGTTAAGGCTGAGCACCAGAGGCCGCATGGTAAGTTGCAGCCATTGGAGGTTCCCGAATGGAAGTGGGAACAAATCACTATGGATTTCATCACCAAATTGCCGAGGACTGCCAGAGGAGTTGATGCGATTTGGGTGATTGTGGACAGGTTGACGAAGAGCGCTCACTTCCTTGCTATCAGCGAGAGTTCTTCAGCAGAGAAATTGGCGGAGGTGTATGTGAGGGAAGTGGTATCTCGGCATGGGGTGCCGATCTCGATTGTTTCAGACCGTGATGTGCGCTTCACTTCCAGATTTTGGAAGAAGTTTCATGAGGAGTTGGGTACTAGACTGCATTTTAGTACCGCATATCATCCCCAGAAAGACGGTCAGAGTGAGCGGAGGATTCAGACGCTCGAGGACATGCTCCGGGCATGTGTGTTGGATTTTGGGGGTAGCTGGGATGCATATTTGCCCTTGGCAGAGTTTTCCTACAACAACAGCCATCATTCGAGCATTGGTATGCCACCCTTTGAGCTGTTGTATGGGAGGAGGTGTCGGACCCCCATTTGTTGGGGAGAGGTTGGACAGCGGGTGATGGGCAGTACAGAGATCGTGCTTCAGACGTCAGAGCAGATCCAGCAGGTCAGACAGAGGTTGTTGACCACTCAGTGCCGACAGAAGAGTTATGCTGACAGACGCCGGTCCGAGCTTGAGTTTCAGGTCGGCGACCTTGTACTCCTGAAGGTCTCTCCTTGAAAAAGAGTGATTCGATTCAGGAAGAGGGGCAAGTTGGGACCCCGATATAATGGTCCTTTCCGTGTGATCGCGAGGGTAGGCTGGGTAGCCTATCGTTTGGATTTGCCAACAGAGTTGGGGCAGATTCACGACACTTTTCATGTGTCGCAGCTGAGGAAGTGTATAGCCGACGAGTCGGCAGTGGTTCCATTAGAGGATATTCAGGTGGATGCAAGCCTGAATTATGCTGAGAGACCAGTGGCCATCAGAGATCGGAAAATCAAGGTTCTGAGGAACAAGGAGGTACCCCTGGTTTTGGTTCAGTGGCAGCATCGGAAGGGGTCCGAGATGACTTGGGAACCGGAGCGTGAGATGCGTGAGTAGCATCCAGAGTTATTTGCAGAGCGAGACTTCGAGGGCGAAGTCTAGTTCTAGTGGGGGAGAATTGTAACAGCCCGGATTCCCAGGTATTATTCATTTATTTATTTTGTTAATTTGTGAGGAGACTCGGCGAGTTGGAGCCTAGACTCGCCGAGTATGATCGCGGATTTGGACGCGGGTTCGCGCCTGGACTCGACGAGTCCAAGGAATGGACTCGGCGAGTCTGCACTGTTTAATGAAACCCTAATTTTCTGGCCTTGAGCCCTATTTAAAGGACCTTAAACCCCTCCATTGCGGCTACCTTCGACCTTGAGAGCACCAGAGCAGCTGAGAGTTCTTGTGAGTGAGATAAGAGGCCATTATTCACCATTTTTGCATGTAATTGCAAGAAAGGAAGAGGAAGGCCAAACTAGAAGAGTTGGGGAGCTTGGATCTACTCTCATTTCGGAAGAAGAAGCTATTTGAGGTAACATTCAGAGCTTATTCTCGTGTTTTTCTTGATATGGTCAAATCTAGGGTTTCTTCATGCCTTGTTTGCCTTGTATTTGGAGTGTGAGAGGTCCCATGGGGATATGGTACCTAGATCTGGACCTTAGTAGGTCGAGAGAGTCCCAAATGCCATGCTTTATGCCTTTCCTTTTGAGTTGGAGACTTAGGTTGCCATTTTAGAGGTCATTTCTTCAAAAGAAGCCTTGTAGGCGTTGCATGGTAGCCAAGACTGTGACTCTACGCGATGAATGTGCTTGGGAGGGCCAGATCTATGAGTTGTTGGAGCGGATCTGACCTCAGAAGCGAGATTGAGTTGATGCATGGCATGGACTCGCCGAGTCCGAAGAACAGACTCGACGAGTAGCATGAAGATCGTCCTTAACCACTCAGCAAGTGGTCTTGCCGAGTTAAGGGTTGACTCAGTGAGTCAGGGAGAGTTAGAGAGGGTTGACAGGTGGACTGAGTCGAGCTGGAACTCGCTGTGTTGTTCTTGAGACTCGACGAGTTGAGTCGTGGTGGCCCCGCGATTCATGCCAGGTGGAACTTGTCGAGTCAGTGGAGTACTCAACGTGTTAAAAGAGGATCCTAGGGAGTCAGTGAACACGCATAGACTCGCCGAGTCGCTCTAGTGCACTCGCCGAGTCCGGTCAAAGTTGACCGTTGACCAAAGTTGACCAGTGTTGACTTGATGGGGGTAGTCAACCTTAGTTGAGAAAATGTTAATTAGAGGTATATTGTGTTATAGGAGGATTATAGCTCGGAGGATCGAGCACGAGTGATTTCCGGGATTTGTGAGTTATCAAGATACGCGAGGTGAGTCTTCTCACTATACTTTACTCTGAGTAGGTAATCAGAGTTATGTGACAGAGTACTTGTATGCTATATGTATGTTATGTGTTGTACTGCATTATTTCTATGTGATTTATGCTGTGCATGTTTACAGAGTTGGAACCGGAAGGTTCCCAGAGTTAGAACCAGTGGGTTCACAGAGTAGGGTCTACGGACCCACAAAGTTATAGCCTCGAGTGGCTAATATGTGTTACGTGTGGTATTTTGGGGAACTTACTAAGCTTTGTGCTTACAGTGTTAGTGTTGTTTGTTTCAGGTACTAGTGATGACCGTGGGAAGGCGCCGACTTGATCTGTACACACGCATGGGATTTTTATGATATGTGATCTTGGGATTTGTATGATATGGATTGGAGTTTTAAACTTGATGTTTTATGAAAATTAAATGAAAAAGTACTTTTTATATTATGCGAAAAATTATTTTGAAATTCACGGTGTTACACTGCTATTGATTTAAACTTTTTCAATCAAATCAGAATTACACTTAATCTTATAAGTATAATCATATTTACTAAACCTTTAGTAAATCATGAAGAATATCTTTGTTACTCTTACGGTGGACTTGATCAACACGCAACTTTGTGTACTCGATCTCCTAGTCCTTCACTTGACACTTTGTCAATGAATTAGTCTAATTTCCAAATATGAAATTTCTCATTCATCGTGCAACCAAGTTGCATGATTCCAAGTTTCTGTCCAACTGAAACTTGGGCGAAGAGAAACTTTCCTTATTTGGTAAATTATCGACATTTCCATAATTAAGAATCAAACCCATTATTGCTAATAATAGAAACATTCAAACATCAATTTTTCATACATGCCATTGCAAGGATAAATAAATAATATAAAATCAAAATTTATTTTATTGCGGAAAAATTTTGTCCTTACAATGCAATTCTTTAAAACTATGCTTATACATATTTCTTAGCAATCTTATTCTAACTCTAAGTAGTACCTCAAGAATCTAATCTTCGAGAAATGTGATCGAAATCCATTCCTTCACGGTTAGATTCTGCTCACTTCTTCCTTTAAGCTCCCTTTCTTTTCTTCGATCCTATAAAACATCAATTGTAATCTTATCACATTATGTATTAAGAATCTAGAATAGAAGCTTAAAAGAGTTAGTCAATGGATTTTACCTAAATCAGAGCCATATGTTTTGACTCTCCCATCTCTTAGATCTCTTAGGTAAATAGGGAAACTTCGTCTCCAATACCCCTTCTCTTGGCAATAAAAGCAAATTGACTCTTTTGGAACAGACATGGAACTAGTTCAGACATTGCCTTTCTCTTATGATCAAACTTTTCGATCATAGCATGTCTTTCGTTTCCATTGTCTATATCCATAGAGGTCTTGAAGGCAGATTGACCAATCAACTTTGCTTTTTCTATTGCGCCAAACCATTGCTGATTCAGCAGCAATAATCATATAAGTGACATCTATAAGGGTCACATTACAGTTCATCATATAGTACTCTCTTACGAACTCACTATATGAGATAGGAAGTGACTGAAGAACCCAGTCAACAACCATCTCCTCACAGACAACAGATCCCAATATTCTTAACCTATCAATGTGTGACTTCATCCCTAGGACGTGTGCACACACCGACTTTCCTTCTTTATGTTTACTTGCCAAAAGGGATTGAGTGAGCTTGAACTTTTCAAGCCTTCGAACTTGTGGGTTAGGGAGAATAATTGGAGGAGGTGGAGGAAGAGAAGCATGATTTCTTGTTCCTCGATCTAATCGTGGAATATCATCTTCATGTGGAATGCTTGTTCCACGGGATTTGGGAAGACCATAGTTGTCGTACTTTGACATCTACAAAACGGGAGAAAACAAATTCAAGTTAGTTGATTGATTGAGTCCTTAGTAAATCACCCAAATGAGATACTAAGGCTAGGACCCAACACAATACGCTACAACCTAGAAAAGGGATGCCGTAATCTAGTTGTAGAATATTTGAAGGTGTGTGAATGACGATTCACTAATTTCCACCATGAAAAACGGAAAAGAAATTTAAGTTTTAAATCTATGAAAACTCCTAGATCCTTTGATACTCATTGAACATTTCAATGGCATGTTTAAATCTCGATATGCCCCTCTAGTTTGTGAGTGGGATGCCGAGGATCATAAAGCGGGTGTGAATAACCATGCAAACTTACATGGTGCCCACACATGTTACGGTCACCTATTCGATGTGCCGGTAAACCACACACGCTCCACCGAACTATGACAAACATTGAGTCACCCTTTGCTACCTTTGCTTAGAACCATTTAGTGTGCCGGTAAACCACTCACACTCCACTAACGTCTTCACAAGGGCACAAAGTGTAATTTCATGGAATTGCATCAATTCAGTTTTTCCTAAGTAACTAATATTGGGAATTTATAAAACATTTAGTTACTTTTGTACTTCATTATACTTATAATGGAAGGTTTTGTCCTATCCTACTCATTCGGCTAACGACCCTCCACTAGTCAAGAGTGCGGTGGGTAAGAGTGGACACCCATTCAATCGCTATTTCATAGGCAATTTCCTTAAACACCCCTTATAGACCAGCTTCGTGAATGAGGCCTACAAATGGTAAGACTGACTTTTACTCATATATATATATATATATATATATATATATATATATATATATATATATATAATGTTAGACTTTTAATGATATATATAGTATAGGGTGTATTTTTCACTTTTAAAATACTAGGTTGTCAAATTTAACAATTATACTTTTAATTCAATTAAATTGTAAACCAAAACTTTTATGGATTTATTAAATCTCTTTTAATTATACACCTTAATTAATTAATAAAACCATAAGGGTGTGATATGAACTTTTCAAAACACTACTAGGGTTTTAGAATTTAACATTCCTAGATTAAACTTTTAATCAACTTTTAAATTCCAAAACTTGAGGGCAAGTTTTGAAACATTTCAAAGCATTAGGATTTAGAATTTAAATATATATATATATATATATATATATATATATATATATATATATATATATATATATATATATATCAAAATTAACTTTTAATCAAAATTTAAATTCCAAAAATTGAGGGCAAGTTTTGAAACCTTTTCAAAACATTAGGGTTTCAACTATTTAAATTTCAAAACTAAACTTTTGAGTTTAAATTTAAACTATAAAACCTAAAGGGGAAAATTGAAACTTTTCATAACACAAGGATCAAATAACAAATAATATAAATTAAACAATTAATTTCATCATTATCTATATTTGACCTAATTTCAATTTCTTGCAAAATAAGTTGCCCAATTAATACAAATAATCCAATCTTTATCATATAAGGAAGTTATTATCTAATCAATTGGTAATTATCTTGTGTTTTGGCAAGGATATTCTTTAAGAAACAATAAAATTCGTATTTTATAGGTTTAAAACGAATATGGTAATTATCCTTAAGCAAAACAACAACAAAATCTGAAAATTCCTCTATCTGACGCTCCGACTTGCCGAGTCACACTCTGGAACTTGCCGAGTAGGGCTGACTCACCGAGTCAGGTCGAACAGTAAGCCAGATTTTGATTTTCAGCTACATAATGCATCAATACAATAGAAACCAATCATGGCTCTGATACCACTGATGGGTTTTGGCTATAAGAACATCCTATGTGCTCATACAAACCCTAATGCTTGGATCTAGGTTTCTCGATTGTACATGCAAGTCATCCAAGACTATAAACCCTAGATCTAGCATACGATAATCAATACAACATATAATTAGGGTTTAGATCATCCCTTGATTGTTATGTAGCAATAACAATCTCAAATCCTCCTTGTAATGACTTTAGAAAGCTTAGAGTCACAAATGTCACTCCTCTAATGGTTCACAAACACCAAGAGCAAGAGGATGAAGAGGAGAAGAGAAGGAGGCTCTCAAAAACGTGTGGAAACCCTAGAGAACAAGTTCACCACGTTTTTGGAGCATAAGGGTTCTATATATAGTAAGGCTATTAGGGTTATCTAACAAGGAAACCCTAATTTGGATGCTTAAGCCCTAAGCAACCCATGGACTCCTTTCCTTAAAGGCCTTGGACGATTTTTAATGGGTTTCCCGATAGAATTCGTCCAACCTTATAATATAAGGTAATCCATAGCCCAATTTCATTTATCTTATAATTACAATTCCACTCCCTTAAGTTTAGTTAATCTCTTTTAGTCACAAACTTATTTTTTATTAATTCTTGACTAAGATTAATTAAACAATATGATTTCTCCTTTAATATATTATTCTCATAATATATTAATAAATCATATTTAATCCTTTCTCTCCATAATTTATCCTATCAAGTTGCTTTGGTGAAGGCAACCCAAAAGGACCATGCACTATCGGGTCAAGTACATACCAAAATAGTTATTGACTTAGACAGTAATCCAACATTAACTGCAATGTATTTTCACTTTCAATTTTATAAACAATGGTTTATATATTTTTATCTCGAAAAGTGGAAACGGGGTGTCACAACAAAACTGCCATATCCAATCTCATAGAGGTACCGATTGTCAAAACATGGTACCTAAATGAGATTTCAAGCACTTAATCAAATAAATCCTCAATAAATTCATAAAAGCAATTGAACAAATTAAAGTTTAAGGAAAAAAGTCAAAGTCAAGTTTCCATCAAGTTATGTGCCGCAAAAAAGTGAAATCTGGCGTACGAGAAGAATCAGTGTGATGTGATATATGATATTTTCAAAATAGAGAAATCATAGTTGTAGGGCCATTCGAGTGGGCAGTGTGTTTCAATCAAAGCTAATTTTCCATGTCAGAGTCTATAATGATGGGTCGAGGGTAATTGTGGTGATGTTAAAAAGAAATAAAATTATGAAATATGTTATTTTGTGAACAATAAATTAAGGTATATTGTTTATTTAAGTTTATTATTGTTGTATCAGTCTACACCGTTAAACATTTTTATGACTATGGGTTCTGTGATTACATAAGAGGTAATGAGATTAGTGTTTACGTTCATGATGCTATTAGAGCTTCCTCGATGTGAATTCTGATCATGAAAAAATAGTGTGAAGTGTTTTTAGTTATTATAGTTTCATGTTTTCCAGTTTCAACTTTTCTTATGGTTATTTTAGTTTTTTCTTTCAAAGTTCATTTTTATGTCATCTACATCATTCTGTTTTATTTATAATGTTAAAATCTTTTATTATGTGAGAGCAAGTAAGGTTTAAATACCATTTTATGCATATTTTCTTTTAGCTTTATTGGTGATATCCTTTATATCAATCTGGCAGTGATTTTTATTTGTTTAAGAGTAAATGATGCATTTAACATTGCACAATTAACTTACTCTTTGTTTTGAGAATGTTTTGCAATAGGATCGTTATATGTTATGATAAGCTTCTCAAGAAGTAAGGGTTAAAAACCAAGTTTCCTTTTACGAGATGTGGTGTATTGGCAACTATATCAAACGATGAGTTTTTCGGAACTAATTATCTATCATTGGTCGGAGGCTCAGAGCTGCTAGATTGGATGTGTGTCACACCTCCCCTGGCCGTCGGCAGAAATGCCAAGGGGTGATGGCGATACATAGATTACCCAAATCATAGAGCGCAAACTTTAAACACCTTTGATTAATAATGATGTCTATTACATAGGATCAATAAAAGAAAATATCTATCTTCAAGCGGCTTGTCCTTCCTTATGTTGATCCTTCATCTATCCTAGAAATATATGTAGTTTTGAAAACATCAACTTGATGTTGGTGAGATCACAGGTTTAAATAAATACTAGGCGAATACTCATGCGTTGCGCAAGATACAACAATATTTTTGAAATGTTTACAAATATATGTTTTTAAATATATCAATGATATTGTTATTAGTTTTTATATAATAAATCTTATAATAAGTTGGTATAAACATTGTTTGTTTTGAATTATATGATAATGTAGATATCTTTTAAAATTGTATAATCTTAAGTGTCTTAAGGACGTCTACCTGCGGGTTACTTATGAATATAATTAAATATAGTATATGATTTAATGATATTTATAGTTGTTGTTATGATTAATTAATTTTAAAAAATTTATTTCCTTCAGATTTTAATTTCTGTCATTCTAATTATTTAAAACATCAAACATTATTTTTGTTTTTTAAAGACAATAATATAATTTTTATATATAATTTACTTTTAACTATTGTTGTTGTAAGTTATTTAAATTAATGTATTTCGAAACTCTTAATTATTTTAACTTGGTTTCAGAAATTTAATATTTTTAAAACTTATTTGATGAATATTGTTAGTTTCTATGATTGTAGTTATTTAAAAAAAATTGTTTTTGTTTTTTGAAAAAATATTATAGTTTTTTATACTCCCTCCATCCCAAAATTATTGTCCACGTTTGACTTTTTTAGTCTCTTTTGTTCAACTTTGACCTTCAGTAATTTACTTTTTGTTATATATTTTTTTATGCAAGATATATTTAGTAAATGAATTATTATATCAAATTTAACAACAATGTTATTGTTATATTTAAAAAACATATATTTATAAAGATTTCAATTATATAGGTATTTATGTGCAACTTTGGACAAAATACTTAAATTATTAATTTAAATATAACACAACAATATCAACTTAAATATAAATTTCAGTTTCACTTAAATAACCAAAGAACATTTTGTAAATAGTTAAAAATGATAAATTGTAGTGATAAATGCAAAAACTAAATTGTAATATCAATTTAACTAAAATATTTCCTAAAGATATTTTTATAAACGTTAATTTTTTTCAAATAAGTAGCTTAAAATAACTTACAATAACAATAGTTAAAAATAACTCTATATAAATGATTATATTGTTACCTTTAAAATAAAAAAACAATATTTGGTGTTTTCAAAAATCATAATGATTGAAATTAAAACATTAAGCAAATAAATTTTAAAAAGTTATTTAACAATAACAACAACTATAAATAACATTAAACCATATGTTATTTTTAATTTTATTCATGTATAACTCACCGGTAAAAGTCATTCAAATGATTGACTAAACTACAATATTAAAATATCATATTATATTTCTATTTATAAAATTATGACTTTAACTTTTTAACATATTATAGTTAACTTATTAGTTTAAATATGTTGTCATATATGACCAATTATCATTTTAAAGTCACAACATTTGTATAATTTATGAGTTGATGCAAAATAGTTAAATTATTAATTTCAATATAATATTAAGTGATAAACTTAAGCCAAAACTTAAGTTAAACTTGAAAAAAATTGAGAGATTGTTTTATAAACAATTACAAATTATAATTTATATTGTTAAACCTAAATTGCAATCCGAAATTAACAAAAAAATATGAAACTATTTTTTATAATAATTTACAATTTTCAAATAAATAACTTAAAAATAAGTTACAATAAGAAGAGTTAAAAGTATAAAACACTATAATATTTTTTTGAAAAACAAAAACAATTTTCTTTTGTTTTAAATAACTACAATCATAGAAACTAACAATATTCATCAAATAATTTTTAAAAACATTAAATTTCTGAAACCAAATTAAAATAATTAAGAGTTTCGAAATACGTTATTTTAAATAACTTACAATAATAATAGTTAAAAGTAAATTATATATAAAAAGTTATATCGTTGTCTTTAAAAACAAAAAAAATGTTTGATGTTTCAAATAGTTACAATTATACAAATTAAAATCTTAAGCAAATAAACTTTTTAAAATTAATTAATCATAACAACAACTATAAATATCATTAAATCATATATTATATTTAATTATATTCATAAGTAACCCGGAGGTAGACGTCCTTACGACACTTAAGATTATACAATTTTTAAAGATATCTACATTATCATATAATTCAAAACAAACAATGTTTATACCAACGTATTATAAGATTTATTATATAAAAGCTAATAACAATGTCATTGATATATCTAAAAACATATATTTTAGTTAAATTGATATTACAATTTAGTTTTTGCATTTATCACTAGAATTTATCATTTTTAACTATTTACAAAATATTCTTTGGTTTTTTAAGTGAAACTAAAATTTATATTTAAGTTGCGCAGAAAAGTCTATATAGTTGAAATCTTACAAATATATGTTTTTTAAAAATATAATAATAACGTTGTTAAATTTGATATAATAATTTGTATACTATATTAATATAATATATTGATTATTTTGAATTATATGCTAATATATACTATGATAATAAATACATCTATTATAATTGCATAATCTCAACCGTTTGAACGACCTCTACCCGTGAGTTACTCATGAATAAAATTAAATATAATATATGTTTTAAATTTATTTATAGTTGTTGTTATTGTTAATTAATTTTTTAAAATTTAAGTGCTTAACGTTTTAATTTCTATAACTATAATTATTTAAAATATGAAACAATGTTATTTCGATTTTAAAGGTAAAAATATAATCATTTATATAGAGTTATTTTTAACTATTGTTATTGTAAGTTATTTTAAATTACTTATTTCAAAACTTTAATGATTATAAAAATATCTTTAGGAAATATTTTAGTTAAATTGAGATTACAATTTAGTTTTTGCATTTAGCACTACAATTTATCACTTTTAACTTTACACAAAATATTCATCGGGTTTTCTAAGCGGAACTGAATTTATATTTAAGTTGACACTATAATGTTATATTTAAATTAACAATTTAAGTATCTTGTCCAAACTGTTCAATAGTTGTAGTTTTAACCTGATAATGGTTTACATACAACAACATATTAAATCAAATATATTAAGTATAATATGTTAAAAGTTAAAGTCTTAACATTATAATTAGAAGTAAATATATTATTTTAATATTGAAATTTATTTTATTTATGGTTACACTTTAGGTTTGATATTTATTTAATCTTATTAACAAAATTATAATCATTATTAGAAAGACACTACAATTTATCACTTTTAACTATTTACAGAATATTCTTTGGGTTGTTTAAGTTAAACTAAAAATTTATATTTAAGTTGACTCTGTAATTATATATTTAAATTAATGATTTAAGTGTTTTATATAAACTGTTGAAAAGTTTTAGCTTTAAAATGATAATGGTTTACATCGAACAATATATTAAAGCTGATAAATTAGGTATAATATGTTAAAATAAAAAAAAAACACAACTTTATAAGTAGAAGTAAGATGTTTTTCTAATATTGAAATTTAATTTATATATGATTAAAAATTAGGTTTGATATTTATTTAATCTTATCAACCAACTTATAATCATTATTAGAAAGAAATTGAAAAGTCATGAGAGTTTCAAATGAATGTGATGAAAGAAAAAAATGCACGAGAGTTTCAAATGAATGTGGTGAAAGGAAAAATGCTAGCTTTATAAGATATATAGATATAGATATAGATATAGATATAGATAAATATAGATATAGCTATAGATAGATAGATAGATAGATAGATATATAGATATAGATAGATATAGATTCAATAAACTCTTTTGAAAACCTTTTAAGAATTTTTACAATGATTATGATCATTTTTCTTATATTTTTTGTTTCCTAGATTTTACTATGTTGAATGTATTAAAGTTCCTTGTATCTTGAATCTTATGGGTCTTCTGAATACTTTGTCCTTTAAGATTCTATATTATTTCCTAATTTATAATACATTTATTTTATCAATCATATCTTACTATATTTATATTTTAGGATATTTTATCAATCCTATCTTACTATCTTTATACGATTATTTTGTCGAACCTATCTTACAATCTTTATAGGATATTTGATCAATCATATCTTACTATATTTATATTTTAGGATATTTTAATAATCCTAACTTATTTTATTAACTACTCAAAGGTGTCCCTCTAGGTAGTTGGATCTCTAAGTCTTTCGGGAAGTATTACCGTGAGCCCGCATAATCGATGTTGTAGACTATAATTTACCCGGGCACGATGCTTCATAGGACGCCGAATAATGATACCATATATAAATAAAGTTATTCTTTTGAGATTGTAGCTAGCATTCACAGGTAGGAGTGTCAAAGCCCGTATAGATCGATGCATATCTTTTTGGCTCTCACAAGATTAACGTTATAATTTTGGCGTAGCCGAATTCAATCAAATCTATTGGATGAATAATAACAACTCACTAATACATGTAAGCTTAGATGTTTTATCTTCTCTTAAATTCTTTTTGATAATAACTCCTATAATTATCGCTATATAATTCTTTTAGTTTATATTTGATAATTATAATGTACGGATCTCATAATTATCTTATATATATATATATATATATATATATATATATATATATATATATATATATATATATATATATTGAAAACAAGATATTTCGGCAGAGTAACGACTAGGTACAATCATGGTTGTAGAACTCGCTACTCATACCTGTTCAGCCAACAATAGAGTAGAGAGTACTTGGGAGTACTCAAATTTGGTAATTCAAATAGAAATATTTTTAGTGAAATTATATATGTCAAAATCATAAGTTAAAATAATAAGTTAATTGAAATATATAACAAAATTAGATACATGTGAATATGCAAAAACTGAAAAACACACAATGTACGAGTTTTACAACACGGGTCGCTTCAGTAAGGGGCCGATCGGGGAGTACTCAAATTCTATAACTCACCTCGGTAAGGGGCCGAGTAGGGAGTACTCGGCCGAGTAATCAGCTAACTCAGCGAGTTTTACAAAACTGGGTACAATTCATATCCATAAAATTAACCACCATTACTTTTAGCCACTATGTTTTCCTAGGGAATTAGCTAGTATAACCTATAGGTAAAATCTTTTCCAAGACTATTGGGCATCATAGCTCTTAGGCATAATATCATAACTTATAACTAGGTAGAGTATCTGTGGGTATATTATCCCAGTGTTTTCATGCTTTATATAATTACTAATGTATATATATATATATATATATATATATATATATATATATATATATATATATAATATTTTGATAAAGCAGTGTGATAAACATGTATTCCCCCCCTTAAAACCATTAAAATAGTAAAATGGGCCGTAAACTCACCTTAGTAGCAAGATCGGGGTTATCCTTGCTACTGTACCTAAAGCTTCGTGCCATTGAGAGGACTATCGAGACAGAGTAAGAAAGAAAGAGATTTTTGGGTGTGAAGGATTCAAAAACTGGGCACCTCTATTTATAGTGCTTATGTATGCGCGACACTTCATGCGCGCCGTGCACACAACTCTTGGCTCCATCTAAGGCTTTCCACGTGTCACACTTCTGGTGGTCCACGTTTCTCTAATCTTGAAGAATCTGGGTGGCACACGTGCTCATCGAGCATGGAGCGCACTTGGCATGCAACATTAAATTTTATATAAAAAATCATATTTTCATTATATGCATCTTTTTTCTTACCCTCTTTATATTTGTATGTAGTTTTCTATTAGTACTACTGTAACATCCCGGAATCGCAAGAGTAGAGTTGAAGGGCTGAAAGTGTAAGTTTTAGAGGGTGACTCGGCGAGTCCATGGATAGACTCGGCGAGTCCGGTCGCGGTCATGGTCGCGTGCCGAGTGGCCTACTCGGCGAGTCCAAGTATGGACTCGGCGAGTAGGTGCTGTATGAGGAAAACCCTAATTTCCGGGGTTGAGCCCTATATAAAGAACCTTGCACCCCTCCACAGCCTCCCTTGTTCCCCCCTTGAGTTCCAGAGGCCCTAAGTTCGTGGAGAAATCTTTTGTGGAGCAAGTTAAGGCTTGGAGAGGTGTTGATTGAAGAAATCTTGAAGGAGAAGTGGGTTGGATCAAAGGGCTTTGCTTAGATTCGTGTTTAGCTGTTATTGAGGCATCTTTTGGAGGTAATATCTTCGTCCTTAAGCTGTGCATTCCTAGTTTCATCATTTGGGGTTGTGTGGGATGCTTGGTTGTGTGACATTTTGGTGTTGGAGGATGGATCTGAGGTTGCTACCTCAGATCTGGAATGGAGGAGTCATTGAGTGCATTAAAGTCCCAACCTTTGTGCTATGAATGAAGCTATCATATCCCAAACCTTGGTTTTAAGGTGGAAATGGCCTAGATCTCGTTTGATTCACGTAAAGGTTGCTACTTTACGTGATGGTTGGATTGTAGGAGGTTGGATCTATGTTTTGGATCAATTGCATGGCCTGAGATGCTTCTGTATGGATTCAGACTGGTGGAACTCGGCGAGTCACATGGGTGGACTCGACGAGTTGCTTGAAGATGGCCTTGAACTCGACGAGTTGGAAGAACAACTCGGCGAGTAGGTTGAAGATGGCCATGAACTCGACGAGTTGGAAGAACAACTCGGCGAGTAGGTTGAAGATGGCCTTGGACTCGACGAGTTCAGTTGGACTCGGCGAGTCTTGTTGAGGAAGTCCCAATATTTCTGGTTGAGTCGATGAATCGGTGAGTCGAGGGACGACTCGGTGAATTGGGTGCGAGTGGACTCAGAGTTGTTGCACTCGACGAGTCTTGGGGTGACTCGGCGAGTAGGGTCGCTAAGTGAGGGAAGTTCTGAGTATAAGGACTCGGCGAGTCATCGGGTTGACTCGGCGAGTAGGGTCTGTCAGGGGTTGACTTTGTCCTGCCCAGGGTTGACCAGTTGTCTTCCTGGGGTATTTTGGTAATCATGGGAGTTTATTGGGTTATTGTTTGATGTTCAATGGAGGAGTTGTGTCAGAGTTCGGAGCAGCGGGATCTTATCTTTTCAGCCGTCAGTTCGAGGTGAGTTATCCTCACTATATCAACAGGGTCTAAGGCACTAAGGCCGGCCCTTTATTGTATTGAGATTCAGTTACGTTTATCATGTTAGTACTGGTTGTGTCTGCATCCTGGTAGTTAGGATGGTACATGCTAGGGGACCTTGTAAAGGTCAGTTCTCGATATGCTGAGTAATGCTATGCTAGTGATCGAATAGGGCGGTAGCCCGGTTAGGTTAATGATATGCTATGTGATCTGTTTACTCGGTTTGTTGATTATGACTGTTATATGACTGTATGTTTTGTGCACGTGGTTGTTTGGACTAGAGATGGGTTGAGGCGGGTCCTGCTTTGTGCTGTAGGCCAAGATACCCAGGGCGGACCGGTTGTTCCGAAGGCCCAGCGAGCGGTCCGGATAGGCTGTAGGCCCCACGAGGGCGGACCAGACGTGCCGAGGCTCGGAGAGTGGACCAGGATGACTGAAGGCCCGATGCGGGCGGACCAGTCACACTGTAGACTCGGAGAGTGGACCAGGTGGGTTGAAGGCCCAATGCGGGCGGACCAACCGCACTGTAGACTCGGAGGACATGACTAGACCCGGAGGATGGATCCGACGGACTGAAGGCCTGATAAGGCGGACCAGTCACGATAGACCCGATATGCATGATTGTTCTATGATCTGTTTTGTTATGTATGATTTATATGTTTTGGACCGGAAGGTCACGGCCTGGAAAGGCGTATGCGTGGTTGGTATTTTGGGGGTATCTCACTAAGCTTTCGGGCTTACAGTTGTGGTTTAATGTTTTTCAGGTTCTTCAGGAGACTGTGGCAAGGCGAAGGCGTGATCGTACCGTTCCTCATGATTTTGTAACAACGTGATTCTGGGAATACTTAAATGAATTATATTGAAAACCTTTTTGTGAACATTTTAATGAAAATCGGGTTGTTTTGAAAATTTTAAATTGGTTGTGTTTTTCGGATGTTACAAGTTGGTATCAGAGCCTTGGTTTGAGTGAATTGGAGGAACACTTGTGTGACTCCAGTCTCAAATCGAGGAGAGTTTTCAAAAAGAGAAATTAAAATGGTTTTCAAAACAAGTAAAGGAGGACGCGGAGGTACGATCAGCCGGAGCCAGTAAGTAACCCCAAAATATCATACATGGCAATTGTTTTATTGAGCTTTGATAGAACAGCATGCTAGAGTTAGGCTAGGGATCTTCAGGATTTATTGATGAGTTGCCTGATTTATGATGCCTGCTAGCCTAGGGTTCCTTGCGAGAGATTTCTAGTGTTCCTCTAGTGGTGAGGATAGAGCGTTGTTATATGTGTCGCTAGGGTGTTGTGGGAGTACTTCATACAAATATGGGTTGGTGCGGAAGGTAGTATGGGCCCGTACTACTGAAAGCACGGACTCATACGCGTATCAGGGAAATCATGACCTCTAGGGTTGGGATGAGAGCTGGTTCCCGGTTAGTGGAATATGTCTAAGATTGGTGTTTTATTTTCAGTATGGAGATTCCAGGGCACGCTGGGGGTGGATCCGGGTCAGGATCAGGAGCAGGAGAGGGAGCTCCAAGTGGGTCTGCACAGCCAGAGGTTGTCAGTCAGATGAGTACGCACGAGTTGGATGCGAGGATTCGCGAGATTCTGCATGATGAGGTTGCCGCATTGATTCGGGCTGAGCTGCCAGAGTTGTTTGGGTCGATCAAGACCGCCATGGTGGAGTATTTTGATGAGCGTTATGCGGCTCTCACGGAGACGGCTGCCGCGGCGGCTACCGCAGCAGTAGCGGCGGCAGGAGGAGGAGCCAGTAGAGGTTTTCAGTATCGGGACTTCGATAATACGAAGCCTCCCACTTTTGATGGAGTTCAGGATCCGATCGTTGCTATGAGGTGGTTATCAGATGTGGAAGGATGTTTCTTCACTTGTTCATGCCCTGCTGATCAGAGGGTGAGGTGTGCTTTGAACCTGTTGAGGCTCGGAGCAAAGGATTGGTGGAGATTGACCACGGGATCGTATTCGGATGCGCAGAGGGCTGCGATTTCATGGGATCGGTTTAGGGAGATGTTCAGTACTCGCTATGTTCCACAGGTCGAGAGGGAGAGGTTGGCTCAGGAGTTCTTGGAGCTAAAGCAGGATTCGGAATCGGTGACGGAAATCACCAGGATGTTTACTGAGAGGGCGATGTTTTGTCCTGAGTTCGCTTTGGAGCAGGCTCAGATGTCCCGATATCTGAGTATGCTAAAGAGGGATATCAGACAGTTTGTGTCTGCGCAGAGGTGCGAGACTTTGCTGGAGTTGCAGGAGGCCGCCAGGCGGCGTGAGTTGGAGATTGAGTTACAGATGCGTGAGCTGAGGCAAGCTCCGGTTCAGTCGCAGCCGGCGACGAAACGGTCTAAGACCGTTGATTTCAGGATGGGAGATCAGGGTGGCCACGTCTGTGGTAAGTGTGGAAGGGGTCATGCCGGGGTTTGTCGGTCCGGTGGAGCATGCCGCAAGTGCGGGAAGGAGGGACACTATGCGAGGGATTGTCGGCAGTCGGTGCCGGTTCGGGATTTGAGGATATGCTATCATTGTCATCAGGTTGGACATTTGAAGGTCAACTGTCCACAGATTGCTGCAGGATCGGTGCAGGCTCCAGCACCGGCTACGTTGAGGATCACAGGTGGAGGTCAGGGTGGAGCGGAGCCCCCAAGGGCTTAGGGTCGTGTTTTTCAGCTTGATGTTGCGGGTATGTTTCTTTCTGATGTTTTGATTATTTATGCTTGTTGTGGAGTATTGTTATCTGCTAGTTTCGTTGGTTGGCTATGGAAATTGCGTTTCGGGTTTCTTGTGGTATTCGTTGTTCCTTGAGGGATTGGCGAGTTGTGATCGGAATTTTGGTTTTAGTATCTTGTGTCCCTTGAGGGATCGTTATGGTTTTGGGATTGTACTTCGAGCCATCATTGATTATCTTTGAGAAGATTGGTGGCAGATGCGGTGTTAGTTTGGAGGCTAGTTGGATTCTGCAATCTGAGGAATGGAAAGATGAAGATTGAGTCGCTTTCGAGCGGGTTGTACAGCGTAGGAGCATGATTTGTATGAAAGTTGTCGGTACTGGTGAAACGCACTTGGAGTGCATGTGCTGATTCCTACGAGGTGCTTTGGGAGATCGGTGATGGCGACCGGTGATTATCTGTCAGCGTCTTAAGTGGGGGAGAATTGGAAATTCTCTGGATGGTCGTTGGGCATGGAAGGTTGTTTAGCCGCTTGGGAATTCAGCGGTATTTCTATCAGATGAGAGCAGGCTCGGATGGGTGAGCAGTAGGCGTGCGGGGCGAAATACAGACCTAGAGCAGTTGATTGAGGAAGGCATGGGTGCAGGCCGGGATCGAGTATGTATGATGGAGGTAGAGTTCGGAACCCCTAGAGGGCTAGAACGGTATGCACGGGAGGATTTCCCGAAGAGATAGTTGGAATGATGAGTGATTGTGGAGCGGTCCGGATAGACTGAAGGCCGGTAGGCGTACCAGTCAGGCCGAAGGCTCGGAGGACGGTCCAGTCAGATTGGCTGAAGGTTCTGAGAGTGGTCCAGATTGGCTGAAGGCCCGGGGAGGCGGTCCAGTCATGCTGAAGACTCTGCGGGTAATATTGAATCGGTTAGAGGCTATGGGTTGCGTATGTCGCGATGGGATTACATTGGGAGGTCTGGCCCCGGCTAGCGATCTTGAGCAGTGGAGGTAGTGCATGGGCTTGAGAGTCCTTGTGCTAAGAGCCAGAGTAGCGGTAATGCATGGATATTGGGTACGCCCTAAAGTGGTAATGTGGCGTAGGATGAGCACCATGGTGCCTGTCATGGTGGCTGGGCAGACAAGTGGGGTTTCACGGAGGTGAAAGCGGCAGTGCAGAGTTGCGATCGCAGTGGTCCGTCGAAGATCTTTGAGTAGTGTGTTGCGGCGGCGGAATATGAGTTTATTCGACTCGATATGTTGCTTTGGGCGCAGAGGGAATATCGCGACGTGGAGTCAGGGAGAGGAGTTAGGAAGGGATGCAGAGCAAGAGTCTTGGACTCTCAGTGAGATCATGATCAGGGTTCTGGGTATGTATCAGTGGTTTATCCTGGAAGGATGTTGAGGATATCGTCTATATATCAGGTTATCCGCACCTGAGGGTGCTAGAGCTAGATCGGCATGTAGGTGTGATTGCGATAGGAGAACTCGGGGGAGTTGCTCCGAAATGGAAGAATGAGTCTTTCGGTCGTTATGATAAGGGTAGAGTGGAATTTGGATCGGGAATCCGAGGGTGTGTGGCTTTATAGCCATGTGAGTCAAGTGGAAGATGAGAATAGGAGCAGTAAGGCATCATGGGTAATTCTCGGTTGTTGAGTGTGGTTATCGGAGGGTACAGTGGGTGCCGGTTTGAGTAGGTGGTGGGAACACCGTATGGGATGAGAAAGTGAGCTTCTGGTTCTATGGTTGTACTTTGAGGGGCTTGGTTCGGTCAAGGTCAAGTGGCGCAGAGTGGGAAGTAGATTGAAGATGAGATGCCGAAGGCTTCGTGGGCGAAGCCTAATTTAAGTGGGGGAGAGTTGTAACATCCCGGAATCGCAAGAGTAGAGTTGAAGGGCTGAAAGTGTAAGTTTTAGAGGGTGACTCGGCGAGTCCATGGATAGACTCGGCGAGTCCGGTCGCGGTCATGGTCGCGTGCCGAGTGGCCTACTCGGCGAGTCCAAGTATGGACTCGGCGAGTAGGTGCTGTATGAGGAAAACCCTAATTTCCGGGGTTGAGCCCTATATAAAGAACCTTGCACCCCTCCACAGCCTCCCTTGTTCCCCCCTTGAGTTCCAGAGGCCCTAAGTTCGTGGAGAAATCTTTTGTGGAGCAAGTTAAGGCTTGGAGAGGTGTTGATTGAAGAAATCTTGAAGGAGAAGTGGGTTGGATCAAAGGGCTTTGCTTGGATTCGTGTTTAGCTGTTATTGAGGCATCTTTTGGAGGTAATATCTTCGTCCTTAAGCTGTGCATTCCTAGTTTCATCATTTGGGGTTGTGTGGGATGCTTGGTTGTGTGACATTTTGGTGTTGGAGGATGGATCTGAGGTTGCTACCTCAGATCTGGAATGGAGGAGTCATTGAGTGCATTAAAGTCCCAACCTTTGTGCTATGAATGAAGCTATCATGTCCCAAACCTTGGTTTTAAGGTGGAAATGGCCTAGATCTCGTTTGATTCACGTAAAGGTTGCTACTTTACGTGATGGTTGGATTGTAGGAGGTTGGATCTATGTTTTGGATCAATTGCATGGCCTGAGATGCTTCTGTATGGATTCAGACTGGTGGAACTCGGCGAGTCACATGGGTGGACTCGACGAGTTGCTTGAAGATGGCCTTGAACTCGACGAGTTGGAAGAACAACTCGGCGAGTAGGTTGAAGATGGCCATGAACTCGACGAGTTGGAAGAACAACTCGGCGAGTAGGTTGAAGATGGCCTTGGACTCGACGAGTTCAGTTGGACTCGGCGAGTCTTGTCGAGGAAGTCCCAATATTTCTGGTTGAGTCGATGAATCGGTGAGTCGAGGGACGACTCGGTGAATTGGGTGCGAGTGGACTCAGAGTTGTTGCACTCGACGAGTCTTGGGGTGACTCGGCGAGTAGGGTCGCTAAGTGAGGGAAGTTCTGAGTATAAGGACTCGGCGAGTCATCGGGTTGACTCGGCGAGTAGGGTCTGTCAGGGGTTGACTTTGTCCTGTCCAGGGTTGACCAGTTGTCTTCCTGGGGTATTTTGGTAATCATGGGAGTTTATTGGGTTATTGTTTGATGTTCAGTGGAGGAGTTGTGTCAGAGTTCGGAGCAGCGGGATCTTATCTTTTCAGCCGTCAGTTCGAGGTGAGTTATCCTCACTATATCAACAGGGTCTAAGGCACCAAGGCCGGCCCTTTATTGTATTGAGATTCAGTTACGTTTATCATGTTAGTGCTGGTTGTGTCTGCATCCTGGTAGTTAGGATGGTACATGCTAGGGGACCTTGTAAAGGTCAGTTCTCGATATGCTGAGTAATGCTATGCTAGTGATCGAATAGGGCGGTAGCCCGGTTAGGGTAATGATATGCTATGTGATCTGTTTACTCGGTTTGTTGATTATGACTGTTATATGACTGTATGTTTTGTGCACGTGGTTGTTTGGACTAGAGATGGGTTGAGGCGGGTCCTGCTTTGTGCTGTAGGCCAAGATACCCAGGGCGGACCGGTTGTTCCGAAGGCCCAGCGAGCGGTCCGGATAGGCTGTAGGCCCCACGAGGGCGGACCAGACGTGCCGAGGCTCGGAGAGTGGACCAGGATGACTGAAGGCCCGATGCGGGCGGACCAGTCACACTGTAGACTCGGAGAGTGGACCAGGTGGGTTGAAGGCCCAATGCGGGCGGACCAACCCCACTGTAGACTCGGAGGACATGACTAGACCCGGAGGATGGATCCGACGGACTGAAGGCCTGATAAGGCGGACCAGTCACGATAGACCCGATATGCATGATTGTTCTATGATCTGTTTTGTTATGTATGATTTATATGTTTTGGACCGGAAGGTCACGGCCTGGAAAGGCGTATGCGTGGTTGGTATTTTGGGGGTATCTCACTAAGCTTTCGGGCTTACAGTTGTGGTTTAATGTTTTTCAGGTTCTTCAGGAGACTGTGGCAAGGCGAAGGCGCGATCGTACCGTTCCTCATGATTTTGTAACAACGTGATTCTGGGAATACTTAAATGAATTATATTGAAAACCTTTTTGTGAACATTTTAATGAAAATCGGGTTGTTTTGAAAATTTTAAATTGGTTGTGTTTTTCGGATGTTACAACTACACTTTTCCTTAAGGTTACGTTGTCAAATTTGAACATTTATTTTTAACTCGTATTTTATATTTTTCCAAAAATGATGTCTTCTTTATACGGTCTGCATTTTTGACTTTTTTTCTTTTCAAAGTTCTTATCTTTCGGAGTACTACGATTTTCCTTTTAATGGCGTAAGCCAAAACTCAATCTTTTTATTTATACTATTTTGACATTGATTACATTAATAACGTAGTTGATTTTTTTTTTTTACTTTTTATAAAATCATAACTCCTACCCTTGGGATCATGTTACTGTGTACTCTCCAAATACACTAACCGTTATTACTAACGGTATAACATTTTGGTCACTCTTTTTTGACCATATTATCCTTTTTCTTACATAAAATCATGGCACATCTGATCATATATTTCCGAAATATGAAAAACTTTATTTTTACCATTTGTCGATACTAATCTCTAGTTATGGTTGTTGACGGATAATTTTCCGACTGTCACTTTTTCCCCTTGTTTTAGGAATTTCGTCCCGAAATTCATACCTTAGGGTAATCTTATTAGGGGAGACCGGTTTGTGACTCAGGGATCGACCATTTTCTTTTTGTTGGGACAACTAAGTTTTCTTTTTTTGTTCTACTTACAATTCTTTAACTTCATCATTAGATCCTAACCTTAGTCTTTTGATATTCTATTTGATTTAATCCTTATTTTACACCAATAGGAAACATAAACCTTTTATTTTAATAATGGTATGATTTCTGGAAGGATTTCCATGTTTATTTGTGTATTCCTACTTGTATTCAAAAGTGTGTGTGTGTGTGTATATATATATATATATATATATATATATATATATATATATATATATAGATATATAAATTTAAGGGTTTCCAATTCCTATTTAAGCATTACATCAATATATTTTATATGGGAATTTTTCCCTAAACCCTTTTATTCTAACTTCCTCACTTCCAGTATTTCCTATTACTGGTATCGTTGACTCCTGCAAGCACTCACGATGTGTCCTGGTCTACTACAAATGTTACACCTAAATTCCTCATAATTTCCCTGATGATGAAGTCCGCAACTTTTGCACAAGGGGAGTCTTCCCAAGTATCCTCTTGGTACAGTGTTTGTTCTCTATCGAGGCTTCCTTTCCTATCTTTCCATCCACAAGAGTTGACTTGATTTGCTCTTTCTAGTTCCTTCCCACTTGTTTTTCAGTTCTTTAGACTTCGTCTTACTCCTTTTTTGAGTTCTGAACTGCAAGTTCCTTAAGGCTAAAGGATAAGTATTTGGCTTCTTCGTAGGTTTTGGGTTGATATGCACGTACCTCACTCCTAACATGGGGAGATAGTCCTTGAAGATATGCATTGATTTTCTTGATCTCTGAATAGACCAATTCAGGGCATACAGTAACTAAGTACTCAAAGCGTACCGTATAGAAGGCTAGAACCGATTCCCTTGTTCTTAGATGACTAAAATCGTGTTTAGATCGAGACATGTCTTCCTCTAAACAAAAATCCCTTATCATTTGTTCCTTTAGCTCTTCCCATGGGGTCGCATAGGCGCTGTCTACGCCTAAAGCCTTGACCTGGGTACTCCTGGTGGGTCATAAAGATTGCGTCATTGTGCATTTATTACTTAGTCCATTTGGTTTAGCGGGTTGGGCCTGTCCACACGGTTATTTATTATTAGGGATTTACTATTTAAAGGGCATGCATGCACTATATCTTGTAATCGTCTAGGTTGTAAACCATACACAACCTTTACAGTAGTAGTTCTTCATCGAGCTCTTCTAAGGTTATGCATTTTAATCATTCGACACAACATCAATTTTCTTTCCGTGTTTGGATTCTTATTCCTGTTGTTGAATCTATCAATCAACTCTTACATTATTCTAACAATTGGTATCAGAGCAGGAGACTATGTAATCCATACACATCTCTTCTGTTAAAGAGCTATTAGGGTTTCCGCTTTAATAGAATCTGGGTTTTCCGTCTTCATCGTTTTTATCGTTTATAGACACTGAATCTTGATCTTTATTTTACCCTAAAATCGATCTTAGGTTTAAACATCTGGTTCTTACAGGTTTTATAGAATCGACAAACATGCAGCCTGACGACTTTCATGTTAACTCTATCAATCTCTCAAGTAGCATTGGATTTACAACAAGGATCCCTATACTCTTCCGAATGATTATGATGTGTGGGCACTACACTTTGAAGATTATGTCCTTGGTCTTGAAGATAATGGCTCTTTGATATGGGATGCCATGACTATGCAGACGTTCTCTCGTACTGGAACAAGAAAGGAAATAAAAACTCAAGCTAATTATAATAATCTTCTTCTTCAGGTCAAAGACGTTCCATAGGATGAGAAAGACAAGCTAATCAGCAACGTCAAAGCGATGAGGATTATTAGGTTTGCTCTGCCTCCAGACACGTTTCGTCTGGTGAGTTCCCTTGATACAACAAAAGCTATTTGGGATAGGCTCAAAGAACTCTACTCAAGTGATGCAGATCTTGAGCACTCTACTCAAACAATCATGCTTTCAGAGTTTGGATCCTTTGTTCAGAAGCCAGAGGAGTGTCCTGATCAAACGTTCAACCGTTACAATCATCTTTTTAAGTAAGATGATGAAACACAAAATTGGACAGGAATTGATAGAACAAAAAGTCAAGTTCATGAATGGGTTGAGGTCTGAATGGAAAGTTGTGGTGTCGATGGTTAAAGCGCATGAGTAGTTCAAAAATTACTCTTTGGCAAAGCTTGTTGGTATTCTTAGGTCACACAAGGATGAAGTGACAAAGGAAGGAAAGGTAGTGTCTGGGATGGGATCGTTGGCCCTAGTTGCAAAGGGAAAGAAGGTTGTAGAGGAAGAAGCTTCAGATTCTAATCTCTCCGATTGTGAACTCTGAAAGGATGAGCATGCAATGATGGTGTCCAATCCTAAAAGATTCGCAAAGAACACATTTGGACGCAATAAGAACCGAAACCAGCAGGAAAGCTACAATTCTGAGAAGTGAAGAATGAGAGTTCTAACAACTCTTAAAAGGAAGATATGAAGAAGGAAAAGAAGCTAATGGGTGACTTCGAATATCACTGCAATTATTGTCAAGGTAAAAATCATTTAGCTAAGGAGTGCATGTTGAGGAGAATAAACGAGAAGAAAGAGGAGAAGGATGATGAGACCTACTATCTTAGAAAGCTGGAGGAGATCAAGAAGAAGAAAAATGTTAATAATTCCATGCCTTCTTTAATTGTGAAGGAAGATGAATATGAGTTTGGCAGAGTTAAAGTATGGTTGACTGACTCTGAGGACGAAGAAGTTCATAGACCAACTCACGGGAGAAGCTTTGTAGAGAAAGATGATGGTTTGTAGGTTAGTGGATGATGCTTAATAGTGAGCAATGAATGTTCAGAGCTAAAAGGATATGCTACAGATGGCGGCCGTGTCTCCGCAGTTGTTTCACTGCGAAACCAGTCCCTGAGCATATGGGTGAGTGTGAGAAGGTGATTAATAAGGTACACACTGTTCTTGAATCTCTAAATATTCCTCTGTCTTGATATGAAACCGATTTGATGATTTAAGATATATAGTCTCTAGTTTCAGTGAAAGTTTAAAAATAACCTGTTTAAATAATTCTAACTTAACCTATCAACTCGGAAGGATTTCGAACATAAGTGAAGAGCGGCGCATATGGATTGACATGTTAGTGTCTGATTTGCCTAGGTCTAGGGATGAGTTGATTTATTTGCAAAGAAATAATTTGGGGCTTTTAAAACAGTGAAACATTTTTTTGTTTAATTTCTAAAACACTTAATTTTAATATTACCCAGTTACATCTTGATTGTGTAATTGGAATGAAAATTCATAAGATGATTTTTCCTTTTCTTGAATAGAAAGAGGACGAAATTGATGAAGATTGTTACAGGTGCGAATCCCTCGTCTCATCTAACGAAGTCTCGGATGCCTACAAAATAGGACTGGACAAAATTGAATCTTACATACAGTCTAAAGATCAAAAATATATGTTGAAACTACTTTTGGATGAAAACGAGAAAGAGAAAATTAAATTTGATACTGTACGGAAGTTTGACTCATTAAAAACTAAGTTGTGTTTAGAAAATAAACTTAATGTTGAAAATACATCTGAATTCGATGATGATAGTGATATGAGTGAAATCTTTGTGGAGGATGAGGTTGATTGCTCTGAATTTGTTAAAAGTGAACCTGAACCTGTGAAAGTTCTAATTTCTGAAAATTCAGTTGAGTTTGCACGTCTTTCTGAAAATAAATCAAAAGTTTTACAAGAAAAAGCAACTGTTTTCCCAAAGGATCAAACTGTTCCTAATCAGGTTTTCGCAACCAAAGGACTGAATAAAAATCTCACTGTAGAACTAACGTCCCTGGTCGAAGAAGACAATAAAGATGGCATTGATGATTTTTTCTGGTCATCTCCTATCTACAATGCAGATGAAAGCAAAGGTCTCTCTGAATGACGTCTTGGAAGACGAATGACAAATATGTAGCATAACCGCTGAAAAAAGTCAACTCAAGCTACAAAACAGGAAGTCCAAGTGGAATCAACAATGCTCCAATTGATACATCATCAACACAGACCAAAACTCCCATTAGAAAGCCAAAATCTAGGGCTAATGTTCATAAATCCTCTGAGCAGTTCGCAGCTCAAAAACGTCAAAGAAATGCAAGATATAACAAAAAACTAAAGGAAAGAAAGCATTTATGGAGATCAAAAAATCCCAAGTTCATTTATAAAGAAAAATCATCTAATCCAAATGTGAAAGTCTCTTCACATGCGAACCCTTGGAGTTTTTCATGAACTTAGTCTCAGTTTCCACAGGTTTCAAAACAAAAAGTTTTTCAAATACCCTCTTTTCCAAATCAAGCGAAACCTTCGGAGAAGTCAAAATCTCATTTGTGTCTTAACAAGAATGCTTCACATTCTGCTAAGACATTGAAAGATGTTAAGGGAAAAGGAAAGATGGTTTCGGAGCCCAAAATTTCTTTGAAGAGGTCCGAAACTAAACCAAAGAGAGTTGAGAAGAAAATATCCACAAAAGATAAAAAATTAAAAGATAATAGGTACATTGACAGTGGCTGCTCGCATCTCATGACATGGAAGAAGGAAGAGATGAGAGAGTTTACAACAGTAAAGGATGGAGGAAGAGTGAAGTATGGCAACAATTATCTTGGATAAATCAAGGGTTATGAAATGATCACGAATGGTGAATTTTACATTCGCAAGGTAGCATACATGGAGGGCCTACAACACAACCTCATAAGTGTTTCATAGTTGATTGTAGGTACTAGATTGAAAGTTTTGTTTGACGACGAGGGATCAGAGATTATTGAAAAGAAGACTAAATCAGTCCTTCTAAAGTGAAAGCGCAAAGGCGAGATGTATCCACTCAATCTGAACCCCATCAAAAGGAAGCCTGCCGTCTGCCTACTTGAGAAATCTTCTTTAGATGATAGCTGACTGTGGCACCGTAGACTCTCGCACCTCAATTTCAAAGACATCAATGAACTCGTCATTGGTAATCATGTGCGAGGAATTCCACTCTTCATGTTTGATAAACAACATCTTTGTGCAGCCTGCGAAATGGTGAAGCAGAGCAGGAAGATTCATCTAACAGTTGTGAATACAAAAGTCAAAGAACCACTTGAACTTATGCATATAGACCTTTGTGGTCCTTCAACAATTGAAAGCATTGGTGGTAACAAATATATACTTGTAATTGTTGATGATTTTTCTAGATTTACCTGGGAGCATTTTGTTAAGTAGAAATCAGAAGCCACTCCCAAGATCAAGGATTTTATAAAGCAGATAGTGATTCAACTATGAAAGATGGTTCGTAACATTCACAGTGACAACGGTTAGAATTCAAAAACCAAGCGTTTGAAGAATTCCTCACTGCGAAAGGAGTAACTCACAACTTTTCGGCTCCTTATAGTCCTCAACAGAACGGAGTCGTTGAAAAGACGAAAGTGATCTTGGTGAGAAGATGTGAGAACCATGCTGTCATTTGCGAATTTGCCACTTTACATCTGTGCGGATGCTATTGGAACAACCTGATTTACACAAAATCGATCAATCCGTAATAAGCGATTTTCTTTTACTCCCTATTAGATTATAAATAATCAAAAACCTAATGTCAATTTATTTCATGTGTTTGGTTTCAGGTGCTTCATCTTCAATTCCAAAGAGCAAAGGAACAAATTCGATGTCAAAACTGATGAAGGTATTTTCTTAGGGTATTCTCTAACTTCTACGGTGTATAGGGTTCTCAACAAAAATTCCAATAATATATAAGAAACCTACTATGTCACATTCGATGACAATTATTTAAACAAACATCAGAAGAATGACAATCAATCAAAGGAGATCTTTCTTAAGCCGAATCCAACAACAAGTCCACTCTACACTCTCTACGAGGAGTTCATGAACTTATCTGCATGAGCCAGAGAAAGTGATATCCACTAAATCCAATGCGTTAGATAACAAGGAGGATGCATTGAAGAAAATTATTTATGAAGCTGCAAAGAATCTTGAAAGCGAACCTCAGAATCCGAAAGATCCACAAGTTGCGAATGCTCCATTTCAGGGGGAGGGTTATGTGTCAACCTCCACACCTAGTGCACCTTTTAAGGGGGAACATTCAACTCCTCAGGTGACCCATGAAAGTTAACTCCAGGGGGAGAATCCAATTCCAGAAGAAGAAGAACATACATCGTTCGAGGGGGAGAATGAAAATACGAATGATGATTCGGATGTACAGTCAGAATTTGAGGATGTAAATGTTGAACTGGAGCCAACATATGATCCAATCTACCCTCCTTTGACCAAATGGACCAAAGATCACCCCAACATATGATCCAAATTACAATCCTTATTCTCTAAAGTGGAATATTTCATGTTCAACTCATTTGTCTCCAAAATCGAACCTAAAAATATTCAAATTGCTCTTGATCATTCCGATTGGGTGCAAGCAATGCAGGAGGAGATCAATGAATTTGAATGAAACAAGGTCTGGAGACTAATTCCCACTCCAAAGGATGCATCTCTTGTCGGTCTAAAATGGGTATTTCATAACAAGTTGGACAAAGAGGGAAATGTGATTCTAAACAAGGCACAACTCATTGTTAAGGGGTACTACGAAGAAAAAGGCATTGATTACGAAGAAACATTTGCACCAGTTGCAAGACTGGAATCAGCTCGCATCTTCTTGGCATATGCAGCGCACAAGAACTTCGAAGTATATCAGTGAAAGATCTAGTATTCTCAAGAGTCATATTAAAATGATATTGATAAATAACATATGATCCTAAGGGTCACACAAACAAAAACTTGATACAATTGATTATTTATTGGAAATTGATATTAATAAATATTCATAAACTCTTATAATAAATTTGGAGAATATTGATTGTAAGGAATTAATTATTTTACAATATAGGTAACACATCATTTCATAATGTATGAATTAATAAGTCATGTACAACATTTTGGACTAGTTGAGTCTTTTTGTGTTTTACCTAAAGACAAACTTTATATTTTATAAACTTTAAGTTTACAAAATTTAAACTATTTGTCTTCTTTTGAGACCATGAGTTTTGTATTTGTTTAATGCAAAAGTAAGCACCCTAGGAGACATGATTGATGAATTAGGGGCATGGTAGTCTTAAAAGTGTAAACACCTCTTGGTTAAAGACCATGCTTTGTGGATATAAAAGGATGAAGCTTGCACTTATATCACACACACCTTCTGGCTTGCATTTTTTCCTTAAAATTCTTGAGCTTCTTCATCCTCTTTCCATCTTTTCTTTAGCTTTGAGTTCTTGAAGAAATTATTACTTGTTTTTCTCTCTTGGAATATATACTTGGGTATTTTGTTCCATGCTAAGTGTTAACATAAGAACTAGCATTCTAATCAAGTTGGGATATTGTTGGTGTCTCAAGGGTTCATCCTGACTCCATCAAATTCCAAGCCTCCTCTTGAGGACTCAAAGTTCTTGAAAGGTTGCTACCACTTCTTCCTTCTATGGTTGTGTTTTAAATCTTTATTATACTTGCAAGATGACCCTTAGTGGGTGATAAAATGTTTATGTTATTTTATAAAACTCAAGTCTTCCGTTTGCCATTATTTGTAGTTTTCTAAAACTAAGTTTTAAATAAAACCCAACAATTGGTATCAGAGCCACCATGTATGTTTGGTTAGATTTTTTACTTATGGAAACCTTATTTTTGGAGAATATGGATAACTTGATTTTGTATAAAAACAGGTTCATACATATTTTCTTTGGCAACTTTATAATCGTTATTTTATGTGATAAAACTTACATGCATTTTTGTCACTTAAAGTTTTCATAGAAAAACAAAGGCTGTTTTATGTTTATATGTTTTAGAGTGCATAAATAAGCTTTGGACCATTTGTGTTGTTGTTTGTATGATTTGGTTGAAGATGGTTTGTAATATTCTTTTATTCATAAAATATGTAATAAAAGTAGCTAGGTTTTATTCATGTTATTTTTTATGTAATATATTAGTTTTAGACTAGATTTATTTTATGAAAAATGTAACAAGATGAAGATGGAGGCCATTTCTTGAAGAACAATGGAGACCCACAGTTTTTATAAAGATTTTCATAACTTTTATAAAGTTTTTATAAAATTGCAACAAAGGTGGTTGTCAATGCAAGTGGGAGCTTTAAGATCACATGAAGAAAAAGTTGTAATATTTGGTCCCTTTGTCCCTTAGGAAAGACTTAACACTTTTCTGTTGGCTCACAAAAGTGTTATATAGTTTCAGGCTTGTTTATGTCAAATGCATGCTTGTGTTGTTTATTTTTAAACTAAATATTTTGTGTGGTTGATAACTTAGTTTTCCACAAACTCAAACTATATTTAACAAAAATAAGCATCACATGGAGTTTGGATTTCAAAAGGTAAAATATGGACATAAGATCTAACATATTCTAGCAATAAAATTGTTAATTAGGACAACTTTTGAAATATTGAATTATTGGTGTAAAAATCATGTTTTTATAACTTATTCAAACTCCAACTATTATTTAATTAAAGGAAGTTTTATTAAAAAATATTTAAAAGGTTCTACATGGATCAAACACAAACTTAATACTAGTTATTAATTTTAAAATTGAACCAAGCCGAAATATAAAAACCGCTTTTTTTATAAGAACCTTAAAAGTGATTTTTTAGAAAAATTGATACCATGACATATTGGATGCATGCAATTGTCATGATATCATATTTTTTAAATAGAATAATAAAACATTTAAATCCTTTTTTTTTTTTTCAAAATGCAAGTCTATGGCATCCAATTTTAGAAACATTTGCACATTACTAGTATCATGCTAGTGGGATAAAGGATACCTAACCATTATTATTATCTTTATATGGCCAAAGTATTTTTGCGGTTTCTATAACCAAGTTATGGACCAACTGTACAAGTTTCTTTAATTGGATTACTTGATTGGGAACCTCTTGTGATAAAGGTCACCTAAGCAAGAGTATTCCAAGGCATAGATGAGACCAAACATGTCAAATTAACAAATGGATGTTAAATGTCTCATAAATCTAGGAATTATAAATGAAGTAATTAATACAAGTTATTTACCTTGTTAAAATTGGGTAAATGAGATAAAGGATACCTAACCATTTATTTGATTTCTAACTTGGAGACTACACTTTAAATAAATAATGTTTTAGGAAACAAAAGGGGTATTTGTCACACCCCCAAACCTGAATGGCGAAAACATTCTGGGGTGGAGGATGTCATGTACAATATCATAACAATTGAATAGTAAAGAAAGTACACACCACCAAAATATATATTTGAAAAGTTTACGTGATTGTTGTATTACATGTTTCAAAAGTCAAATACAATATGATGCTCCAAAAGATGTTACTAACACCAGAGAATTAGTAAAAAGTAGTTGCTAACCTGATGTTTAGCGATTCCCTGAGAATACAAGTTATTTCAAAGAAAAACTGTCAACAATTAAGTTGGAGAGTTCATAAGTAGATATTAGTGTAAATGTATGCCATTCGAAAGTTCACGTTTGTTTTCCAGAAAATCCAATATTTTATTAATAAATGAGTTATGAATTGTTGTTTGTATGAAATGAATGTATTGAACCAAGAAAAACCTATATTTTCCTAAAAGTGAGAAGGAGTCTTAAATGCCCAAGACTGTAACTTCTAAGTAAATAATACTTAAAATGATGACGTATAGTATTATTAGTAAACAAAACTATAGGAAGCTTGTATTTTTACGTAAAAATAATTGTAATATTACTTTTCCCGTAAAAACATAATACCATAATAATTGTCTATCCTTTGAGTTTTCATAACCGTACTATGATGCATTTTCCTTTAGCGACGTTCTTCAGGCATCAAAATGTTATCACACTTGTCACCCTTAACCTTCTGGTCCGACTGTAGCTAACAGGCAGGGTGCGGGATCATCAGTCCCGTATAGATCTATACACACTTATCACGTTCTCCGGATGGGAGACTCTGGTTATAAAACAGGGCTTTATAGTGGTACCTTGATAGGTATAGTGAAGACGAATGTCTCACGGATTTTGAATTAAGTCATGTATTCTTAAAATGTATATGAGTGATTTCTGAAATGATTACCCTTTCTATAGTGTTGACAAAGGCATAATAATGAGTTGTATTTTCTTGTATAAACGTAATGTTATAGTTGAAATGGTTACCCTTGGTATGATGTAGTATGCAAACATATAAGTAAAACATATTTCTATTTATAAAACATATTGTATCCCATGAGGGTAAAGTTGTGATGTGTGATGTTTTGCATCTTAACAACTTCATATGATAGTTATAACAATAGTATGAAAAGTATAGCAAAATATTCATGTTACACACGATTTTTGTCGTGTGTTTACTTGTATTCCCTCCTTAAAAATGTTTAAAAGCGGTTACAAAGCATTTAAAAGTGTAGTGATAGGAGTATGAACTCACTGGGTAGAAGTGACGATTTATTGAAAATGATGTTTAACTCGGGCAGTACTTCGACTGGAAACACACAAGTTTCTCGGGAACTTCGGGACTTCGGGCTTCAGTCAGGGTTTGGACATGTAACCGGGGCGCTAGGGTAGCCTTGGAATGCTTAACACAGAGTAAAAGTGAAAAGAAGAGTAGAATTGAGCAGCCTAACCCGAGACCTTCAGTTTCTATTTATTGTAAGTAATTTTGGAGTTCACGTCGTGAACATGATGATGTTCATGTCGTGAACTTGGTTCTTATCCATCCATTGACTCGACTTCTGACAGCCTGGATCTAGAACCCATCCATCACTGGCTCACGTCGTGAGCTTCAGGCTCACATCATGAGTCCTCTGACAGTGTGGGAATTCGTGTCCCGAACTTCAAAAATTCATATCATTCGCATACGAGCTCCGATTTTGACATTCTTTATATCCATGCGTAGGTGATATTATGCTCTAAAACTTTCGTTTAGAATCCGTCGACTAATTTTGAATTTATTTTTAACATTATATTTTTAGCAGGCTGGGATTGGAAAAGTCCATTAAAAATGCATAACTTCTTCATTCGATGTCCGTTTTCGTCTTTCTTTTCACCGTTGTACTACTATTGTTGAGATATTTGATTCTTGTTTAGGTTGTGTTGGCTAAAAGTTGCTCGATCTCTATTTCGAGTTTTTAGCTGTCTACTCCTGTATCCAAAACTTAGGAAAATCATAACTTCCTCATACGAAGTCAGATTTGGTCGTTCTCTTTATGTACGTTTACGGTTTAATGATACCTACGACTTTCATTTGGATACCTTAGGATATAAAGGATTTTATTGAAATTTCGTGTTTTACGCTTAATAGTGTTTTACCGGTATTGCCGCGGATCTTCGATCGATCATAACTTCTTCGTTATAACTTGGATTTCAGTGTCCTTTATGCTTTTGGAAACCTAGTTATGATCTCTACCCCTTTATCTAACCCAATTGAGATTTTTGAAGAAATTATTTTTGACTGGTGTTACATTATCCCCCCGTTAAAGAGAATTTTGTTCCGAAATTTGCATTTTGACTGGGACATCAATGGTTGAGTAAAGGTGAGTGTAATTCTGTTGCATTTGATCTTCTTGTTCTCTAGTGAATCTGGATCCTAGTGTGGGTGTTCCAGTGGGCCTTCATTATTCCGTCTGTTGTTTTGATCGGTAGACGTCGTGTGGATTTGGGTTTATTTGTCTATGTTCATCTAAATGTTAGCATTGATCACTCGTAATACAGGTCAACTTTGTCTTGGAGTTCATGGTTTAATTCATACCTGGTGCATCTATCATCGCCTTGTGTATACAAGTCACATACACACTTTGTAGTGATAGGTTAACCATATTCATTCCTAGCCTCTGCGTTTGAACTTGACTCATTATACGCGTGCTTATTCCAAAGTGGTCTGTCAGGAATACTTCGGGTAGATTGCAAAATATATAGTAATCCTCAAATGAGTACTTTGGAATTTTGAAACAAGAGACGATTTGGAAGTTTGTATCGGGTTTGTCGTTATAGATTGGAAGAGTTTCATTAGTTGGTGGTTAGCGCGAAGGGTCTTTCTGTAGCACATGGATCTGGTATAGTAAGCACCAAGCCAATCCATGTCGAATGACGATGTCGGAACGTCCCACCGTAGCGTGTGTTAAGTCGATTAGGAAAAAGTGTCCGTTAACGCGATGGTACATTCTATGTGTATGTTTTTCAGTGCTTTTAGTTTATCCTTGCTATTGCTATTGCGAACCTTGTACTTCGTTTATCGATTACTATCATACGGGTGTTTTGATAATTTAAAATGATGAAAGTTCATAATATAATCCCTACAGTAAAAAATTAAGCTTCGTATAACCTTTCGTTGTTCTCAGGGGTTCCATAATAGTCTCTCATACGGTGATCATCAGTATTCTTCCATCTTCGCCAAAGATTCTTGTTATTGGACAATCCCTCTAGAATTATCTAGTTTCACCACATTTGTAACAACCAGGGATCTAAGAGGTTGTTTGTGCCGATGCTCTACAGAAACGAGTAGTGTTTCTTTTCCTATTGCAGTTCCTGCAACACATCTTCCGACAAGCTCTCGTGTGATGAAAGTTACACTTATTACATTTCGGAAGGTTTCCAGCATACCGAATAGTAGGTGATGGAGTGGTAGGTGTTGTGGCAGTATGAACAACAACTTTCTGTTTTCCTTTTGAGGTCTCTTGTGTTGGTTACTCTCTTTCTTACTCCATGACTTTCGCTTATAGTCGTCCCTTTTTGTTAGCTTAGGAGTAGGGGTAAGGATCGTTGTATGTTGTTGTCTTTTTGTAGACCCTTTATTCGAACTGCCCCTTTTCATTCCAGAACTTTCGTTTCGAGTTCCTAGGTTTGTGGTTCGAAGTATCCTTGTTGGTAGACACTCATTGGTTTACTTGGTTGTCACAAAAATTTGAATTGTCGACATCGTTCCCATTTTTACTAGCGTTACTTGTGTTGAGATGTGCCATGATGACTGTCACGACGACTGTGACCGTAGTTTGAAAAGTAGCTGAGTCTATATGCAGGAGTGGTGTTTCGTTGGTTGGTCGGTTATTTCCATGTGAAGACATGATTCTTTTACATGATGTGGAAGGAGTTGGTTAGATAACTATGATCGTTGTTAGTTGGATTCTATAAGTATAATTTTCTCATCCTGTTATTCGGTTTCTATTGTTTTGACTTACATCCTTATGATGTATTTATGAATGAGGGTTGGAATAGGTATCATATTTAAGTTAAGTTTTAGCAAATTAGGGTATAGATGTTGAAATCTTAAGTTGATCTAGTTTCATGGGTTTTGGAAAAGGGTATCTCTCTTACTATTTCTAGTTATGAAGAAGGATGTCCTATTCTTATCTCATAGCGCGAGTAATATAATTACCAACTCACTAGGTAATATTAATTATTAATTATACATTTAACGCAACATGTTCTCTACCACCTCGCATGCTTCACGAGTGGTTTGCTCCGTTCTCTTTCCTATTTTTGGTGGTAACGATTTGTTATCTCCTGGTATCTATATAGGGTGTCCTTGATTTTTCTCAGGCATGTTGAATCTCCGTCATTGTTTTGATGGCCCTAGTTGAAGTTGTAGAGATTTATTATCCAATGGTAACTGTCCCTTTCTCTAAAGGGTGTAGGTGATAGAAAAGTTGGATTTATCGAAGGATTGGGTCTGTTTGATTAGCGAGGCGGTATTTTCCAGCTATAGGGTTAAATATGAAACGGTGGTAAGACTTCGACAGTGTTGTCGAGTTCAATAACATTGAACTACAATATATTAGATCAAAAAGGATAGTGTAGTGAGTTGCTATAACAGTTTATGACATGAACTATTTACATAGCCAAAGTATGAATTGATGGTGATGATCTTTAAAGGAAACAAGAGGTCTGTTATAATAGTCGGTATAGGAGTAACATAGAATTTGGAAATTTTGACCTTAGAGTAGGTCTACAATATACCACATAGGGGAAACTTGACATCATAGAGATCTAGTGAATCAGTACTTGCTAGACAGGAATATTTACATGAAAAGAGTACTACTTGGAGTACATACTAAGGTTATTTCACAACCCAAAGGGGGAAGTGAGTTGATTATCCTCTACTTGCGACGTGAACTGTTCAGATGAGCCTTGGGTTCTGCCAACTAACGCTCCGTCTCGAGCATACATAATTCATACCTTGCCTGGCGTGCTCGATGTTCCTTGACTTCAGTTTGAGTTGTAGTTAGCTCTCTCTTCAAAGCTTCATTTTCATTTATGGTTGTTCCATGAGTCGATTCTAACTGTCGGATGTGAACTGTATTGATTTTGGTGTTCGCATCATTCTCCTCGGTTCGTTGGATATTTGCCCTTCCTTGCTCATCATTGCATGCTATCCGGCAAAACAGTATAGGAAGAAATCTATCTGCTAAGCGTCCCTCGCTCATATTGTAGAAGCTTCGGTCTCCACTGTACGAAGGGGGTTAACCCTGTTCACGACTCCACCTATTCAGGTTCATTGCCCACAGAGGCGTCGGGACTTGAAATCACGGTCGCGGAATAGGATTTTGGATCGGATCCACTAAGGGTAGGTTATTGCCTTCGGGATCTGAGTTGGAGTCTTCTTGCATTCCTTCCTTGAATTCTTCTTTCGGTCTGACCTCTTCTTCTTCTTTTTCTTATTCGTCCATAATTTCTTATGGATCCTCTTCCGGATCATCCTCTATCCATCCTCCATTGTCTTGGTTCGGGTAGTAGGAGTCCCCTGGTAGATGGAATCCGACCATTGTGTCTACGCGAGAATAGGTATATGAGAATTGTGTAAGAACTAAGGCATTAAATTCAAACATGGAGGTTTAAACTATTTTATTTACAAAATACTCCTATAGTATTTTAAATGTTATGTTTGATTCAAAAGTTTATATGTTTGGTAAGTTTTAGACTTGTTGCCCACTACAACTATTCCCTGGCATACGTTAGTCGGCTCTCGGATAAATATAGTTCATCAGGCTATATTCATCCCAGTTCCCGATTACATATTCAAAGGCATACATATAGTGTACAACTTATCTTTAATACATCTATATTTTTTTCCTTATGATAATGTTACTGTTATCAAATGTATGCATGTATAATTTCAATAAAACTATATTTTTAGAAGTATATCTCTTAATCAAAGTGTTTTTGCCCATTTGTGTTTATAGTTGTATATCAAAAATGGTTTTGATATACTTAGTTCACTATAAACAATGCTCTGATACCAATCTGTCACACCCCCAAACCTGAATGGCAAAAACATTCGGGGGGCGGAGGACGTCATGTACAATATCATAACAATTGAATAGTAAAGAAAGTACACACCACCATAATATATATTTGAAAAGTTTACATGATTGTTGTATTACAAGTTTCAAAAGTCAAATACAATGTGATGCTCCAAATGATGTTACTAACGCCAGAGCATTAGTCCCCAAAAGTCGTTGCTAACCAGGTGTTTAGCGATTCCCTAAGAATACAAATTATTTCAAAGAAAAATGTCAACAATTAAGTTGGTGAGTTCATAAGTAGATATTTGTGTAAATGTATGCCATTCGAAAGTTCACGTTTATTTTCCAAAAAATCCGATATTTTCTTAATAAATGAGCTATGAATCGTTGTTTGTATGAAATGAATGTATTCAACGAAGAAAAACCTATATTTTCCTAAAAGTGAGAAGTAGTCTTAAATGCCCAAGAGTGTAACTTGTAAGTAAATATGTCATACTTAAAGTGATGATGTATAGTTTTATTAGTAAACAAAACTATAGGAAGCTTGTATTTTCATTTAAAAATAACTGTAATATTACTTTTCCCATAAAAACATAATACGATAATAATTGTCTATCCTGTGAGTTTTCATAACCGTACTATGATGGATTTTCCTGTAGCGACGTTCTTCAGGTGTCGAAATGTTATGACACTTGTAACCCTTAACCTGCCGGTCCGGCTGTAGCTAACACGCAAGGTGCGGGATCATCAGTCCCGTATAAATCTATACACACTTATCACGTTCTCCGGACGGGAGACTCTGGTTATAAAACAGTGCTTTCTAGTGGTACCTTGATATGTATAGTGAAGAAGAATGTCACATGGATTCTCAATTAAGTCACGTATTCTTAAAATGTATATGAGTGATTTCTAAAATGATTACCCTTTCTATAGTGTTGACAAAGGCATAATAATGAGTTGTATTTTCTTGTATAAACGTAATGTTATAGTTGAAATGGTTACCCTTGGTATGATGTAGTATGCAAACATATAAATAAAACATATTTCTATTTATAAAGCATATTGTATCACATGAGGGTAAAGTTGTGATGTGTGATGTTTTGCATGTTAACAACTTCATATGATAGTTATAACAATAGTATGAAACGTATAGCAAAAGATTAATGTTTCACATGATTTTTGTCATGTGTTTACTTGTATTCCCCCCCCCCCCCCCTGAAAATTGTTTAAAAGCGGTTAAAAAGAATTTAAAAGCGTAGTCATAGGGGTATGAACTCACATGGTAGAAGTGACGATTTGATGAAAATGATGTTTAACTCGGGCAGTACTTCGACTGGAAATACGCACGTTTCTCGGGAACTTCGGGACTTCGGGCTTCCGTCAGGGCTTGGACACGTAACCAGGGCGTTGGGGTAGTCTCGGGATGCTTAACACAGAGTAAAATTTGAAAGGAGAGTAGAATTGAGCAGCCTAAACCCGAGACCTTCAGTTTCTATTTATCAGTGAGTAATTTTGGAGTTCACGTCGTGAACATGATGATGTTCATGTCGTGAACTTGGTTGTTATCCATCCGTTGACTCGACTTCTGACAGCCCGACTCTGGAACCCATCCATCACTAGCTCAAGTCGTGAGCTTCTGGCTCACGTCGTGAGTCTTCTAACAATGTGGGAATTCGTGTCCCGAGATTCATAAACTCATATCACTCGCATATGAGCTCCGATTTTGACGTTCTTTATATCCATGCGTAGGTGAGATTGTGCTCTACAATTTTCGTTGAGACTCTGTCGGCTAATTTTGAATTTATTTTCAATGTTATATTTTTTACAGGTCGGGACTGGAAAAGTCCGTTAAAAATCCATATCTTCTTCATCCGACGTCTGTTTTCATCTTTCTTTTCACCGTTGTACTACTATTGTCGAGATCTTCGATTCTCGTTTAGGTTTTGTTGGCTCAAAGTCACTCGATCTCTATTTCGAATTTTTAGCTATCTACTGCTATATCTGAAACTTAGGAAAATCATAACTTCTTTATACGTAGTCAGATTTGGACGTTTTTTATGTACGTTTACGGTTTAATGTTATCTAGGACTTTCATTTGGATACCTAAGGATATAAAGCATTTTATTGAAATTTCACGTTTTACGCTTAACAGTGTTTTACCGATATTGTCGCGGATCTTCGATCGGTCATAACTTCTTCGTTATAACTCGGATTTCAGTGTTCTTTATATTTTTGGAAACCTAGTTATGATCTCTACCACTTTATCTAACCCAATTGAGATTTTTGAACAATTTATTTTTGACCTAAATTTGACTGGTGTTACAGTATTATTATTTAAAGAATTAAATAGTAAATGAAAACCGTGTTAAATTTTGTAGATGGATCTACCAATTACTGTAACACATCACCTAAATAACATTCGGTAAATTCTTGACAAATATATTCTCAACCACTCCAACTTTTTGGACTGGCATAGAAATCTAAAAATCATTTTGAAGCATGAAAAGAAAGATTATGTCCTTGAAAACCAAACCCCTGAGGAACCACCTGCTCTCCTAAAGGCTAAACATGATGCATGGATAAAGCATATAGTTAATTCACTTGATGTTTCATGTCTTATGCTTGCCTCTACAGTTCCCGATCTTCAGCGGGACCTAGAACACTACACTTCCTTTGACATGATTGAACATCTCAAGGATATGTTTGGAAAACAAGCTTGAACCGAAAGGTTTGACATTAGAGCACTTCATGCCATGAAAATGAAGGAGAATGGGAATATGATCACACATGTTCTCTAGATGACAAGCTATATAGATGAATTGGAGAGATTGGGCTCTGCATACCCACAAGACTTGGCTACATATATCATTATGAACTCTTTGCCAAAGTCACACAACGCTTTTATCATGAACTACAACATGAATGGGTGGTAGAAACCTATCTCTGAGTGGCATGAGATGCTAAAAAATGCAGAGAAGAATATCCCAAGTAAAACTCCCCAAGTGCTCATGATTAGGGAGGGAAAATTCAAGAAGAACAAAGGCAAGAACTTCAAGGGAAAGACACAAGTTGGCAAAGGAAAAAGGAAGAAAGCTCCTCAAAACCTACCACCCAAGAAGAAGGAAAAGGTTGCCAAAGATGACACATGCTTTGAGTGTGGAGTTGTGGGGCATTGGAAAAGGAACTATCCTAAGTACCTTGCATAGTTGAAAAACAAGAAGGACGGGGAAGGCCCTTCAAGTATATCCATTTTCATAATTGAAATGGGAATATTTACTTTTTCATCTAACACTTGGGCATTAGATACTGGTTGTGGAACTCATATTTGTAATTTGTTGTAAGGGTTCAGAAAGAGAAAAGAAGTGAAAGCATATGAGATGGTATTACATGTTGGCAATGGAGAACGTGTTGCGGTCCAAGCTTTAGGACATTTTGATTTATGTTTACCATATGGTCTGTACTTGACATTAGACAATGTGTGTTTAATTACTTCTATTACTAGAAATATCATTTCAGTTTCGCGTTTGAGAAAATATGGTTATGATTTCAAATTTGTTAATGATAACATTCACTCCTTCTTGAAAGGAATATTCTATTTTGAGGCTAGACCAATAAATGGAATTTATGAATTTAACCTAGATGATACCTTAAAAAATAAGTCCTTTTATCATGTTAACACCAAAAGGCCCAAACTAGATTTCAAACAAAACATATCTATGGCATTGTCGCCTTGGTCATATAAACAAGAAGCGCATATCTCAACTCCAAAAGAGTGGACTTTTGGGGGAAAATGACATTGAGTCATTTTGACATATGTGAATCGTGTTTATCTGGCAAGATGAAAAAATCCCCTTTCTTTGGAACAAGTGAATGGGCAAGTGTTTTATTAGGCATCATACACACCGATGTATGTGGACCTTTCAAAACACTGTCAAGATATGGTGAGAGATATTATATCACCTTCACTGGTGACTTCAGTCATTTTGGTTATATGTATTTGATGAAACATAAACATGAAGCATTTGAAAAGTTTAAATTGTTTGAAAGTGAAGTTGAAAATCAACTCGACAAAACAATCTAAATCCTTTGTCCGGATAGAGGAGTACTTGATCCATGAGTTCCAAGACCATCTAAGGAGTCGTGGGATTATCTCACAACTCACTCCACCTAGAACACCACAACTTTATGGTGTTTCTGAGAGGATAAATCAGACCTTACTTGATATGGTTCGATCCATGATGAGTCAAGCTACTCTTACTTTATCATTTTGGAGTTATGCTTTACTCACCGCAGCCTGTATCTTGAATATGGCACCAATTAAGAAGGTAGAGAAAACACCTTATGAGATGTGGCATGGAAGACCTCCATCCTTATCTTATATGAAAGTTTGGGGATGCGAAGCTTATGTTAGACAAGAGACTTCCAGCAAACTTGAGTCTAGATCTACCAATTGTGTTGGATATTATTCTTTTTATAACAGCTCAGATACCGATTATTAGAAATATAAGAAATTGATCAACACAACAAAGGCTCTGATACCAGTTACTGTGTGACATATATATAAGTTTTAAAGAGATAAGATGCGGATATATATATATATATATATATATATATATATATAAAGAATAAGAATTGTGGAATAAGTATAAATATGAAAAATATAAATGACGGAAAGCTATAATAATATAAATGATTGTATTTAAATGACATAAAGCTATAAATAATATAAATGATTGTATTTAAATGACATAAAGCTATAATAAAGTATATAAGTATATAAATATATATCAAGTAGGTTCGTCAATAAATTGACGGAATTGGACTAATGGAACGACTGGTCGATATTTGGACTCTTGGAACGACTAGTCGATATTTGGACCCTTGGATCTTAATAGACTTTGTTTCTATTTGTTCAAAGATCAATACGGTGTTTGATAAGTAACAAAAAGTTCATTCGAAGCTTGGTTTTATGTAAAACAACTTTTTTACATAAAATTACAAAATACATGAGTTTATGTATTTGTATTTGAGGTATTTTTTTGGTAAAAACATGCACACGGGTCATGTAAGATAAGGCACAACTAACACGGGTTGTGTAGGAAGGTTTAGGAGGGTTTTCTTGATCAGGGTCCTGAACACGGGCCGTGTTGGATTTAGGCTTGGATTAACACAGGCTGTGTTGAAGTACCAGAGGAAAACAGATGAGTACACATGCCGTGTCTGATTTTAGGCATGCTGAACACTGGCTGTGTTCACGCAGAAGTCAATTTCGGGATTTTTGTGGTTTGATGATTAGGTTTGTTTGTGATGTTTTGGCTAAGGTAATGGTGTTATGAGGATGTTTTCTAGGTTTTTTTTAGAGGTTGATATAAGGTGGTGAAAGTTTTATGAAGATGATGATGAATAGTGATGGGTTTTGTTGTTGATCTTGATGCATAAGGTTTTGGGTGTTTCATGGTTGTGTTTTGGTGTTTTGATGTAAGGGAGGTGTTTTAGTGGTGAATGGTGTGATGAACAAAGATCTTGAGGATGAAGAACCTTGAGTTTCAATAAAGAAGATGAAGATGGTTGATGGTGTTCTTCATTTCACTTGTTGATGATCTTGGTGTTGTTTACTTCATTGTTGTTTGATCTTGGTGTTCTTCACTTTCTCTAGGGATTTATCTTTTTCTTGAAGAAGATGAGGATTGTCATGTTCTTGGGAGTATTTGGTGATGTTGTAGGAAGTGTTACTAAAACACCAAAATGAACACGCTCTCACACACTACATACTCACGTATACATAAATGAGGTGAAAAAAATATCTAGTAGCACTTGAGTTATTAGTGAAAGAGTAATAGTTGGTGATGCAAGTTGTGGTAGAGGCTAGGAGAAAAAACGTGGGTCTTCATTTTCTACTTCATTTCCTTGACTTTTCCACTTTGTTGACTTTTCACACAAACATATATATATATATATATATATATATATATATATATATATATATATATATATATATATATATATATATATATATGTTGTTGAAACTGTTTAGTCACACAACTAAATTTTCTCGTCTATGGGTTTTCTGTCATTCGCGTGTTTTTGTATATTCCGTTTTGATCACGCATTCATGCAACTTGAAATAACTGATAATATTTTTTAGATAATGCTAAAACAATTCGTCTTATTTCAGTGACGGTCACATACAAGGTCACATACAAAAACATTTTTCAACAATTTCCCCCTATGTGATCTTTGCTTAAATAAGGTATGATATAATCACATTGACAGTATAACTTTTGAAGATTTGAAATAAAATATTTGTCAATAGATAAGATATATATAAAACCATAGTAATTGATTGAAAGTTTGTGACTTGGTTTAACATATCTTATGTAAAAGATTTTCAGAAATTTGTTTCCGAATCAAAGTCTCGGGTTTGGTTATCAAAGGGTAGCCATATATGTATCTAAAGAAATTCCCTAAGATTTTATAGCATTATTAACGACGAAAAGTGGTCTAACAGGTCGATCAGAGGAACGCTAATAGATATAGCTCACACTTCACTTGGGTGTTTGGGTTGTTCTGGCAGCAAAACAAGTTAATGATCACTAAAAATGAGTGATATCTCTCTCTGACGACTCACACTCATATTCGAGGTGTTCAACTATGCTTTTCCTGAAAGTCACTTAGTCTCATTATTAGATAATAAATCATATAAGTCTGGTTTCAACATTACTCAAAGGGTTTCTTCATTCATGCCATTAAAGTTCACTCTCTCTTCGTCGGGAAATACATGTAGCGGGGTTTAGCAATTTTCATAGTGCAGTTTGCAACTATGAATCTTCAGTGATGAAGGCTACAGTATCCTGGGAAATCCAATGTTGTTGTAGTTTCTTCTTTGATGGTATTCTGTTTATTGATCAATATCGATTTTTGTAAAAAGATATTTTGTTTTAGCATTGAGAACTTGATACATTTGAGAAAATTGGGTTTTTGAGAGTATTTATCTTGCGAGATTAAGATATCTTCTTTTGTGAAAAATGGTTGAAAATAGATCACGGGATCTTATGATGTTCATTTTGAAATAACCATTTTGTTGAAAAGTTTGTATGAAAATACCAAATGTAGAATATTTTTGTTTTCTTTTGGTATTCCTTCGGTGAATGATTTGGCCCTTTTTGTTGATTCGTGTTTATCTTGATTCGTCTTTGAAGATTGAATGTGGATAGATCTTTGTTTTTCTTTGATAAGTGATTATTGAAATCCTTTTCGTTTCGTCTATTCTTGTTGATGGATCATGGGATCTCAAGACTTCATTTTTGGTTGGCTTATATCTAGGTAGGGATTGGTGGCATAAAAGACAGTTTGTCTAGTATGTAAGAAGTGAATGTATCGGCCATGGTTATTTTGATATCTAAGCAAAAATGAGACCGTGACAAGGTATAATCGGGTATACCTTATAAGAAATAGTGACACACCTAAGCTCACAAGAAATGAATTCTGCAGTGATATAGATTGACGAGGCACAAATTCTCACATGGGTTTTTGTTTACATCTGAACCTCCTAACCTTATGTCCCTTGATTGTTTAAAATTTTCAATAATGAAATGAAATCGAAGGAAATAAAGTTATATACATTATGAAAAGTAGGAGATTTGAACCTTCGTTCTAATTGAGAATCAATATGACTTAAAATCTTCATCGAGCATAAGCATCTGGAAATTTAGTCAAGAGACGATTAATCACAAGGTTCTATGAATGCTTGTTTTGGCAATTCTTTTATTATACTTTTAATGATTTGTTTTTTTGAATGTTTTTGGAAATATTGGTTATGTAAATGTTTTTGGTATTTTTGAAAAGAAAGCAATTTTCAAATGTTTTTGAATTTTCTTTTTGAATGTAAGTAAACACACTTTTGTACAAGCAAAAAGCAAAAGTTTAAGGATGGATGTTATCAGGATTTAACATTCCTAGACGGCCTAGGAAGTATTGAAACTTTGTTTCATCGAGAGCCTTAGTGTCACACCCCAAAACCAAGAACGACGGAAACGTTTTGGGGCGGAGGACGTCATGTACAGTATCACAACAATGTAAAGTAGTAAAGAAGAAACAACATCATCCATTGCATTAAAAATAGAATTATTATACAAGTGTGTTCTGTCAAATTTTGATAAACACTAAAGCATAAATCAAAATGGAAGATGAGTCTTGAACAAGCTCCATCTTCCCTAATCCTTGCATCGGTACCTGTCTATAGATGACCTGAGGATACAAGTAATTTTGAAAGCGAGTATCAGCTTTGAAGCTGGTGAGATCATAAGTATTTTAGTGTCTTAATTTGTATGTAAGAAATTGTTTGTAAATGAACTGTAAGTATGGAAAAATGTAGATGAACTGTAAGTATAAAAATGTTTGTAAAGAAACTGTAAATGTTTGAAAAACCCTAGAAATCCCTATAATTCCTACTTTATATAAAGGTGTCTTCTACCAAGACTTAACTGTTCTCAATGTAGTCTTCTACCAAGACTTAACTGTTTTAAATGTTTGTTTCTCGTAAAAGTGTATAATTTTCCCAAGTGTAACTATCATTATCAAAATATAGTTTTTACATTAAATGTTTAAGTGAAATGATCACTAAATATATGAAAAGGGGAAATTAATGTAGTACTGTAGTGTTGTATTATAGGAACTACTGCTGTACTAACTACCTTAAACCGGATTTATATTAAGGTATCATGTGATAAATTGCACCATACTATTGACTGGTAACGACGACATATGAATGGTCGTAAAAATGAAATGACGTTTGGCACCCGCAGACCTACAGGTCCGGCTGTAGCTAGCAGCAAGGTGTAGGATAGTCAATCCAGTATAGATCTATATGCAAACTCACGCTCTCCCTCCAAGAGACTCTAGCTACAACTCGGTCCATGACATTTAAGGCATGCTCCGATACAGTGGATCATAATTTTGTTAACGTATTCATGTATATGTACTTATGTAAGCGTAATCATGTAAAAGTATATGAATGTATGCCTTTGCTACCCAAAGGCACTGAACTGACTGAAAGGAACTATTATGTCCATATATGTATACATGATATATAACTAATGTTTAAACGACCTTCGGACGGTACCCGATATCCCACCAGACCACATCTCAAGCATGAAAAGGAAATAGGATGGATAGCCTTCCTAAGTCTTTTAAACATTACTTTTATAACTATACAAATATCGGCATGCTTATAATAAAATCTCTATGTAAACGTAATAATGTAATTGTATAGTAATGTACTGTAATGTTCTAGCTGTAATGTATGTTCTCTCTATCTAGCAAGTATTGACTCATGAATGAACTGACTCATTGTGTGATATCGGGTTCTAGTAATAGTTCTAGTAATAGTTCTAATATCTTCCTAAACTACACATATGGTAGCTTACTAGTAATATAACTGGTACGTATGAACATGGATGTATACCCTTGCTATCCAAGGGCATTGGTGTCACACCCCCAAACCTGAATGGCGGAAACGTTCGGGGGCGGATGACTTCATGTGGTAACGTAACGAATGAATACATAGTAAAGAAAGCAATACAACCATCATATATATAATTGAAAGTTTACATTTGTCAAAAGTTACATGTTCAAAACTCAATTACAATATGATGTCAAAAATACGAGATTAAACTGGCGCCGCAGCATCCCTTCATCAAAAGCGAAATGAATACATGAAATTTACTGATTTCCTGGGACATACAAGAAATTTTGAAAGAGTAGATAAGCATTTAAGCTGGTGAATTTCATAAGTATTTAAGTGACAACGTTTGAATGAAATGAAATGTTTTATCTTTGTTTGTTTGTGTTTAGAAAATCCTATATTTTCTACTAGTATAAAAGTAGCCTTCACTCAAGACCAATGTTTGTTTCCAAAATGTATGTAAATGTAAAATAACCAATGAGTTTGAAAACCTTGTAAATCAATGCATTTTTAATACCCCTTGTGAGTTTTATAACCATACTATTGACTCTGAATGCCTATACACAACGTTCTTCAAGCGTTGGAATGTTATGACGTTTGTCACCCCAAACGGTGGACTGCAGCTAACAGTCAGGGCGCGGGTTGTCAAGCCCGTATAGATCTATACACAAACACCATGCTCCCCCTCCAAGGGATTCTGGTATATAATACAGGACTTGAAATGTGTACTCGAACGTACATGAAGTTAGTGTCTCACAAAACCGTGGTATAAAACAGATCTACTTATTAAAATGTTACGTTTGTTTCTTGTATACGAAAGTAAACTTCTTGAAATATATGTTTCTAGTACATAAGAGTTAGAAATCTGTTCGTAAAACTATACCTATTATAGTTTTCTAAAAGTGTGTCTTGTTTGTTTAGAAATACCTAGAAAAGGAATCACTTGTTTATGAAAGCATAGATTTTTGGTGTAGAGTCTAAGATAGACAAGAATAATCTGAGAAAAGTTTAGTTTATACATGCATTACAACAATGTATATTTCAAAAGATAGAATGCTATTTTTAACATATTATATATATATGAAAGTTCCTTATAAAGTTTGTAAATCGCATGTGATTTGGATATATAAAAGCATATAAACGAGTTTCTTTATGTAACACACGATAATACTCGTGTGTTTTACTTGTAATCCCCCCCTTGAAAGCATATAAAAGAATTTAAAGAATATTTAAAAGGTAGATTAAGGGGTATGAAACTCACTTGAAAGTTTTGGAGATAGCGAGATGGAAAACCGGGCAGAGTTTCGTCTCGGGAAACGGATTTTCCTCGGGATTCTCAGGAATCTCGGGAGTATAATCGACCTTCGGGACTTGAGCCAAAACGACCAGAGCTTCGGGTTTGAACGGACACGGAAAACGAGGCAAAGTTGAGAGAGAGAGAGAGAGGAGAGAAATGAGCCCATTCTTTGGAAACCCTCGCATCCTATTTATAGTAAGGCTGGTCTGCCTCGGTACGCGGGGCGTACGCTCGTACGCAGCGCGTATGCGTACGTCATGCATGACCGAAGCTTCGACTGCCTCGGCTTCGGATGGGACGGGTTGCTGGGTACGCGGGTCGGATGGGATGGCGGGTCGGACGGGTCAGGGCTTCGGACGGGTCGGTTTCTTCGGATAGCTCGACGTGGACGATCAGAGGCCAATCCTCTCGGTTACGCAGGGCGTACAGGAGTACGCAGCGCGTACCTCGGATGAGGACGCTGACTCCCCTTCGGATAATATCCGAATTTTGATTAAAATAAATAATTTATTTATTTAATAAACTTCAAAAATTCATATCTTCTTCATACGAACTCCGTTTTCGATGGTCTTTATATCCTCGCGTAGGTGAGACTACGCTCTACAACTTTCGTTTAGACTCCGTCGGCAAATTCTGAATTTTTTTTTTATTTATTAGAAATCCATCGTGTTTAAGGAATTTCTTTGAAAATTCATAACTTCTTTATCTGACGTCGGTTTTTGCCAGACTTTTTACCGCTGGAATACCATTGTCGAGACCTTTGATTCTCGTTTAGGTCATTCCGGCCAAAAGTCGCTCGATCTCCGATTCGAGTTTTTAGCTGTCTGTTGCTAAGCCGAACTTGGAAAAATCATAACTTCGCTATATGAAGTCGGATTTGGGCGTTCTTTTCACGTACGATCATGGTTCAAAGACATTTAATCAAAGAAGGAAATTAAATAGAACTTATTTATACATTTTATTATGAAAGTAAATTTTATTACTCAGAAGTGGTTACAATACTTGACCCATTTTGGTCGTTACAAAGAGTTGAAATATCGGGTTGTCACAATTGGATGAACAGGAAATACCTTTTATGACTATATATGTACACATGATATATAAATAATATTTAAACGACCTTCGGACGGTACCCGATATCCCACCAGACCACATCTCAAGCACGAAAAGGAAATAGGGTGGATAGCCTTCCTAAGTCTTTTTAACATTTCTTATATAACCATACATATAGAGGCATGCAATTTATAATAAAATCATAAAATAAGTTTTGTAAAAACCTTTGAACATAAATATTTTCTAAGAAAAGATCAACTTGATGTCGATCTATAAAAGGGTTTTGAAGGCATGGGTTTGATAAAACGGTTTAGTATAATGAAACATTTGTTTGAAACACAATTGTAAATAAGTTTGAAATGTAATATACAGAGTAAAATGTACAGTGTAATAAGGAGTTTTAAACATATAAAGTGTTTATGAAAATCATTTGAAGGAAACTGTTTGGTAAAACGGCTAATGAGTAGTAAATCATTTTAATGTTGCTTATTAATCACATGTGATTGATATAATAAGTAGCATGATTCTACTTGTATCCCCCCCATAAAACATTTAAAAATAGGTAAAACATTGATTAAGGGGGTATGAACTCACCTGTTGTGGGTGATACGGATGAACTGAAGAGGTAGGACCGCTAGGTGTCAAGTGAAGTCTTGAACACACTTATGATCCTAGTTAACATATAATTTCACATATATGTAACAAATTAGTCTATAAAAAACTAATAAACAAGTAAAGACACCCTAGGACATGCTAAACACCTTTATCAAGTGTTATTAGCCTCTAGGATTGCATCTAAATGTTTGTAGGGGAAGCTATTTTGTGTAGGGCTCAAGGAAAACTCCATAAGGGAGTTCACGGCCCTAACAATACTACCAAATGAGTTTACGGCCGTGAACTCATGAGTTTACAACCGTGAACTCATACTTATGTGTCCATTTGATGCTTGATGCTCTATAAGGCCCTAATAAGCATTTCTACTTAATGGCTTGGTCTATGGAAGAGTTTAGGGCATAATATAACTCCTATTAGGAGTTTACGGCCTTGGGACCATATTCCCTTGGAGATTACGGTCGTAATCTCCCTTAGGAGGGTGTTTATGGTGTTTTCAAGTCTCTAAATTAACTAGGAACTAAACTAGGCTTTTGTACTTGGCTTTAAAAGAGTTTATGGCACCATTTGGCACCATTTTATGGAGTTCACTGCCCTAGAACCTTTTGGGACATGAACACCTTACTCTTGTTGTTCTAAGTGTGTTGGCTAGTCCAAAACACATTAGGGTACTTGTCTAAATTACCCTCTTGGCTTAAGGAAGGTTTTTAAGGGCATTTTGGCACTTAAACATGAAGTTCACGGCCCAAGAACACCCTTGGCCATGAACTCACTTTTCATCCTTGTTTCTAATTGATTTTGGTGTCCTAAATATGTAATGAAGGCTTCTATTTTGAGTTCTAAGGCTTTGAGGGACTGTGGGACACTTTTAGCCCTTAAAATGGAGTTTACTCTCCGCGTGTTCTTGAGCGTAAACTCCCAAATCTTGGGGTCTTGATCCGATTTTGATGTTTTCTAGTCATATACACACTAGCATACAAGCCTAAGGTAGTTACCTAACATGGGGAAAAGACTAGGTAGCATTTAAGCCACATATAGGAGTTTACTCTCCAAGAACATTCTTGGGCAGTAAACTCCCGAATCTCACAGATTTGCTATGTAATCTAAGTTATTAAGCACATTATAAGCATTATAAGACATCTAGAGAAGTGTACTCATGATTTGGGATAAAAACCCGAAGATCCGTGAGAGAGAATTTTGACTTTTCTCTAAATGGAATGTAACTAATGAACCAATTTGGTTCAGAATTCTATTTATAGTCCTGAGATATTTTTGGCAGAAAATATTTTTATTCCCGAAATGATTTCTAATATAACAGAGTGTTGGCATAACATTATTGCACGAAACCCTAGTGCATCCACTCTCCTGATATGTCCTTAAGTGTAAATCCTGAAAAACTTCCAAACTTATACTCGAAGTATAGAATTTCACTGAAAGTGTTCTAACTTCTATTGGCTTGATATGGTTTGTTCAGAATGGAAATTTCGGGTTGTCACATCATCCCTCTGTTGAATGGAATTTCGTCTCGAAATTAGAATTTAGGCAAGGAAGTAGGTACGAATGATCCAGTCGTGAGGAGGAAACCTCCTAATGGATTGGTTCTAGCGTACCTAAGTGAAATCGGGTTTTCGGTTGGTATCCCAACGAACCTTCACTATAGGGCGATGGCGTTGCTTCGTCCGCTTGACCTCTCAGTCGAGGGTCAATACGGTTCTAATACGAAGGCGAGGATCTCGACGAGTGGACTTACAAGAGTCCTAACAGAAAGGTATGGTTTCACGATCGAGACGCGAAGAGTAGAATGTACGTTACTGAGTTCGCGGAGTAGGTCTAGTTTGCGAGATATAGGACTGATTCTGGTAAGAATCTTGGAGGTCCTGTCTATCTTGGATTTAGCTTTCCACGCTTTACGAAGCGTATTAAGCCGTTCCTGGAGTGAGACTTCCTAAAGAACTTGGTCACTCACTTGGAATTCCAAAGGTTCCTTTTCTTGTTTAACTTCCCAGTCAAAGGCCACCCCTTGCTGGTTCAAAGTCGTACGGGTTTCTGTAACTTGCGAGGAGTTTTGAATGAACTATGACAATAGGTCTGTAAGACCTAGAATTTGGTGAATGACTGTCGGTGTCTCTGTTGTCGACAAATTCTCAACGATTTTGACAAATTGTAAGACTATTCAAAATTTCCCACATTACTAACAGGGTGTCATAGGAATTTAACTCTTCAATTTCAAAACTCGTGCCTAGAGAACTTCGCGAAAAGTTCCTCTGAAGAAAATGTTTCCATGGGTTTCTTCTTACTAAGAGGGTAGATAAGTAAGTCATTACATGGAGAAATGACGAACTGATCCAAGTAAGAAAGACGTACCCTACTCATTTGGTTCATGAAAACTATGAGCGTATTGGTCCTATCCGAAGGGTATCACTACGGACTCGAAGTGTCCGCATCAATTTCGGAAGATAGTCTTCCAGGTATCCTTCCCTAACACTCAAGCTGGTGATTTTCGGATCTCAGATCCATTCCTGGAAGTAATTCTTTCCTTGTGTTTGCTCAACCATTTCATCTATGCGAGGCAGAGATAACGATTTCTAATGAAAAATATTGACGGAGTACTCGATAGCCGAGGTACATATGATGCGATCCGTCGATCTCTGGAAGAATATGACCGGGGTTCTCTAGGGTGAGAAGCCTAGTCTTCTAATTCTATCTCTGTGTGGTTCGCTAAGTTGTCTGTACTGTTCTTGTATCTCCGGAGTGTTTAGACTGTAGGGCGATCAGTTTACGGGAGTCATACTGGGTTCTAAGTTGGTTCACATGATGATGCGATTACTCGTATACTTAGGCAGTTCTCCGTCCTGAAGTTCATATTAGAATTCATACATGGTTTCACAATCACAGGCTCGTGTATACGAGTCGTATATAATTAAGATTGAAAAGGTAATCGAATAACTGATTCTTCTTTAAGCTCACATCCCATCGGGGAAAAAGAAGTTAAAGTGGAATCATCAATTCTAAACCTGTAGAACCTTGATGATATATAACTCTTATGCATACATTCCTCATTGATAGATCAATCGTATGAATCCTTGGATTGAACTTGACGTACTGCACGAGTGGTACTTCGGGGATTTCTTCGGAAAGAAAATAACTAAGAGGTACTCCTGGCATGAGTACTTCGGTGTTCTGATATGACGGCATTGATGGGAAAGCGATCTAGAAGAAAGAGATGTACGTAAGAAGCTGATTGTTTCTTGATGACGACATGATTCTGATAGCACGAAAGATAAGGATTTTGTGAGCGATTCTGGTTGACCCTAGATGTACTTCGATTGCTCAAGAAAAGAGTAAGAGTATGTTCTTGAAAGGTTGACCTACATCCCTATGATGCAGTTCTAGTACAGAATGGAAGTGAGTTTGTAGAATGGTCTCAAGACGTTTGTCGTTCAAGCCGAGGTATCGTAGGTTGGTGAATAACATGATCCAACCACTGAAAGAGACATGGAAATGTCTCCGGAGCTGAATTACTATAGTCCAATGACTTGACTAAAGCATGTCTCAGATAGACTCAAATGAAAGAATGATAAGAGTAATTGAATAAAGAATGACATAGAAGTTAGCCGACTGTCAAAATCTTTGATATTCATGACGTAAAAGTTTGGGAAAATGACATTGTAAAGGTCTTACATCATATCCAGAGAAGATAATTCTTGACAGCATAAGGACCTATCCTAAAGTACTTACAGTACAAGATAATTTCATAGAAAATGCCTCATCGGGCATAGACAGAAAAACGATTTCTTTTAATAGGGAAAATAAAGTAAAGCGTCTATTACTGGCGACGGTCATCCCTATGGCATACTCGGAGCTCTATGACTTCGGCTCGTGATTCAGCCAGTGCTTGCAGCAGGGTTTCATGGTTTCTCTCTGATATATCTCGAGCATTTTCTAGACGTATGGTGCGGAGGGTATGCATTCTAGCATCGGTGACAACTTCGGTAATCTGAAATAGGGCTGTCCTGCCTTGAATCTCATTTTGGGCCACTCTGCGGACCAAGATTGGCAAGATTCTGTATGCTGAGCCCCCATTGCTCAGGTCGTAAAAGCTTCGGTCGCCATTAAATGGCATGGGCTGATCTTGTCCTTGACTCCATGTTTCCAAGCGTTCCACCCACTCAGGGGTCGGGCCATGAAAAACCGGACGAGGGTTAGGAATTGGAAAGGGAGCTGTTTGGGGTAGGTTCTCAACCTCTGGTTCGGAATTAGCATCGTACGAAAGGTCTTCATCATGGTGATCATTCAAAGGGATAGGATGATCATTATCTGGTTCTTCTCCAAACCAACCAGTAATGGCCTCATTCGGGAGTTATTGGTTGTCGTGGGGATGGAGTCCAGCCATGTTATTTATGCGAGAATTGGGGTAAGAAATAATTATTAGATGAACTATCTAGATAATTATTTAGAAAATCTTCATTAGTTACATCGCTATTTGTGAAGTGCATACTAGTTATATGTAATCGAAACAGGATAGGCCTTCGAATAAGTGACCTTAACTCCATATTCACATAGAATAGGGGTAAATTAAATTTTCACAGATTCTCATTCTATAACATCCGAATTACATATAGGCTTAGTGTATCAACTTAGCAACTATCAACTTAGTAATGAAGATCCCGTTTTAGTTCTCAAGTATAACGTACTTATAGTAACACCAAATACTCCTATTGTATTTTAAGTTTAATGTTATGTTCTATTGTTCTCATTGTGGTAGGGTTGCTAAGATTTTAGCATTGTTGCAACCACACAATTAAACTTAGGCACATGCTAGTCAACCCTCGGATAATATAGGTGATCAAGCTATATCTTCCCAGTTTTGACCATATGTCTTTAAGCCTACCTGCGTTTCCCAACAATCGTAATTCTTTTGTACTGTCCTAGTGACACTGATTTTAGTATGAATACAGGCACGTATACTTTATTAAATATTTTATTATTTAAAGTATAAACTCTTGGTCAAAGTAGTTTTATCCCTTATGTATTTATAGTTAGTATATCTTTTATGGGTTGATATACTTAATTCACTATAAACAATGCTCTGATACCAATCTGTCACACCCCAAAACCAAGAACGGCGGAAACATTCTGGGGCGGAGGACGTCATGTACAGTATCACAACAATGTAAAGTAGTAAACAAGCAAGAACATCATCCATTGCATTAATAATAGAATTATTATACAAGCGTGTTATGTCAAATTTTGATAAACACTAAAGCATAAATCAAAATGAAAGATGAGTCTTGAACAAGCTCCATCTTCCCTAATCCTTGCATTGGTACCTGTCTATAGATGACCTGAGGATACAAGTAATTTTGAAAGCGAGTATCAGCTTTGAAGCTGGTGAGATCATAAGTATTTTAGTGTCTTAATTTGTATGTAAGAAATTGTTTGTAAATGAACTGTAAGTATGGAAAAATGTAGATGAACTGTAAGTATAAAAATGTTTGTAAAACAACTGTAAACGTTTGAAAAACCCTAGAAATCCCTATGATTCCTACTTTATATAAAGGTGTCTTCCACCAAGACTTAACTGTTCTCAATGTAGTCTTCTACCAAGACTTAACTGTTTTAAATGTTCGTTTCTTGTAAAAGTATGTAATTTTCCCAAGTGTAACTATCATTATCAAAATATAGTTTTTACATTAAATGTTTAAGTGAAATGATCACTAAATATATGAAAAGGGGAAATTAATGTAGTACTGTAGTGTTGTATTATAGGAACTACTTGTTGGGTTTTGGTCCTAAGAACATCCTATGTGCTCATACAAACCCTAATGCTTGGATCTAGGTTTCTCTATTGTACATGCAAGTTATCCAAGACTATAAACCCTAATTCTAGAATACAAGTAATCATATTAACATGAGAATAGGTTTATAATGTTACCTTGATTGTTATGTTGCAATAACAATCCCAATTCTTCCTTGAATTGACTTTGGAAGGCTTAGAGACACAAGTGTCACTCCTCTAATGGCTTACAAACACCAAGAGAAAATGGAGAAGGTATAAAGAGAGAGGAGAGGTATAAGAATTCGTCCCTAAGATGCCTTAGGAAGGTCTGGACGAACTCATGAGCCAAAGGGGGTTTATATAGGTGTAGAGATAGGGTTTCAGTCCTTATCCTTATCTAGTTGCTTGCTTACCAAGCAACCCATAAGATAAGCCTTGAATCCTTATCATGGTCGAATTCTAAGGCCCTTATCACCTCAAATTCGTCCAACCTATCCTTAAGATAATCCTTACCTTATTTTGTAACTATCACGTAATTACAATTCAGCCCCTCTAGTTTAATTAATTACATTTGATCACAAAATTAATTGTTAATTAATTATTGACCAATATTATTTAAACAAATATGATTTCTCCTTTAATATATTATTCTTATAACATATTAATAAATCATAATAACCTCTCTCTCTATTTATTTCTCCAATCAAGTTGCTTTGGTGAAGGCAACCCAAAAGGACCATGCACCATCGGGTCAAGTACATACCAAAATAGTTATGGACTTAGACACTAATCCAACAGTCTCCCAGTTGGATAAGTCTAATAACTATTATGCGTATGACTTCAGATCCTGATCTGCAATCATAGCTTTCCAAAGCCGCTGTTAACTCTGATCATATCAGATACGCATGTCCTTAGATAAGGGATCATATATTCCTCCATTCTAGATATCGTATGAGACATGATTTCAAATCATTCTCTTTGTACTATATCTCGATTCCCGATTTATGACGACTGACTAATTGAACAAATCAAATTAGCCCTAGCCCGGCCGAGCATTTACGTTTGTCATCACAAAATCATCTAGGGGCCCAAAGATATCGCTTTTATCCTACCTTGGATAAAAGGAACGGATAAACTTTGATACAATGCTTGCTTGCACTTACTCACTGAATCACACACAACAATATGTTTTATAACACCAAGTTACTAGTGCGTTTACATATTATCAATTTGCAACCGATTTGCAAGATACAACTCACACATCTCGGTTTCAAGAATATAAGATGTTATCGTCTCACCAATCACTCGTGATACAATTCATGGATTGATCCAAGTGAGCGTGGGTTTAATCCAATGCTCAAATTCATATTCATAAGCACTCATGAACGTTGCAGCAAACATTTGCTTATGTCTAATACTCTTTTAGACAATCCACACACCAATTCACGATAGTCTTCATTCATATCTACTTCCAACATATGAATGACTGTGGCTCGTTTGAATAATTCGATTATTCTTAATAAACTCAATTATTCTGGAAGTCAAAACATGCAAATGTGAAACACAAGAATAATACTAATCCCATATGGCCACAAACCCTTGAGCATAAATACAACACCTTTCATTTATCACCATATCGATTACTCATTATTTGTCGTTTCGGGTAATCAACTTCTTACTTGAATTATTACACTTGTCCCATGCTCCTAGCTTGCACACAATGTTTACCTATGGTTCTCACTTTGTGAAATAGATCAAATTGAACACATTTCCAATCATTCTCATTTCACAACTCAAAATCCGTTTTTCATAAGTTAAAGAATATCAAATTCTTGCTACTTATAGAATATGCTAGATTCTAACATTCTATGCAACTATCCTTTCGTAATGTCACTGCACCAAAGTCACAAAGACTATTGCCAATGATATTACAAAGTCCTCTATCGGAGATTGTTACAAGACAATTCCATAGACGTGAACATCCTTTTGCATAGAAGTTTCTAATCTAGTCATAGATTTCTCAATATTCAATTCCCAATATGGACACACTTCAATATGTTCCATATGACAACTCATTCTTAATAGAATCTTTTCTATTCATAATAGAGTCGATATGGTCCATCCAATATGGAAACATTTCCATATTTTCTAATACTATACTTCCAACTACTCACAAGCAACCAATCCTCGTCGAACTTTGGATTGTCCTTTGATAGTTGTTTAATTATTTTAGTCAAAACCAATTCTAGTCCCTTTTCCCTCTAAATGCGCTCGACATTTGGAAAATTTTAGAATGGTCAAACATTAAAGCATTTGCAATCGATCCTATACCCGAAGCATATGGGACACGACGCATAATGTTTTATTTGCTATATTCTCAAAATTCGAATTGTGAAGAGGAATGTCGTAATCATAATCGAAATTTAAGAACACACTGTGTATATTTGACTAAATTTATTAACATTCCACAACCTAAGCCTTTAGATTTGAAATGAAGCATCATATTCTCTCCCTTAATTATAGCAAAACAACTATTCCATCCTTACAACTTTACAAAGAATGATTCTTGTTTTCTATAATTAATATTGCCAACTTGCAATACTTTCCTTAATAATCATACAATCATAACATTTATGCTCCCACTATCATGATGATTATTATAAACATAACACTTATGCTCCCACTAGCTTCGACATGTATTCATAAACAACTTAACTTCCAGAAAACAATACTTATTGAATTTCTTAAGTTCATGTTTCTAATACTTAGTGCTTTGATAATCTTTTATCAATGCTTCTTGTACTTATACACCTTTGCCTTAGATAGTTCATATGTGTGTCTAAACAATTAAGACTAATTGCCAAACCTCACAACTCAAATTATGGAAATGGATACCGTAACCATAATCGAATTCGAGAATGCAATTTTACAATCACTATCTTCTAAAAATCTTTCATAGTGAAAGCATTTCCTCACAATCATTTTCATGAAGGAGGAAATCTTATGACACTTAGATTTAAACGGTGTATTTGTTCCTATCCATGTGAATTTGTCAAAACCAAAGTTTACGACAAATTCAAACTCATATGGATCGAACTTTCTTAATCTTGATTTCCTGTCTTATGGTAGCACAGCTGCCCACCATGTCTTCCAAGTAGTTAAGTAGCTCACGCTTTCCTATCAATGTACCTTTCATTGATTAAGGTGCTTTGCCTTTTATGCGTTCAAAATGAGAACTCATAGGACTCACATGCATAATTAACTCAATTGGATTGGCATAGAAACAAAATAATGTCAACACGATAGGTTATAAACCTCAACTCGTGTGCTAGTGATGATCGATAAGGTTTATTTGATTTATTCTTGAAACCTTTCAAGACCATTAAGACTCCCACTAACTCCTTGACATATAAGATTCTCTTGTCAACAAATACTTCTTGACAAACAAATATTCAAGAGTTAGTGTAGCTTTTATCAAAACATTTCATAAATTGGTCCTAGTTGGTCTTTGTCTTATCCAAGACATCACAACTTTCCACATTTGATGAATGCTATAAACCTTCTTAATACTTATCACTCAATGTCACAATCTTAATTCTAACACTTGTTTTGGAACAAAGTATGATTGACTTCTTGATTTAACGATTTCTTCAATTCTTGATTCCTCTTCTTAACCATACAACTGTACTAAGACTCACTTAGAGGATCAGTTGAGATATGGTTCTTAATCATTAAGACCTATCATAAAGCATAAAAGCTACTCTCCCTTCTTCTTAGAATGGAAAAACTTTTATCTTTCTGCCTACTTGATTCTTCTTATTCGTTCTACTATTGATTTAAACCTTTTTAATCAATTCCGAATTACACTTAATCTTATAAGTGTAATCATATTTACTAAACATTTAGTAAACCATGACGAATATCTTGTTACTCTTATGGTGAAATTGATCAACACGCAACTTTGTGTGCTCGATCTCCTAGTCCTTCACTTGACACTTTGTCAATGAATTAGTCGAATATCCAAATATGAAATTTCTCATTCATCGTGCAACCAAGTTGCATGATTCCAAGTTTCTGTCCAATTGAAACTTGGGCGATGAGAAACTCTCCCTATTTGGTAAATTCTCGACTTTCCATAAATAACATAATAAGAACTAAATCCATTATTGCTAATAATAGAAACATTTTAAAATCAATTTTTCATACACGCCATTGCAAGGATAATATAAAATCAAAAATTATTTTATGCGGAAAAATTTGTCCTTACAATGAAACTCATTGAAAAACTTATGCTAATACATCTTTCTTAGAAATTTAATTCTAACTATAAGTAGTAGCTTAAGAATCTAATCTTCGAGAAATGCAATCGAAATCCATTCCTTCACGGTTAGATTGTGCTCACTTCTTCCTTTAAGCTCCCTTTCTTTTCTTCGATTCTACAAAACATCAATTGTAATCTTATCACATTATGTATTAAGAATCTAGAATAGAAGCTTAAAAGAGTTAGTTAGTGGATTTTACCTATATTAGAGCCATATGTTTCAACTCTCCCATCTCTTAGATCTCTTAGGTAAATGGGGCAGCTTCGTCTCCAATGCCCTTTCTCTTGGTAATAAAAGCAAATTGACTCTTTTAGAATGTTACATGGAACTACTTCAGACATTGCCTTTCTCTTATGATCAGACTTTTCGATCATAGCATCTCTTTCGTTGCCATTGTCTATACCCATAGAGGTCTTGAAGACAGATTCAACAATCAACTTTGCTTTTCTATTGCGCCAAACCATTGCTGATTCGACAACAATAAGCATATAAGGGAGATCTGTAAGGGTCACGTTGTGGTTCATCATATAGTACTCTCTTACGAACTCACTATATGAGTTAGGAAGTGACTGAAGAACCCAATCAACAGCCATTTCCTCACAGACAACGGATCCCAACATTCTTAACCTATCAATGTTTGACTTCATCCCTAGGACGTGTGCACACACCGACTTTCCTTCTTTATGTTTACTTGCCAAAAGGGCTTGAGTGATCTTGAACTTTTCAAGCCTTTGAACTTGTGGGTTGGGGAGAACAATAGGAGGAGGAGGAAGTGAAGCATGATCTCTTGTTCCTCGATCGAATTGTGGAATATCATCTTCATGTGGAAGGCTTGTTCCACGGTATTTGGGAAAACCATAGTTGTCGAACTCTGACATCTACAAAATGGGAGAAAACGAATTCAAGTTAGTTGATTGATTGAGTCCTTAGTAAATCACCCAAATGAGATACTAAGGCTAGGACCCAACACAATATTCTACAACTCGGGAGAGGGATGCCGTAACCCTAACTGCAGAACATTTGAAGGTAAGTGAATGACGATTCACTAATTTCCACCATGAAAAACGAAAAAGAAATTTAAGTTTTAAATATATGAAAACTCCTAGATCCTTTGAGATTCATTGAACATTTCAATGGCATGTTTAAATTTCGATATGCCCCTCTTGTTTGTGACTGGGATGCTGAGGATCACAAAGCGGGTGTGAATAACCATGCAAACTTACATGGTGCCCTCACATGTTACAGTCACCTATTCGATGTGTTGGTAAACCACACACGCTCCACCGAACTATGACAAACATTGATTCACCCTTTGCTATCTTTGCTTAGAACCATTTAGTGTGCCGGTAAACCACACACGCTTCACTAACGTCTTCGCAAGGGCACAAAGTGTAATTTCATGGAATTGCATCAATTCACTTTTGCCTAAGTAACTAAGATTGCGAATTTTATGAAAACATTTAGTTACTTTTATACTTCATTATACTTATAATGGAAGGTTTTGTCCTATCTTACCCGTTTGGCTAACGACCCTCCATTAGTCAGGAGTGCGGTGGGTAAGAGTGGATACCCATTCAATCCCCATTTGATAGGCAATTTCCTTAAACACCCCTCATAGACCAGCTTCGTGAATGAGGCATACTAACGGTAAGACTGAATTTTACTCATACACACACACACACACACACACATATATATATATATATATATATATATATATATATATATATATATATATATATATATATATAATGTTAGACTTTTAATGTTATATATAGGATAGGGTGTATTTTAAACTTTCAAAATACTAGGTAGTCTAATTTAACAATTATTCTTTTAATTCAATTAAATTGTAAACCTAAACTTTTATGGATTTATTAAACCTCTTTTAATTATACACCTTAATTACTTATTAAAACCATAAGGGTGTGATTTGAACTTTTTCAAAACAATACTAGAGTTTTAGAATTTAACATTCCTAATTAAACTTTTAATCAACTTTTAAATTCCAAAACTTGAGGGCTAGTTTTGAAATATTTCAAAACATTAGGGTTTAGAATTTAAATACACATCAAAATAAAACTATTAATCAAAATTTAAATTCCAAAACTTGAGGGCAAGTTTAGAAACCTTTTTCAAAACATTAGGGTTTTAACTATTTAAATTTCAAAACAACAAAACTTTTGGGTTCAAATTTAAACTATAAAACCTAAGGGGAAAATATGAAACATTTCATAACATAAGGATCAAATAACAAATAATCTAAATTAACAATTAATTACATAATTATCCATATTTGATTTATTTAATGATTTCTTGCAAAACAATTTACCAATTTAATCAAAATAATTAATCAATTATCACATAAGGAAACAATTATCTTATTAATTGATAAATATATTCAATTAGATCAGGAATATAGTCAAATATATCATAAAATCAGATTAATATTGATCTAATATGATAAGGTAACTATCCCAAAGCAAAACCAGCAAGAAATCCCAAGATATGCTCCATCTGACGAGTTGACTCGTCGAGTCAGGCTTGGACTCGTCAAGTCTGCATGGACTCGGCGAGTTTAGCTATGGACTCGGCGAGTCTAGCCTCCAGAACATCAAAAAATTGAATTTTCAATCATCTAATGCATCAATACAATAGAAACCAATCTAGGCTCTGATACCATTGTTGGGTTTTGGTCCTAAGAACATCCTATGTGCTCATACAAACCCTAATACTTGGATCTAGGTTTCTCTATTGTACATGCAAGTTATCCAAGACTATAAACCCTAATTCTAGCATACAAGTAATCATATTAACATGAGAATAGGTTTATAATGTTACCTTGACTGTTATGTTGCAATAACAATCCCAATTCTTCCTTGAATTGACTTTGGAAGGCTTAGAGTCACATGTGTCACTCCTCTAATGGCTTACAAACACCAAGAGCAAATGGAGAAGGTATAAAGAGAGAGGAGAGGTATAAGAATTCGTCCCTAAGATGCCTTAGGAAGGTCTGGACGAAATCATGAGCCAAAGGGGGTTTATATAGGTGTAGAGATAAGGTTTCAGTCCTTATCCTTATCTAGTTGCTTGCTTACCAAGCAACCCATAAGATAAGCCTTGAATCCTTATCATGGTCAAATTCTAAGGCCCATATCACCTCAAATTCGTCCAACCTATCCTTAAGATAATCCTTACCTTATTTTGTAACTATCACATAATTACAATTCAGCCCCTCTAGTTTAATTAATTACATTTGATCACAAAATTAATTCTTAATTAATTATTGACCAATATTAATTAAACAAATATGATTTCTCCTTTAATATATTATTCTTATAACATATTAATAAATCATAATAACCTCTCTCTCTATTTCTTTCACCAATCAAGTTGCTTTGGAGAAGGTAACCCAAAAGGACCATGCACCATCGGGTCAAGTACATACCAAAATAGTTATGGACTTAGACACTAATCCAACACTACTGCTGTACTAACTACCTTAAACCGGATTTATATTAAGGTATCATGTGATAAATTTCACCATACTATTGATTGGTAACAACGACATACGAATGGTCGTAAAAACATAATGACGTTTGGCACCCGCAGACCTGCAGGTCCGGCTGTAGCTTGCAGCAAGGTGTAGGATAGTCAATCCAGTATAGATCTATACGCAAACTCACACTCTCCCTCCAAGAGACTCTAGCTACAACTCGGGCGATGACATTTAAGGCATGCTCCGGTACAGTAGATCACAATTTTGTTAACGTATTCATGTATATGTACTTATGTAAGCGTAATCATGTAAAAGTATATGAACGTATGCCTTTGCTACCCAAAGGCACTGAACTGACTGAAAGGAACTATTATGTCCATATATGTATACATGATATATAACTAATTTTTAAACGACCTTCGGACGGTACCCGATATCCCACCAGACCACATCTCAAGCGTGAAAAGGAAATAGGGTGGATAGCCTTCCTAAATCTTTTAAACATTACTTATATAACTATACAAATATAGGCTTGCTTATAACAAAATCTCTATGTAAACGTAATTATGTCATTGTATAGTAATGTACTGTAATGTTCTAGCTGTAATGTATGTTCTCTCTATCTAGCAAGTATTGACTCATGAATGAACTGACTCATTGTGTGATATCGCGTTCTAGTAATAGTTCTAGTAATAGTTCTAATATCTTCCTAAACTACCCATATGGTAGCTTACTAGTAATATAACTGGTACGTATGAACATTGATGTATACCCTTGCTATCCAAGGGCATTGGATGAACTGGAAAGACCTTTTATGACTATATATGTACACATGATATATAACTAATATTTAAACGACCTTCGGACGGTACCTGATATCCCACCAGACCACATCTCAAGCGCGAAAAGGAAATAGGGTGGATAGCCTTCCTAAGTCTTTTAAACATTTCTTATATAACCATACATATAGAGGCATGCAATTTATAATAAAAGCATAAAATAAGTTTTGTAAACACCTTTGAACATAAATATTTTCTAAGAAAAGATCAACTTGATGTCGATCTATAAAAGGGTTTTGAAGGCATGGGTTTGATAAAACGGTTTAGTATAAAGAAACATTTGTTTGAAACACAATTGTAAATAAGTTTCAAATGTAATATACAGAGTAAAATGTACAGTGTAATAAGGAGTTTTAAACATATAAAGTGTTTATGAAAATCATTTGAAGGAAACTGTTTGGTAAAACGGCTAATGCGTAGTAAATCATTTTAATGCTGCTTATTAATCACATGTGATTGATATAATAAGTAGCATGATTCTACTTGTATCCCCCCCATAAAACATTTAAATATAGGTAAAACATTGATTAAGGGGGTATGAACTCACCTGTTGTGGGTGATACAAATGAACTGAAGAGGTAGGACCACTAGGTGTCAAGTGAAGTCTTGAACACACTTATGATCCTAGTTAACATATAATTTCACATATATGTAACAAATTAGTCTATAATAAACTAATAAACAAGTCAAGACACCCTAGGACATGCTAAACACCTTTATCAAGTGTTATTAGCCTCTAGGATTGCATCTAAGTGTTTGTAGGTGAAGCTATTGTGTGTAGGGCTCAAGGAAAACTCCATAAGAGAGTTCACGACCCTAACAATACTACCAAATGAGTTTACGGCCTTGAACTCATGAGTTTACGGCCGTGAACTCATACTTATGTGTCTATTTGATGTTTGATGCTCTATAAGGCCCTAATAAGCATTTCTACTTAATGGCTTGGTCTATGGAAGAGTTTAGGGCATAATATAACTCATTTTAGGAGTTTACGGCCCTGGGACCATATTCCCTTGGAGATTACAGCCGTAATCTACCTTGGGAGGGTGTTTATGGTGTTTTGAAGTCTCTAAATTAAATAGGAACTAAACTAGGCTTTTGTACTTGGCTTTAGAAGAGTTTATGGCACCATTTGGCACCATTTTATGGAGTTCACGGTCCTAGAACCTTTTGGGCAGTGAACACCTTACTCTTGGTGTTCTAAGTGTGTTAGCTAGTCCAAAACACATTAGGGTACTTGTGTAAATTACCCTCTTGGCTTAAGGAAGGTTTTTAAGGGCATTTTGGCACTTAAACATGGAGTTCACAGCCCAAGAACACCCTTGGCCATGAACTCACTTTTCATCCTTGTTTCTAATTGATTTTGGTGTCCTAAATATGTAATGAAGGCTTCTATTTTGAGTTCTAAGGCTTTGAGGGACTTTAGGACACTTTTAGCCCTTAAAATGGAGTTTACTCTCCGCGTGTTCTTAGGCGGTAAACTCCCAAATCTTGGGGTCTTGATCCGATTTTGATGTTTTCTAGTCATATACACACTAGCATACAAGCCTAAGGTAGTTACCTAACATGGGGAAAAGACTAGGTAGAATTTAAGCCACATATGGGAGTTTACTCTCCAAGAACGTTCTTGGGCGGTAAACTCCCGAATCTCACAGATTTGATATGTAATCTATGTTATTAAGCACATTATAAGCATTATAAGACAACTAGAGAAGTGTACTCACGATTTGGGATAAAAACCCGAAGATCCGTGAGAGAGAATTTTGACTTTCTCTAAATGGAATGTAACTAATGAACCACTTTGGTTAAGAATTCTATTTATAGTCCTGAGATATTTTTGGCAGAAAATATTTTTATTCTGAAATGATTTCTAATATAACAGAGTGTTAGAATAACAGTGTTGCACGACACCCTAGTGCATCCACTCTCCTGATATGTCCTTAAGTGCAAATCCTGAAAAACTTCCAAGCTTATACTCGAAGTCTGGAATTTCACTGAAACTGTTCTAACTTCTATTGGCTTGATATGCTTTGTTCATAATGGAAATTTCGGGTTGTCACACTTAGTGAGGACATCGACAATTTGATCTTCGGAGTTGATGAAGTGTAGTTCGATATGACCCTTTTGAATGTTGTCTTTGATAAAGTGATATTGAATGTCAATGTGCTTTTTCATGGAATGTTGAACGGGATTGTGAGAATGGCAATTGCACTGGTTGAGTAACAAAATATGTGAATTTGTGAGATTTTGAAGCCGTAGTCCTGCAATTGAGTTTGCATCCATATGACTTGTGAACAACAGCTGGCGGCAACGACATATTCAACTTCTTCTGTTGATGTGGACATACAAGTCTGTTTCTTTGAAGTCCAACTCACTAGTCTACCTCCTAGGAATTGACAGCTACCAGATGTACTCTTCATATCTAGCTTGCATCCTCTGTAGTCTGAGTCGGTGAAAGCGTTCAGCTGAAAATCAGATTTAGCTAGATACGAAAGGCCAAGTTTGGGACCACCTTTAAGGAATTTGAAGACGCGTTTCATAGAAACTACATGGGATTCCATAGGATTTTGCTTGGTATCTTGCACAGACACATGTAGAAAACATGATGTCACGTCTGCTAGCAATAAGGTATAAGAGTGATCCAATCATTCCTCGATATCTTTTCTGGTCCATGGGTTTGCCATTTAAGTCTGCATCAATATTGTATCCAAAAGCCATTGGGGTTTTTGCGGTATTGGATTTTTCCATTGAAAAGCGAGTGAGTAGGTTTTTGACATAATTCTCTTGGTTGATGAAAATCCCATCAGTTGACTGCTTGATTTGAAGTCCGAGAAAAGTAGTCATCTCCCCAATCATGTCATCAACATATATTTGTATGATTAACAGATGTTTATTAAAGATTTTATGAAATAAGGTTTAATCGATTGAACCTCTTTTTAAACATGATTCTTCGAAAAAGGTTGACAACATGGCATACCAAGCTCGGGGTGCTTGTTTCAAGCCATAGACAGCTTTCTGCAATTTAAACTGGTGATCTAGAAATTTGGGATCTTCGAAACCTGGTGGTTGTTAGATGTATACTTTGGGATCTATCTCTCCGTGTAAGAATGCACATTTAACATCCATTTGGACTACTTTGAAATTCTTATGTGCAACATATGCACGAAAGATGAGAATTGCTTCAATTCTGGCAACCGGAGCATATGTTTCACCATATTTGATTCCTTCTTGTTGTGAATATCCTTTGACTACAATATGTGCCTTGTTTCAACAAATCATTCCTTGATCGCCAGTCTTGTTTCTGTATACCCATCTTGAACTTATAACAGTAACATCGGGTGGAGTAGGAACAAGATTCCATACATCGTTTCTTTCAAATTCTGCTAACTCTTTTTGCATAGCTTTTACCCAGTATGGATCTTTTATAGCAGAATGTATGGTTTTAGATTCAATCATGGATAAGAAGACTCCAAATAAACATTCAATTGTGGATGCGGTTGTAGAATGAAAGCCTGAGTCGGGATCTCCGATGATTTGGTCTGTAGGATGATCTCTTATCCACTTTATTAAGTGATTCTCTTCCGCTATAATAATTGGAGTTTCAGTATCCCATTGTTCTTCTCCGGGTGTTTCATCTTGGAATAGGTTTGAAGGTTCCCTTATAAATGATGCATCGGGATTTTTTTGGCTATTAGCGATGGGGTGTTCAAAGGAGGATTTGGTGTTTTTTCCAAAGAGGAAGTATGTGTTGGTGGTTCCCCCTCAAATTGATCTGCATTAGTTTGGTTTGTTTGTGGAATAACATTACTGGGTGTTCCTGTAGGGTCAATTGAAGTAGTTAGAAGTTCAGAATTGTAAGTGGTTTTTGGTTGTTCAAAAAGTAAATCAAGATCGATTTCAATCTCTATGTCAGGAGAAGGTGTTTGTTGAATTGGATTTTGAAAAATATTTTCAATCATTTTAGAACCAAAATGTTCAGGATCCAATTTCCTGATATAAAATTCATCAAAATGAACATCGGTACTTTCTTCAATTACTCTAGTACGTTTGTTCAGTACTCGATAAGCAACTGAAGAAAACGAGTAGCCAAGGAAAATTCCTTCGTCCGACCTTGATTCAAATTTTAAATGGTGGTCTTTATTGTTCTTTACTAAGCATCAACAACCAAAAAATATGGAAATTTTGACGTTTGGTTTTCGGTTGTTAATGACTTCATATGGTGTTTTATGAAGATGTTTATCGATTAAGGAACGATTTTGAGTGTAACAAGCTGTGGATATTGCGTCCGCCCAGAAGTATTGTGGCAGATCAGCAAAGATAAGCATTGATCTTGCAGCTTCACATAGAGTTCTGTTCCTTCTCTCGAAAACACCGTTCTGTTGTGGAGTGGTGAGGCTGAGAAGTTATGTTCAATTCCTTTGTCTTTGAGAAATGAATCTAGAGTCTTGTTTTTGAACACTAAACCATTATCACTTCAGATTCTTCGAATAGGTCGTTTGAGCTTGAGTTCAACTTGTTTAATGAAGTTGATCATCTCTTCAGGTGCTTCTGATTTTAGTCTTAAGAAAAAGACCCAAGTAAAGTGCGAGAAACCATCAACGACACCGAGAATGTACTTCTTCCCTTGTATGGTTTGGGTTTCTGCAGGGCCACAAAGGTCTATATGCTACAATTCTAGTGGTTCAGATACACTAGATTCTAAGATGCTTTTGTGAGTGGATTTGGAAAGTTTTCCTTTTTCACATGCGGCACAAAGAGTTTCGTTATCAAGCTTCAGAAGTGGTAGCCCTCGAACAAGATCATCGCCGATCAATTTGTTGATGTACCCAAAGTTTAGATGGGAAAGGCGGCGGCGCCATAACCAACTAATATCTGCTAGGGCTTTAGATAGCAGACATATATCGGGTTTACCATAGATAACATCCATGTCAAGTGGATACATATTTCTGGCAGAGTTAGAATCAACTATAACATCTTTGGTTTTGGTGTCCATGATCAAGCTTCGTTTTTTGGTGAATAGAACTTCAAGATTGTTATCACACAGTTGAGAAACACTGATGAGGTTGTGTTTCAGGTCATCGACGAAGGCAACTTTCTTTATGGTGAAATTACCATTTGTTATGTTTTAATAACCCTTGATTTTTGTTGTCATGTTGTTGTCGAAGGTAACATCTTGACTGGTTTGTGTAGGTTTGAAGTCACGTAAGTAGTTCCGGTTTCCTGTCATATGCTTGGAGCAGCCACTATCAATATACCATGTATCATTATTCGGTTCTCCAGCATTGAGTACCTATAATCAGACAGAAAGTTTAGGTACCCAAATCTGAATGGGTCCTGGTTTTTTAGTTGTTATTTTGTGTTCTTTGCTTAATGAATTTCTATTAGCATTTAACTTCGCATTGTTGTAAGATTTTGGTTTATGATGATGGAATGGTTGAAGTTTGATTTGATTTATCAAGTTTACTCAAAATGTGATTTGTTTTTGAAAACCTGTGGGTTGATAAGATCTGTGATTTTGTGAAAGATATCCTAGATGTGTTGGTTTTTTTGAAAAGTTTTCTTCATATCTGGGATGTGATGGGTAGTTTTGAAAAGCTTTTTGATGATGATGGTTTGAAACTTTCTGATGTGATGGTTTTTGAAAGTTCCTTGAATGATGAAAAGTGATATCTTGAAAGCGGTTTTCGAAAAGGTTTTGGTTTTTGTTTGGAAACATATTTATGAGGTATGACGTAGGGTTGAACTAATTTCTTTGGTTGGTTTTCAAAAATGTTTGGCTTGATATATGGGGTTTTGGTGACTTGAATGGATTTTTTTCTTGTTTGTTGTTTCTTGGAGTATTTTTGTCCTAGACTAGTTTTCCCAACAATTGATGAACTCGTTGTACGAAAAGCAGTTGGTACAGAAGTACTACCATCCTCATAAGAGGAATTTTCTCCATTCATAAAGTTTTTAACTTTCGTGGTTCCGTCGGTATTTTTGATTTAGTGAGTTAAAGATCTTGCAAAGTCTTTTTCGGAATTTAGAACTCGTTTGAAAGACTTTTTGGAAACAGTGAAAGCAGTTGATAACTATTTCGTCATCTGAATCTTCCTCATTAACAAATGTAAAAAGATCTGGTAGAGTGGATTCAGAGTTTTCACAATTCGTCATGTTTTCCTGTTTTGCTTGTTCAATTTCAAAGGATTCTCTTCCAATTCCTGGTCTGTAATTCGTATCAATTTTGCCAGTTCCTAAGGTGTTTGCCTTGGTGAAAATATCATCACTTAGTTTTCTAGCAACTTTGATAGAATCCATATTCCATATAAGTCTTTTATTCTCAGTTTCAAAAGAATTGATTTGTTTTAAAGAATCAGTCGGTTTTTCATTTAAAATATTGTATTTTTCAGTTGATTGTTGAAAGTCTTGTTTCAACTGAAGGATTTCCCTTTCTAAAACATCTTTTATTTAAGAAGAAATGACTGATTGATTTTTTGTTCCAAATCCCTTTTTTGAATTAGTGTCTGATTTAATTGTTCCAAGACGTGATTATAATCTTCCGATTTTCTTTCAACGTCTCTTTCCAATTTTCTTTTTGTTCTTGTTGATTCTCCAAATTTGAGTTGCAAGGTTTGTAACTCAGATTTGCAAATACCAAAATTGACCATTGTGTCATGATATGTTTTGAGATCAACTTCTAGACTTTTGTCAATCTTGGTTATGTGGGACTCAAAAATTATTTTGGAAAAACCATGTTCGGAGATCATAGACCATACATGTTCTATGATGTTGGGAGCTCTTAAAGGTATGTCAACACCAGCTACGAAGCAGATGTTTGATTGTGCTGGTTCATTGTCAGCTTGAGTTTGGGTTTGTTGGGAAGGTTAAAAATGGTTTTGTTCGAATCCAAAATTTTGGTTGTTTTGAAAACCATTTTTTTGATTGTTGTAACCTTGATTTTGGAAACCTTTGTTTTGATTTTGAAAACTTTTGTTTCGATTGTGATTATGACCTGAGTTAGGATCGTTTTGAAATCCCTGGTTTAGAAAACCTTGGTTTGAGTTGTTATGGAAGGAAGGTCTTTGAGAATTTTTTCCAAATTAAGGTCTAGGTTGAAAACCTGAGTTGTTTTCTCCAAATGAAGGTCTCGGTTGAAACCCTGAATTATTTTGTCCAAAAGATGGTCTGTATTGAAAGTTTGGTCTAAAATTTGAGTGACCATGATTTGGGAGAAATCATTGAAGATTTGTGTTTGCAACCAACACACATAGTTGTTGATAATCTGCTTCATCATTCGAATCAGACTGGAAGGTTTGGTTTTGAAAGGATGTAGCATGATTAAAATGATTAAAATTTTGATCATTGAAAGGTGTTTGGTTTTGTGAAGTTGTGGACACAAGAGCAAGTGGTCCTCCAAAAGTTGTAGTGGTTGGTGGGTCAATCGAGGATTCATACGATTGAAGTTCTCCATAAAAATTGTGCATAGTTTCAGTATGAATAGTTGGATTTCCCTAAATAATGAGTTTAACCATTTTCCAACTTTCGAAAATATTGTTTAAAAATTTGATATTTATCTCATGTTGTTTCTTTTTGATACTCAAATTGTTCATTTTGACCATAATAAGATTGAACCTATCGTGAGCATCATGGATCGTTTCTGATGAAAGCATTTTGAAATTATCAAATTCATTCAAAACATATGTTCTTTTGTTTCCGATAATTCTTTTATTTCCACAAAAGCAATTTTTCAAAATTTCCAAAATTTGATTTGCGGTTAACAGTATAATGCCATCCATTTGACTTAGAATATTGTGAGGTATTCCAGACACTAGTTCCTTTTTGGCTTAGAGTTGCAACTTTCTTCTGATTTCGGTTTGAGTGGCTTGATTTGTAGCAAGAGTAGCCATATTTTCTGGAGTAATATATGTTCGTTCTACGCATTTCCAGACATCTTCATTTATAGCGTTAAGATGAAGATTCATACGGCCAACCCACAAATTATACTCTTCATGAATAAGTATGGGTTCCCGTGAACCAGATCCTAAGGTATTTGCAATGGAAACACAGTTCATGTTGGAGTAATTTGCCAAAGATATTATTTTTTAAATTTTTTAAAGGATTTCGAACAAGTGATATTAAAATGAAATTTTTAAAGAAAAGCTTAGTGAAGGTTTATAACGCTAACCAAAAGTGTTCGACAAAAATTTCAAGGTAAATCACACAAGCTCTGATACCAATTGTTGGATATTATTATTTATATATCAACTCAGATACCGATTGTTGGAAATTTAAAAAACTAATCAACACAACAAAGGCTCAGGTACAAGTTACTGTGTGACAGATATATAAGTTTTAAAGAGATAAGATGCGGATATATATATATATATATATATATATATATATATATATATATATATATATATATATATATATATATATAAAGAATAAGAATTGCGGAATAAGTATAAATGTGAAATCTATAAATGACTGAAAGCTTTAATAATATAAATGATTGTATTTAAATGACGTAAAGCTATAAATAATAGAAATGATTGTATTTAAACGACATAAAGCTATAATAAAGTATATAAGTATATAAATATATATCAAGTAGGTTTGTCAATAAATTGACTGAACCGGACTAATAGAACGACTGGTCGATATTTGGACTCTTGGAACGACTGGTCGATATTTGGACTCTTCGATCTTAATAGACTTTATTTCCATTTGTTCAAAGATCAATCCGGTGTTTGATAAGTAACAAAAAGTTCAATCAAAGCTCAGTTTTATGTAAAACAACTTGTTTAAATAAAATTACAAAATACATGAGTTTATGTATTTGTATTTGGGGTATTTTTGGGTAAAAACATGCACACGGGTCGTGTAAGATAAGGCACAACTAACACGGGTCATGTAGGAAGGTTTAGGAAGGTTTTCTTGACCAGGATCCTGAACACGGGTCGTGTTGGATTTAGGCTTGGATTAACATGGGCCGTGTTGAAGTACTAGAGGGAAATAGATGAGTACACGAGCCGTGTTTGATTTTAGGCATGCTGAACACGGGCTGTGTTCACGTGTAAGTCAATTTCGGGATTTTTGTGGTTTGAAGATAAGGTTTGTTTGTGATGTTTTGGCTAAGGTAATGGTGTTATGGTGTTTTGAGGATGTTTTCTAGGTTGTTTAGAGGTTGGAAGGAGGTTGATATGAGGTGGTGATGGTGGTGAAAGTTATATGAAGATGATGATGAATAGTGATGGGTTTTGTTGTTGATCTTGATGCAGAAGGTTTTGGGGTGTTTCATGGTTGTGTTTTGGTGTTTCGATGTAAGGGAGGTGTTTTACTGGTGAATGGTGTGATGACAAAGATGGTGAAGATGAAGAACCTTGAGTTTCAATGAAGAAGATGAAGATGGTTGATGGTGTTCTTCATTTCACTTGTTGATGATTTTGGTGTTGTTTACTTCATTGCTTTTTGATCTTGGTGTTCTTCACTTTCTCCAGGGATTTATCTTTTTCTTGAAGAAGATGAAGATTGTGATGTTCTTGGGAGTATTTGGTGATGTTGTAGGAAGTGTTACTAAAACAACAAAATGAACACTCTCTCACACACTACATACTCATGTATACATATATGAGGTGAAAAAAATATCTAGTAGCACTTGAGTTATTAGTGAAAGAGTAATGGTTGGTGATACAAGTTGTGGTAGAGGATAGGAGCAAAAATGTGGGTCTTCATTTGCTACTTCATTTCCTTGACTTTTCCACTTTGTTGACTCTTCCACTCTTTTGACTTTTCACACAACTAAATTTTCTCCTCTATGCGTTTTCTGTCATTCGCGTATTTTCGTATATTCCATTTTGATCACACATTCACACAACCTGAAATAACTGATAATATTTGTTAGATAATACAAAAACAGTTATTCTTATTTCAGTGATGGTCACATACAAAAACATTTTTCAACAAATTGCATCTTTGTAAGATATCCTAATGAATATTTAGGATATTACTTCTACATCCCTAGTGAAAATAAGATGTTTATTTTACGAAACGCTGAATTATTAGAAAGCAAGTTTCTAACGGATGAGGCTAGTGGGAGGCATGTGGAACTTGAAGAAGATCAAGACCCTTAACCCGAGGCATCTTTAGTTGGCACTAGTATTGAACAAGAGGTTGTTGAAAATGAAGAGATCATTGTCCTTAAACCAACTGACACACAAGGCGTTCGCAGATCTGGTAGACTTCGTCATGAACCTGAGAGATATGGATTTTTTCATTGACGAGTGCTTCATAATGACGAATGCTGATGAGCCGGTCAGCTACCGATATTTAATGTCAGATCCGGAATCTGAAAAATAGCTTGAAGCCATGAATGCTGAGATTAAATACATGAGAGAAAATCAAGTCTGGGACTTGGTTGATCTTCCTCCCAATATCAAGACTGTTGGAAGTAAGTGGGTCTTCAAGAAGAAGATTGACATGGACGGCAACCTACACACATTCAAAGCAAGATTTGTAACGACAAGATTTTTCAAATAAAATTTTCATTTTTAATTAAATAAAACACATGTCATTTTATATAAAACACCATAATAGTCAACAAAGTTTTCTAAACATCATATCAAATCTAGGATCCACAATCATACCTCAATATCCAGAGTGTGTGTGTGTACAATCATGTCGGTACCTTCCCGCGATCCTCTGAGGTAAGTGAAACACATAACACATAACACGGTAAGCACAAATGCTTAGTGAGTTCCCCAAAATACTACATGCATATAAATTAGCCACTTGAGGCTAAAGCTCTATGATGCCTTCCGACCAATGTATCTCAGTGGACCTTCCGACTCCACAACTCTGGTAGAGCTTTCGGCCCTACCATGATGACCTTCCGGTCCTGCTCTGTTGACCTTCCAGTCCTACTTTGTTGACCTTCCGGCCCAACTCAGTTGACTTTTCGGCCCAACCATAATGACCTTCCGGTCCAAGCCCTGTCGACCTTCCGGTCCAAACCAGGAAACTCGTAACATAGCATGTCACATATATCACACATCACATATAAACACATACGACCTTCCTATCACACATAACGACCACTCTAGGTAAGGTATAGTGAGAAGACTCACATCGAACTACCTCAGAATAATCTCAGACTCTAATCTCCGGTCTAGCCTCTATCTAATACACATAAACATAAATTCTTATTGAATAACAACACTCATTAAGCTAGACCACCACCTAGGCTCTCACAGAAGGGTAAAAGACAATTTTACCCTTTTTTGAATCCAAAAGTCCATTTGTTGACCGAACCTTACAAGTCAACAAAAGTCAACTCCTGTGGGTATGCTGTGCGTAACAGATTCCTATGCAGGGCGTACTCGTCCACTATGCTGATATTGGGCTGCTTGAACCCTATGCCCCACGTACTGGGATTTACGCTCAGTGTACGTCCCAGTTTCACAATTTCCTCACTTATGGTCTTAATTAGTTAAGACCTTGGCTTAAAATGCAGATCTGGACCCCCTACAGTCTCCTAATCCACAAAGTCGAAGACTTTACGCCTTTGCATGGCTTGTTTGGTCTTAAACACTCAAAACCTTCATCCATTTTCATTCTCAAGCCCATATCTCATGCATGGTTAGCTCTTAATGACCAATATTGGAGTTTTATGACTTTATAGCACGAAATACACTAGCAAGGGACATATCTAGATTCTTAGAGCTCATCAACTCACAAAGCCATCAACTTTTGGGACAAAAACCCTTAAACATCCCAGATAAGAACACACAACAGAAAATGAAGAAAGTTTGAAGCTTTATACCTCTAAATGAAGCTTCTCACACTCTTAAGCTCAGATCCAAGAGCTTGGGCTCTTACTCCTTCTTCTCCAAAACTTTCTTTCCACTCTTGTGGCTCAAGAACACATCAACAAGCTCTTAAGGGCACTCTCAAGCTTCAAGAAAGAGGATTAGGGTTTTGGATGGGAAAGTATCTGGAAATGGTGGCCAACAATGAGGCCATAACGTTCTTTAAATAGGGGGCTCGCTTTGAATTAGGGTTTAATTTTGGGTCTGGTACGCCCTGCGTATACCTTGGTACGCCCTACGTACTAGGCAACATCCGCGTCATGAATACGTTCATGAGTACGCGTGGCATACTCTATATTACGCCCAGCGTACTCGATAATCACACAAACTACAAAAGGGCTAAAACTGACAACTTCAAGAAAGAAGAAGAGCCAAGGAGGTATACCTGATCTCGGGATGTTACAATTCTCCCCAAATAGAATCAAGCTTCGCCCTTGAAGTCTTGCTCCACAAATAACTCGGGGTAATTCTCCCGCATCTCCAACTCCGGTTCCCAAGTCAAATCAGATCCTCTCTGATGCTGTCACTGGACCTGAACTAGAGGCACTTCCTTGTTCCTCAGAACTTTCACTTTCTGATCTAACATCGCGATCGGCCCCTCGATGTAATTAAGGCTTGCATCCACCTGAATGTCCTTTAATGGTACTACTGCCATATCATCAGCCACACACTTCCTCAACTGGGACATGTGGAAGGTCCTATGGATCTGGCTCAACTCCTCAGGTAGCTCCAGCTGATATGCTACCTTGCCTACCCTAGCAATCACCCTGAAAGGTCCAATATATCGAGGCCCTAACTTGACCCGCTTCCTAAACCGAATTACTCATTTCCAAGGGGAAACTTTCAGAAGCACAAGATCTCCGACCTGAAACTCAAGGTCGGATCGCCGTCTGTCTACGTAACTCCTCTGTCGGCTCTGAGTCGTTCGCAACCTCTGTCGGACCTGTTGAATCTGCTCGGTCATCTTCAACACTATCACAATGCCGCCCATAACTCTCTGCCCACCTCTCCCTAGCAGATGGGAGTATGACACCTCCTCTAATAAAGAAGCTCAAAGAGAGGCATACCGATTCTCGAGTGATGGCTGTTGCTATAGGAATACTCAGCCAGAGGAAGGTAGGAGTCCCAACTCCCACCAAAATCCATAACGCATGCCCGAAGCATGTCCTCGAGCGTCTGAATCGTCCGTTCACTCTATTCGTCTGTCGGTGGGTGATAGGCGGTACTAAAATGCAATCGCGTTCCCAACTCCTCGTGGAACTTCTTCCAGAATCTGGAAGTAAAGCGCACATCCCAATCTGATACTATGGACATCGGCACTCCATGCCGAGCCACTACTTCTCGCACATAAATCTCTTCTAGCCTCTCAGCAGAATATTTCTCACTAATAGCAAGGAAGTGAGCATTCTTTGTCAACCGATTCACAATTACCCAGATCGCATCCACTCCACGCGTTGTCCTCGGAAATTTGGTGTTAAAGTCCATCGAGATCTGCTCCCACTTCCATCGGGGAATCTCCAAAGGCTGCAATGGACCATGTGGACGCTGGTGCCCTGCCTTGACCTGGCAGTAGGTCAGGCACTTCTCTACTACCCACGCTACATCCCTCTTCATACAGGGCCACCAATATTCTTTCTTCAGATCCGAATACATCTTAGTGGCCCCGAGATGGATCGAAAACTTCGACCTATGTGCATCCTACATTAGAGTTCTATGAGCCCCGCCCGCATATGGAACCCAAATCCGAGCTCGAAAGGTCAAAAGCCCCCAACTATCCATCATAAACTCGGGCACCTAGCCGATCACCCGCTCCTTCTTGCGGTTCTCTGGTCTCATGGCCTCTGCCCGGGCCTCGTGAATGGTATCCAATACCGGAGTGATCACTGTCATCCTCATGCATATATCTCGAATCGGGGCACTCTCTACCTTGCAGCTCAGGGTATTGGCCACCACGGTAGCCTTGCTCGGGTGATACATAATCTTACAATCGTAAATGGTACACCGAACCCCATACAAGTAATGATGCTAGATCTTGAGGGCGAACACCACTGCTCTCAACTCTAAATTGTGGGTGGGATACCTCGTCTCATGAGGCTTCAGCTGCCTCGATGCATATGCTATCACGTGCCCCCTATGCATAAGCACTGCACCTAACCCCGATATAGATGCATCACAGTAAACCACAAAGTCCTCCATCCCATCAGGAAGAGCTAAGACTGTAGCTTCGCACAACCTCTGGTGAAGAGTCTCAAACAAGGTCTGCTGATCGGGACCCCAAACAAAAGCAACACCCTTCCGGGTCAACTTGGTGAGAGGAACAATAATCTTGGAGAAATATATGATAAATCTCCGGTAGTAGCCGGCTAACCCCAGAAAACTCATGATCTCGGTGGTGGATCTCGGCACCTCCCAACTCATAACCGCCTCAATTTTGGTCGGGTCGACCAAAATCCCATTTTGATTAATGAGGTGTCCCAAAATTTTGGACCTCTCGTAACTAGAAATCACACTTGGAGAATTTGGCATAAAACCTCTCAGATCTCAATACTCTGAGAACCTCTCTCAACTGCTCTTCATGCTGCTCTGTAGACCTCGAATACACCAAAATATCGTCAATGAACACGATCACTGAATGATCCAACATAGGTCTGCATACCCGGTTCATGAGATCCATGAACGCTGGTGGTGCATTGGTGAGCCCGAAAGGCATCACCACGAAGTCGTAATGCCCATAACGAGTTCTAAATATTGTCTTCGGAATATCTTCCTCACGGACCCTCATCTGATGATAACCCGACCTCAAATCGATCTTGGAGAACGAAGATGCACCCTGAAATTGATCGAACAGATCGTTGATTCTTGGCAACGAATAACGGTTCTTGACTGTCAACTTGTTCAACTCTCGGTAATCAATGCACATGCGGTGTGAACCATCCTTCTTCTTAACAAAAAGGATCGGCTCTCCCCTCGGCAAGCTACTCGGCCGGATAAATCCCTTTACCAACAACTCCTGAAGATGCGAAATTCCACCTGCCTGTTAGGAGGCACACCCAGTAACTCCTCGGGGAAAACATTCGGAAACTCGCTAACCACCGAAACCTCAGCGATAGTACTCGGTCTCTCCTAAATATCCCATGTATCTGACACATACACTAGAAAATCCATGCAGCCTTGATGCAAGCTCTGTCTCGCTCTGGCAGCCGAACAAAATGTTGAACTAGATCTGGTACCCTCTCCATATGTGGTAAGCACGACCTCACCAGGGTCTCGTATAGTCACCATCTGACGCTCGCAATCGATCATCGCTCCGAATCGACTCATCCAATCCATACCTACAATAACATAGACATCACCCATCGCGATCGGTACCAAATCTATCGGAAACTCAACTTCGAAAATCTCGAGCACACATCCCCGGAGCACATTAGTCACAAACACCGCATGCTCATCAACTATAGAGACTCTAAGACGCCGACTCAGCGCCTCTCATCGCATACTAATGTGGCGACTAAATGCTAAATATACGAAAGATCGACTCGCACCGAGTCAAACAACACCAAAGCAGGTACAAAACTCACAAGAAAAGTACCTAAACATTATCACAAATAAGCACCATATATAAGCAAAATAATGAACAAAAGAGCACATACTAGCCACAACGTCGGATGCTGTACGTACCTCCTCCGCGGTGATTTGAAAGGCTCTCCCGCGAGCCTTCGGTGCCTCGACCTTCACTAGCCGACTCTCAGTAACTCGGATAGCAGCAGGTGCAGATCCCTACACTGACCCCTACAACAACTGCGGGCATTCGGCCTTCCGATGGCCGGTCTGGTTAAAGTGAAAATAGATTGTCAACCCATTTGGGGCAATCGTTGGCTATATGCCCCTCCTTGCCACATTTGTAGCAAGCACCTGATCGACAGACTCCCTCGTGACTCTTGCCACACTTTCCACAAGTGCAGCCCTTCTGGTCTCCCGATCTCAAATCAGCGGGGTTTGCCCGCTTTGCCGCCGGCTGAGACTGTCTCGGCCGCCTATCCCTCCTTTGAGACTCCGCCTCCTCCTTGGGCTGAGTATCTAGCTGGATGTCCTTCTTCCGAGCATTTGCCTGGAATTCAAAAAATGTTTGGTACATCGAGTTCGTCACGAACTCATGAATGTATCACCTCAGTATGCTCAGATATCGGCTCATACGTGCCTACTCGGTAGACACGTGCTCAGGGAAAAACAACGCCCTCTCACGAAACGTCAGGATGATCACAATTACAGACTCAGTCCCCTGCTTAAGGGATAAGAACTCCTGGGCTAACCGTTCATTTTCCACTAGGGGAACGTACTCGTCTCAAAACATAGCGGTGAACCTCTCCCAAGTCACTGCGGTAAGCTTTGCAGTAGAGATATCGGCTGTCACAAACTTCCACCAGTCCTTCGCTCCTAAGCAAAGCTGGTTCAGCATGAACCGTACCCTTAGATGCTCTGGACAAGAACTTGTATAAAAGCATCCCTCAATGTCAGAAATCCATCTCATCGCTGTTATCAGATCCTGAGTCCCATCAAACTCTGGTGGTTTCGTGTAACTGAACTCCCGGTACAACAACGAGTCACCCCCTGTGCCCTAGTAACAGCAACGGCTGCGGTGGCCGCATCAACAGCAGCATCGGTAAGAGTAGTGTATCGCTCGTCAAATTTCTCAATCAGCATGGTCTTGATAGACCCAAACATCTTCGGTATCTCAGCCCGAATGGGTGCAACCACCTCATCATTAATCATACTGTGAATCTCATCATTGCTAACATCGCTTGTCTTTTGGAGTGTGGTGCGTACCCACCATGATGGCTCTGAAATACGACATAAAATACTCAGAGACTCGACCAAGATTACTCACACTCGATCAATCATTCCTACTTGTTCGTTAGCACCTTAAGGATTCTTACTTGGAATGCTTACCGATCCGGTGCTTTCAGTTGTACGGGCCCAATACTACCTTCCACACAGTATCCATATCCACACCAAGTTCTCCTCCTAGGATCCCAACTCACAAGTACCCTATACCACTCTGAATACAACCCACTCTCTAGCAAACTTCTCACATTCTTGAACTCCTTTTCTCTTTTTAGATAAATTGTTTCTTTTTGAAAACTTTTCTCAAATCCTCAGTTTGAGTCTAGATATGCCCGAAGGTGTATCCGAATCCATCAAACCAAGGCTCTGATACCAACTTGTAACGACATGATTTTTAAAATAAAATTTTCATTTTTAATTAAACAGAACACATGTCATTTTATATAAAACACCATAACAGTCAACAAAGTTTTCTAAACATCATATCAAATCCAGGATCCACAATCATAGCTCAACGTCCCGAGTGTATGCGTACAATCACGCCGGTGCCTTCCCGCGATCCTCTGAGATACCTGAAACATATAACACATAACACGGTAAGCACAAATGCTTAGTGAGTTCCCCAAAATACCACATGTATATAAATTAGCCACTCGAGGCTAAAGCTCTATGATGCATTCCGAAATCCAGGAACCACAATCATAGCTCAACGTCCCGAGTGTGTGCGTACAATCATGCCGGTGCCTTCCCACGATCCTCTAAGATTCCTGAAACATATAAAACATAACATGGTAAGCACAAATGCTTAGTGAGTTCCCCAAAATACCACATGTATATAAATTAGCCACTCGAGGCTAAAGCTCTATGATGCCTTCCGACCAATGTGTCTCAGTGGACCTTCCGGCTCCACAACTATGGTAGACCTTCCAACCCTACCATGATGACCTTCCGGTCCTGCTCCGTTGATCTTCTGGTCCTAATCTGTTGACCTTACGGCCCAACTCGGTTGACGTTCCGACCCAACCATGATGACCTTCCGGTCCAAGCCCTATCGACCTTCCGATCCGAACCAGACAGCTCATAACATAGCATGTCACATATATCACATATCACATATAAGAACATACGACCTTCCGGTCACACATAACTACCACTCTAGGTAAGGTATAGTGGGAAGACTCACGTCGAACTATCTCAGAATAGTCACGAACTCTAATCTCCGGCCTAGCCCTCGTCTAATACACATAAACAGAAATTCTTATTGAATAATAACACTTATTAATCTAGACCACCCCCTAGGATCTCATAGAAGGGTAAAAGACCATTTTAGCCCTTCTTGAATCCAAAATTCCATTTGTTGACCGAACCCTAAAAGTGAACAAAAGTCAACACCTGCCGGTACGCTGTGCGTACCAGATTCCTACGATGGGCGTACTCGTCCACTATGCTGATATCAGGCTGCTTGATCCCTAAGCCTTGCGTACTAGGATTTACGCTCAGCGTACGTCCCAGTTTCACTATTTCCTCAATTATGGTCTTAATCAGTTAAGACCTTGGCTCAAAATGCAGATATGGACCCCCTACAGTCTCCTAATCCATAAAGTTGAAGACTTTATGCCTTTGCATGGCTGGTTTGGTCTTAAGAACTCAAAACCTTCATCCATTTTTATTCTCAAGCCCATATCTCATGCATGGTTAGCTCTTAATGACTAAGATTGGAGTTTTATGACTTCATAACATGAAATACGCCAACAAGGGATAGATCTAGGTTCTTAGAGCTCATCAACTCACAAAGCCATCAACTTTTGGGACAAAACCCTATAACATCCCAAATAAGAACACACAACATAAAAGGAAGAAAGTTTGAAGCTTTATACCTCTAAATGAAGCTTCTCACACTCCTAAGCTCAGATCTAAGTGCTTGGGCTCTTACTCCTTCTTCTCCAAAACTTTCTTTCCATTCTTATGGCTCAAGAACATACCAACAAGCTCTCAAGGGCACTCTCAAGCTTCAAGAATTAGGATTAGGGTTTTGGATGGGCAAGTCTCTGGAAATGGTGGCCAACAATGAGGCCATAATGTTCTTTAAATAGCGGGCTCACTTAGAATTAGGGTTTCATTATGTGCCTGGTACGCCCCGCGTACACCTTGGTACACCCCGCATACTAGGAAACCTCCGCGTCATGCATACGGTAACGAGTATATGCGACCTACTCTATATTCCGCCCAGTGTACTCGATCATCACACAAACTACACAAGGGACAAAACTGACAACTTCAGGAAAGAAGAAGGGCCAAGGAGGTATACTTGATCTTGGGATGTTACAAAGATTGGTTGCCAAAGGATTTACTCAAGCCCATGGGGTTGATTATGATGAAACCTTTTCACTAGTAGGTATGATTAAATCAATTAGGATACTATTTGCCATAGTTGCATATTCTGACTATGACATATGAAAAATGGATGTCAAAACCGGTTTTCTGAATTGACATTTGGAACAAGATGTCTATATGGATCAGCCCAAAGGTTTTGTCCACCAAAAGCATCCTAATAAAGTGTGTAAGCTCAAGAGATGCATTTAAGTGTTAAAGCGTGCATCTCGTAACTGGAATCATCGTTTCGATGCTGAAATCACAAAGTCTGGTTTTATTAGAAATGAAGATGAATCCTGTGTTTACATGAAAACAGTAGGAGCTCGGTGACATTGTTGGTCCTATATGTGGATGACATATTGATCATGGGAAATCACATTCCAACTTTACAAAGTGTAAAGACTTTGTTTGGAAAGTGTTTCTCAAAGAAGGACATAGGTGAGGCATAATACATTCTTGGAATCAAAATCTATAGAGATAGATCAAAATGATTAATAGGTGTAAGCGAAGGTACATATATTAAGAAAGTATTGAAGCAGATCAATATGGAAAACTCTAAAAGAGGATTTGTACCCACGGCACATGGCACTGTACTAAGTTCATCTCATTGTCCTAGCACAAAGGCTAAGCTAGATAAGATGAAATATATTCCATATGCTTCTGCAGTTGGATCCATCATGTATGCCATGAATTGTACAAAACCTGATCTTGCTTATGCTATGAGAATGGTAAGGAAGTTCCAACAAAATCCAGGGGAGAGACATTGGAAAGATGTTAAGAACATCTTAAAGTACTTACGAAGAACTAAGGATTTGTTCCTCGTCTATGGAGGTGTGAAAGATAGCTTAAGTGTAAAGTGCTACACTGATGCTTCCTTCACAACTGATCGAGATGATTGCAAATTAGAATCTGGATATGTGTTCATTATCAATGGGGGTGCAGTTTCTCGGAAAAGCTCCAAGCAAAGTGTTGTTGCAAAATCCACTACAGAGTCAGAATACATTACTGTTTCTGAAGTTGCACAAGAGGGTGCTTGGATAAATAAATTCAATGGGGATCTAAGGGTAGTCCCTACCATTCAGGATCTCATAGTCGTTTTCTGTGACACAAGAAGACCAGGCATATAAGCCATAGATTGAACTTCATCTGGTATAAAGTTGAAGAAGGTGAAATTAGTATTCGCAAAGTTCACACCGATCAAAATTTGGCGGACCCTTTCACGATGGCTCTTCCACAAGCAAAATTTGTAGGACATGCTCGAGGAATACGACTTTTCTATTCTAGTGATTTGATTTATGTATTAGTATTGAATATTAGAACATTATATAACATCATCTATTGTAATGACTATGATATATATGTCATATGATCTTTTCATTAACTATTTGTTGTGTTGTTTATTAACGTGTTTAATCCTTGAGTAAAATTATTCACACTAAAACTCCATAGTCAGTTGTTATTGTGGGAGCAATAATGAAATAAGACTAATATGAAATAGGATGGTTGACAAAGCATTATAATCAGTATCATAGATACTTACTAGAGAATAAGTATTGGAGTAACCCGTTCAAGATCACTTCATGGATCACTGTCATGAATGATAATTGATCAAAGGTAATATCTATATATCCTTAACACCTGATATACATATATGGGACTTGAGTATGGGGAACATTATGCTTTGATGTAGTCAAAAGCTGTTCTTTTATTAGGCAGTTATAAAAGCTATCATCAAGTATGATGTAAAGTATGCAAGAGGCGTATGTAGTCAAGATGAGATTTGTTCCTCTTATTCATTGAGAGTTAGATGTCTAAGGCCTGATGTAAAGTTGAACACTTACATGAGATTTAACTTCGATCCATATCTCATGTTCAACATGATGTTTGTAGCAAACGGATAACTGATAAACTTACCTTATTCACCAATTATAGCCTTGGGGCTTCTGGGGAATTGGGCGTTGATGGAATGGCACTATGTCATATGTTTTTGGGGGTAGTGAAATGTTGTTAGACGTTCACCACTGTCTATATCAATTTGATATGAGTCTTGCACAAGTGGGAGATTTAAAGATCTACTATGCACAACAGTCATATTAAATAGATATTGCTAAATCACATATGATCCTAAGGGTCACACTAAGAACAACTCGATACAATTGATTATTTATTAGAAATTGATTTTAATAAATATTCATCAACTCTTATAATAAATTAAGAAAATATTTATTTTAAGGAAATAATTATTTTACAATACAAGTAACATAATAATTCATAATTTATGAATTAATAAGTCATGTACAACATTTTGGACTAGTTGAGTCTTTTGTCTTTTACCTAAAGACAAAGTTTATATTTGTGACAACCCGAAAAACTTCTTGCATGCACTCTTCAATTCTTTCCAATATTAGACTTATTTTACTATATGGTAATACCCTTTAGAGTCTAATGAAGCATTCTAAATGTGATATAATCAAGGTAGGAGTGTTAAGAAGGGTTAAGAAGGGTTAACTCGAAGTGTAGGAATCAAAACCGGGCCAAACACTCCAACACATGGAGTGTGCGGCCACACACTCTTGTTTGCGGCCCCACACCTTCCCAACCGCACACTCTACCTATATATGCCACCCTTAGATCATTCTTGAACACTTCCTTCACTTCTTCAAGCATAGAACACGAAAATCCTCTCAAGTATCATCCATTCTCCTTGAAGATCTTCATAAAAGGTAACAAGAACACCAAGAACACCAAGAACACCAAGATCTTCATCTGGCCGCACACATGGCAGCACACACCACCTGGCAGCACACATGGCCACACTTAGGGCCGCACACATGTGCTGGCAGCAGACTAGGCCGCACACCTGGCCGCACACACACATATAGTGTGTATTTTGGCCATATACCCTCTTGTATAGCCTTATAAACCCTCATACAATCATATATGATTATAACACTTCATTATAAGTGTTTACTAGTCCCTAAGGTGGTCCGAAAATCATCAATTAGTTGTTCATAACACTAATTAAATCCATATATGTGCCAATATATGCTAAATAGGATTCGCGCGTGTACTCAACTCACCACTTGGCACCTAGCGTCTAATACAACATTGTCATCAGAACCACTCACTGTAGGTGAGTTCATACCCCTTTAATTTACCTTTTAAATACTTTTGAATGTTTTAAATACTTTTATGGGGGGGGGGGATACAAGTTGAATACTTATAGTTATTACCTCAATCACATGTGATTAATAACTACCAAACCAATGATTTCATCGCTGTTCAAAATGTTTATCAAACTGTTTTACTTCAAAAGGTTTTACAAACTCTTTTACTTATCAAATACTTTTATTTAAACTTTATTATACTTCTTATAAATTGCATGTCCATATATGCATAGATATATAAGAAATGTTTAAAAGGCTTAGGAAGGCCATTCGCCCTATTTCCTTTTCCTCGATTTGGATGTGGTCTGGTGGGATGTCGGGTAGCCGTCCAAGGGTCGTTTCAATATTAATTATATATCATATGTGCATATATTGACATAAAGGTACTTCCATTATTCATGCGTTTCAGTTACTTCATCAGTAAGTTACCATCGGGGTAACACAGGATTTCATTTATACTATTACTAGATAAATGAGTCAGTTCATTCATGAGTCATATACATTACATTACTATGAGTCATATACATTACATTACTATGAGAACATATACATTAAATTACTATGAGAACATATACATTACATTACTATGAGAATATATACATTACATTACTATGAGAACATATACAACTATACTAGAGAAAAACATATACAACTATACCAAGAAGAGAGCATATACAACGATACCAGAACAAGTTACATTACATTACATATACATGAATACGTTTACAATTGTGAATTACTGTATCGGAGCATGCCTGAAATGTCATGGCCCAAGTTGCTACCAGAATTCTCTTGGAGGGAGAGCGTGAGTTTGCGTATAGATCTATACTGGATTGACGATCCTACACCTTGCTGCTAGCTACAGCCGGACCTGCAGGTCTGCGGGTGCCAAACATCATTCCATGTTACGACCCTTCATTATGTCGTTGTTACCAGTCGATAGTATGGTGCAATTAAATCACATAATACCTTAATATAAATCCGGTTTAAGGTAGTTAGTACAGCAGTAGTTCCTATAATACAACACTACAGTACTACATTAATTTACCCATTACATACATTTAGTGATTATTTCACTTAAACATTAATGTACAAACTATATTTTGTTAATGATAGTTATACTTGGGAAATTACACACTTTTACAACAAACGAACATACAAAACATTTAACCCTTGGTAGAAGGCTACTTTAGTAGAAAATATAGGTTTTTCTAAGAGAGTCAAACTTTTACAAACACTTACAAACATCTACATACATTTTACAAACTTACACTTGATACATGTTCGAATGTTTTGATAACAAACACCGACACTAAAATACTTATGAACTCACCAGCTTAATGCTGATACTTGCTTTCAAAATAACTTGTATCCTCAGGTCATCAGTAGACAGGTACCGAGACTAGCTTTTGAGAAGATGGAGCGCATCCAAGACTCATCTTATTATTTTGATTTACATTATATTTTGGTGTCTAAAACTGTACAGAACACGCTTGTATTAAAATTATATATTTAATGCAATGGATGATGTTGTTTGCTTGTTTACTACTACTGTGTTGTGATACATTACATGACGTCCTCCGCCCCAGAACGTTTCCGCCGTTCTCGGTTTTGGGGTGTGACAGATTGGTATCAGAGCATTGTTTATAGTGAATTAAGTATATCAACCCATAAAAGATATACTAAACTATAAACCCATTTGGGAATAAAGCACTCTGACCAAGAGTCTATACATTAAATATCAAAATATTTAATTAAGTATACTAGACAGCATTCATACTAAAATCAGTGTCACAATGACAAAACAAAAGTATTACGATTGTTAAATATCACAGGTGAGCTCGGGGATGTATGGTCAGTCTTGGGAATGGCATAGCCTGATCAACTATGCTGGTCCGAGGAGTGATTAGCATATGCCCTAGAATGATTGTGATATGTTAACAAGTCTAAAAACTTACCAACAATACCACAAGAAGATAAGTAGAACCTAAACTTAAAATACTATAGGTGTATTTTGTACTACTATCTACGCATATACTATATTCTCATACCTCTCTTCTCGCATAGATATCATGGTTGGATTCCATCACGGCGACCCGTACTTTCCAGATGAAGGCGATGCAGGGTGGATCGAAGAAGAAGAGCCCGAAGATGAGCATCCAATCCCTTTGGATGATCACCTCGCAGAAGGCTTTTCTGATGGATCCGACTCCAAGCTTGAAGTTAACAACCTACCGCTAGTAGGTCAAGCCCCGAACAACGATCCCCGACCAGCATTTCCAGGTCCCACTCCCTTGTGGGTAAACAACTTGAATCGCTAGAGCGACGAACAGGGTCAACCCTTACCTTACTTTGGGGACCGAAGCTTTTACAACGTTAGCGAAGGTGGTTCTGCGGATAGAGCTCTGCCTGTCATGGTGCGTAGAGTTGCTCGAAACGTTGAACAGGGTCGAGCAGCCATCGACCGAGTCATGGAAATTGATGCTAACTCAGGCGTTAATACTAATGACGCACTGCGACAACAATTAATCACCGAAATCACAGAACTTCTAGTTCGCCAAAGAGCTCACGAACGACACCTCCGAGAAGTGGTTCGGCAACTGGTAGATATGAGGATTCGCCCTAGGAGTTCCCGTCATCGTTGGAAGATGTCTAGTACATCTTTGTCTTATGATTAAGGAATAGCCTTTAGTATCCAGGCTTTTGGTAACGTTTGTCTGTAAGATATTCCTAACTCTCAGTACGCTAACTAGGAATCTAGTAACTGTCAAACTTTTCCGTATGGTATGATGTAAGACCTACTGTTAGGTCGATTTTCCCATGAACACATTACATCAATAATACCAGTAATATTGACAGCCATCTAATCTATGAGAAAACCTTTACACTTACGTTTTCCTACTACTCCTCCCTATTATGACTTCAATTTGTACACTCATTCAACTATTGGACTATGGCTACTTAGTCCATGTGTCACTCTCAACTTGCTTACAATTGATTCTTACCATTGTACTTGTCTTTATAAACTTATAGCTGAAAGATGCCTCCTCGCAAATCTCCCCGGAATAACCCTGCACCTCCACCTCCTCCTCCTCCGGTCATAGATACTGCGGCTCTGAACGCTGCAGTAGCTGCGTCAGTGGCAACTGCCATGGCCCAATACCACTCAACTAACAATAGCCAAGGTGGAACCCCTGTTGAATCCACTCATGCTGAGATCCATGTGCGTACAAGAGAATGCTCCTACAAGGATTTCACCAACTGTAGGCCGAAGTCCTTTCATGGAACCGACAGAGTCATTGCTCTCTCGCAATGGTTCGAGAAGACTGAATCGGTCTTCGAAATCTGTTCATGCCCTGCTGCGAGCAAAGTCAAATATGATGCATGCACCTTTGAAGGAAAAGCCCTAACGTGGTGGAACGGCCACGTTAAAGCTCTAAATCTCGTCGGAGCCAACGACATGGGCTGGAAAACAATGAAAGACCTCATGATTGAGGAGTATTGCCCGAGAGGCGAAATCCAGAAATTGGAGCAAGAACTGTGGGGCCTAACCATGAAGGGCTCCAACATAGTCACTTATACCGCCAGGTTCAGTGAACTGGTGGCTCTCTGCCCCAATATGGTTCCCACTGAAGGCAAGAAGATTGAAAGGTACATCTGGGGGCTGGTGCCTCCGTATCAAGGAAATGTCCTATCATCAAACCCTACTACTTTCGACAGTGCCAAGCGGCTGGCACCGCGACACATCGACCATGGAATCCAATCCCCAACAGCAACAAATCAAACCGTCTCAGAACCCTCCAAACCCGCTGACTCCAAGCGGAAGTTCTGGGGTGACAAGAAGAAGCAGCGAGCTGCCAAAAAGCAGCAAATTGTGGCTGTGCATGCTGCAATAACCCCTACTGCTACTGCCCCAGTGAATCAGTATGTAGGAAGTTTGCCTAAGTGCAACAAATGCAACTTCCACCACAACGGCCCCTGCCGTGAAATGCAGTGTTCTAACTGCGACAAGAAAGGACACACTGTCTGTTTCTGTAGGTCTCCGGCAAGACCGATCACTCAAGTCCCTGGCTCAGGCGCGAGCCCAACCTGCTATGAATGTGGTGAAGCAGGCCATTACAAGAGGGACTGCCCCAAAGCAAAGAATGCAGGTGGATCGGGGAGAGTACTGGTAATAAGCAATGGGGAAGCAGTTGTTGACCCCACGGTGGTGACTGGTACGTTCCTTCTCGATAACTCCTATGCATGTATTCTGTTCGATAGTGGAGCGGAGCGAAGTTTCGTGAACTATAAATTTGCTCACATACTTAAACATCAACCACACGCACTTAAAGAACAATTCACGGTAGAAATGGCTAATGGGAAAACTGAAAGCACCAAGAGCATATACTTAGGTTGTACCTTAACTCTAGATAACCATTCATTTCCAATCGACCTCATGCCAGTTTCCATTAAAAGTTTCGACGTTATCATCGGCATGGATTGGTTGAGTCTTCATCGCGCCGACATCATGTGCTTCGAGAAAGCAGTTCGTCTAAACCTCCCGTCTAGCGAAACTCTTATAGTCTACGGCGACAAACCTAGTACAAGTCTTCGTATTATTTCAAGTATCCAAGCACGTATATATCTACGTAAAGAATATCGCGCATTCCTTGCTCACGTTGTCGATACAAGCCTAGAAACGAAAGAACTAAAGAACATCCCAGTAATGAGCGACTTCCCTGACATTTTCCCAGAAGAACTACCAGGTTTACCTCCGCAAAGACAGGTCGAGTTCAGAATCGACTTAATTCTAGGAGCTACCCCTGTAGCTAAGTCGCCATACCGATTAGCACCAGCTGAGATGCAGGAATTATCTGGTCAACTTAACGAACTGCTCAGCAAGGGCTTCATAAGACCAAGCTTCTCGCCTTGGGGAGCACCAGTCTTGTTTGTTAAGAAGAAAGATGGATCATTCTGTATGTGTATCGACTACAGGGAACTCAACAAACTGACGGTCAAAAATCGTTACCCTCTGCCTCGCATAGACGATCTATTTGACCAGCTACAAGGGGCGAATTGTTTTTCCAAAATTGATCTGAGATCCGGATATCACCAGTTACGAGTGATAGAGGAAGATGTTCCGAAGACAGCCTTCCGGACTCGTTACTGACACTACGAGTTCGTGGTGATGCCATTCGGATTGACCAATGCGCCCGCAGTCTTCATGGACCTGATGAATTGAGTATGCCGACCTTACTTGGATAAGTTCTTCATCGTTTTCATTGACGACATCCTGATCTACTCCCGGAGTAAGGAAGAGCATGGCAGTCACCTACGACAAGTTTTAAGAACGTTACGAACGGAGAAGCTCTATGCGAAGTTCTCGAAATGCGAATTTTGGATCCGAAGAGTCGAATTCTTAGGACATGTGGTAAGCGAAGAGGGAATCCACGTGGATCCATCCAAAATTAAGGCTATTGAGAACTGGTCAGCACCAAAGACGCCTACAGAAATTCGTCAATTTCTAGGTCTCGCTGGCTACTACCGCAGGTTCATACAGAACTTCTCCAGTATTGCAAAACCTCTTACAACACTGAGTCAGAAGGGCATGGCCTTTGAATGGGAAGAGAAACAAGAGAGAGCATTTCAAACGCCCAAACGAGCCTTGTGCACCGCACCAATACTATCCCTTCCCAAAGGGATAGAAGACTTCGTGGTCTATTGCGATGCGTCAAACCAAGGGCTCGGTTGTGTCCTAATGCAACGGGGTAAGGTCATCGCCTACGCCTCGAGACAGCTGAAGACACACGAAGTCAACTACACCACTCATGATCTTGAGTTGGGGGTAGTTGTGTTTGCCCTGAAGATCTGGAGACATTACTTGTATGGCACTAAAAGCACTATTTTTACCGACGACAAGAGTTTACAGCACATATTCGATCAGAAGGAGCTCAACATGAGACAACGACGGTGGGTCGAGCTACTCAGTGACTAGAATGCAATATTCGTTATCATCCGGGTAAAGCCAACATAGTAGCAGACGCCCTAAGTCGGCAGGAATATTCTAGTCGAAGAGTCAAGTCGTTGACAATGACTATCGATTCGCACTTGTCTAAACAAATTCAGGCGGCTCAACTTGAAGCTATGAAACCTGAACATGTGGCGAGTGAATCCCTCAGAGGAATGGATAAAAACTTAGAAGCCAAGGGTGGCGAAGCCCTATATTTCATGAACCGGATCTGGACCCTGAAGCACGGTGGTTTCCGAGACTTGGTCATGACCGAGGTGCACAACACTCGGTATTTCGTCCACCCATGTTCAGATAAGATGTATCGGGATCTTAAAAAGCTATATTGGTGGCCTAATATGAAAGCAGCGATTGCTACCTTCGTAAGTAAATGCCTTACTTGCGCAAAGGTCAAGGTCGAGTAACAGAAACCCTCTGGTTTACTGCAACAACCAGAGATCCCTGAATGGAAGTAGGAGCGGATCACTATGGATTTCATAACCAAGTTGCCCAAGACAACGGGTGGACTTGATACCATATGGGTCATCGTCAATAGATTGACCAAGTCTGCACACTTCCTACCTATCAAGGAAACCGATAAGATGGAGAAACTTACGAGAACATACATTAGGGAAATCGTGCGACTACATGGTGTTCCTATATCCATTATCTCCGATAGTGATAGTAGGTTCACCTCAAGATTCTGGCAATCACTACAACATTCCCTGGGAACAAGGCTGGACATGAGCACAACCTACCATCCACAGACCGACGGACAAAGTGAGAGGACCATCCAAACACTGGAAGATATGTTTAGAGCCTGTGTGATTGACTTCGGAAAGGCATGGGATACTCATTTACCCCTTGTCGAGTTTTCCTATAATAACAGTTATCACACGAGCATCAAGGTTGCTCCATTTGAAGCCCTCTACGGCCGAAAGTGCAGATCCCCTCTGTGCTGGGCTGAGGTGGGTGATACCCAATTAGCTAAGGGTCAAGCTTCTGATAGTACTCTCACAGGTCCAGAAATCATTCGGGAAACGACGGAGAAGATCGTTCAGATCCGTGAACGATTGAAAGCCTCCAGAGACCGACAGAAAAGCTACACCGATAAACGTAGAAAACCGTTGGAATTCCAGGTGGGCGACCGCGTTTTATTGAAGGTCTCACCCTGGAAGGGCTTGATACGCTCCGGAAAGCGTGGAAAGCTAAATCCAAGGTACATTGGACCTTTCGAGATTCTCGCAAGAATCGGCCCAGTGGCTTACAAACTCAATCTACCGAACGAACTTCGTAACGTACATTCTACATTCCACGTTTCCAATTTGAAAAAGTGTCTATCCGACGAGACTCTTGTAATTCCACTCGAAGAGATCGAGATCAACAAGAGCCTCAACTTCGTGGAAGAACACGTAGAAGTCATGGACCGTGAGGTCAAGCAGACGAAGCAAAGTCGTATCCAGGTTGTGAAGGTTCGCTGGAACGCCAAGTGCGGGCCGGAATTCACTTGGGAATGCGAGGATCAGATGAAACTGAAATATCCTCATCTTTTTTACTTAGTTATTTGTAATAATCTAGTAACTTAAACTAAAATTTCGGGACGAAATTCCCTTAATAGGGGGATGATGTGACAACCCGAAAAACTTCTCGCGTGCACTCTTCAATTCTTTCCAATATTAGACTTATTTTACTATATGGTAATACCCTTTAGAGTCTAATGAAGCATTCTAAATGTGATACAATCAATGTAGGAGTGTTAAGAAGGGTTAAGAAGGGTTAACTCGAAGTGTAGGAATCAAAACCGGGCCAAACACTCCATCACATGGAGTGTGCGGCAATACACTTGAGTGTGCGGCCACACACTCATGTTTGCGGCCTCACACCTTCCCAACCACACACTCTACCTATATATTCCATCCTTAGGTCATTCTTGAACACTTCCTTCACTTCTTCAAGCATAGAACACGAAATCCTCTCAAGTATCATCCATTCTCCTTGAAGATCTTCATAAAAGGTACCAAGAACACCAAGAACACCAAGATCTTCATCTGGCCGCACACATGGCATCACACACCACATGGCAGCACACATGGCCGCACACATGTGCTGGCAGCACACTAGGCCGCACACCTGGCCGCACACACATATATAGTGTGTATTTTTGCCATACACCCTCTTGTATAGCCTTATAAAACCTCATACAATCATATATGATTATAACACTTCATTATAAGTGTTTACTAGTCCCTAAGGTGGTCCCAAAATCATCAATTAGTTGTTCATAACACTAACTAAATCCATATCTGTGCCAATATATGCTAAATAGGATTCGCGCGTGTACTCAAGTCACCACTTGGCACCTAGCGTCTAATCCAACATTGTCATCAGAACCACTTACTGCAGGTGAGTTCATACCCCTTTAACTAACCTTTTAAATACATTTAAATTTTTTAAATACTTTTATGGGGGGATACAAGTTGAATACTTATAGTTATTACCTCAATCACATGTGATTAATAACTACCAAACCAATGATTTCATTGCTGTTCAAAATGTTTATCAAACTGTTTTACTTCAAAAGGTTTTACAAACTCTTTTACTTATCAAATACTTTTATTTAAACTTTATTATACTTCTTATAAATTGCATGTCCATATATGCATAGATATATAAGGAATGTTTAAAAGGCTTAGGAAGGCCATTCGCCCTATTTCCTTTTCCTCGATTTGGATGTGGTCTGGTGGGATGTCGGGTAGCCGTCCGAGGGTCGTTTCAATATTAATTATATATCATATGTGCATATATTGACATAAAGGTACTTCCATTATTCATGCGTTTCAGTTACATCATCAGTAAGTTACCATCGGGGTAACACATGATTTCATTTATACTATTACTAGATAAATGAGTCAGTTCATTCATGAGTCATATACATTACATTACTATGAGTCATATACATTACATTACTATGAGAACATATACATTACATTGCTATGAGAACATATACATTACATTACTATGAGAACATATACAACTAAACTAGAGAAGAACATATACAACTATACTAAGAAGAGAGCATATACAACGATACCAGAACAAGTAACATTACATTACATATACATGAATACGTTTACAATTGTGAATCACTGTATCGGAGCATGCCTTAAATGTCATGGCCCGATTTGCTACCAGAATTCTCTTGGAGGGAGAGCGTGAGTTTGCGTATAGATCTATACTGGATTGACTATCCTACAACTTGCTGTTAGCTACAGCCGGACCTGCATGTCTGCGGGTGCCAAACATCATTCCATGTTACGACCCTTCATTATGTCGTTGTTACCAGTCGATAGTATGGTGCAATTAAATCACATAATACCTTAATATAAATCCGGTTTAAGGTAGTTAGTACAGCAGTAGTTCCTATAATACAGCACTACAGTACTACATTAATTTACCCGTTACATACATTTAGTGATTATTTCACTTAAACATTAATGTACAAACTATATTTTGTTAATGATAGTTACACTTGGGAAATTACACACTTTTACAACAAACGAACATACAAAACAGTTAAGCCTTGGTAGAAGGCTACTTTAGTAGAAAATATAGGTTTTTCTAAGAGAGTCAAACTTTTACAAAAACTTACAAACATCTACATACATTTTACAAACTTACACTTGAGACATGTTCAAACGTTTTGATAACAAACACCGACACTAAAATACTTATGAACTCACCAGCTTAATGCTGATATTCGCTTTCAAAATAACTTGTATCCTCAGGTCATCAGTAGAGGTACCGAGACTAGCTTTTGAGAAGATGGAGCGCATCCAAGACTCATCTTATTATTTTGATTTACATTATATTTTGGTGTATAAAACTGTACAGAACATGCTTGTATTAAAATTATATATTTAATGCAATGGATGATGTTGTTTACTTGTTTACTACTACTGTGTTGTGATACATTACATGACGTCCTCTGCCCCAGAACGTTTCCGTCGTTCTCGGTTTTGGGGTGTGACAATATTTTATACACTTTGAGATTATAAAATTTAAACTATTTGTCTTCTTTTGAGAGCATGGCCTTTGTATTTGTTTAATGCAAAAGTAACCACCCTAGGAGACATGATTGATGAATTAGGGGCATGGTAGTCTTAAAAGTGTAAATACCTCATGGTTAAAGAGCATGCTTTACAGCTATAAAAGGATTAAGCTTGCACTTGTATTACACACACCTTTTGGCTTGCATTTTTACCCAAAAATTCGTGAGCTTCTTCATCCTCTCTCCATCTCTTCTTTAGCTTTGAGTTCTTGAAGAAATTGTTACTTGTTTTTCTCTATTGGAATATATAGTTGGGTGATTTGTTTCAAGCTTAAGTGTTAACATAAGAACTAGCATTCTATTCAAGTTGGGATATTTTGGGTGTCCCAAGGGTTCATCCTCACTCCATTAACTTCCAAGCCTCCCTTAGAGGACTCAAAGTGCGTCAAAGGTTGTTACCACTTCTTCCTTGTATGGTTGTTTTTTAAATATTTCTTATACTTGAAAGATGATCCTTGGTGGCTAATAAAATGTTTATGTTATTTTATAAAACTCAAGTCTTTCGTTTGCTATTATTTGTAGTCTTTTGAAACTAATTTTTAAATAAAACCCAAGAATCAGATGGATGTCAAGTGTACCTTTCTGAACGGGGAACTTGACGGAACAGTGTATATGGAACAACCATGAGTGTTCGTAAATGAGAAATATCCGTACCACTGTTACATTCTTGATAAAGCAGTTTATGGTCTAAAGCAAGCTTCAAGAGCCTGGTACAAAACTCTTACTCGCTTTTTAAAACAGGCTAAATTTAAACAAGGATCGGTCCACCCAACCTTCTTTCGCAAAAAAGGTGGTAACCACTTGATGATCGTCCAAATTTACGTTGATGAAATCATGTTCGGATCAACTATCCCCAGCTTAACTATTGATTTTTGAAATTTGATGGAAACTAAGTTTGAGATGAGCTCCATGGGTCCGATTAACTATTTACTTGATTTTTGAAAGGCCTTACTTGCTAAGTCTGGAATGGAGGGATATTCGAAGGTGAAGGTTCCAATGGCATTCAGAAAGAAACTAACACCGTCTCTGGACAAACCGACAGTTAATATGACTTTCTTTTTGGAATAGTGTCTAAGGCTGCAACTATATTAGGCAAGTATTTGACCCGATTGTGCATGGTCCTTTTGGGTTGCCTTCACCATAGCAACTTGACAGGATGATTTATGATGAGAGAATAAGTATTATTAATATATTATGAGAATAATATAAGGATTAATAATATTGTTATTTGATTAGTATAAGTCATAAATTAATTAGAATTAATTTGGTGACTTAAAGAGATTAATTAAATAAGAGGGTATAAACTGTCAATTGTTTGATAGTTACACTTTGGGCTGTAAATCCTTTATGGATAGGGTTGGATGATTTCTAGGGCTTAGGATAAGCCACAAATCGTCCAAGGGCTTATCTTGGAAAGGATTTCGATTGCTTTGAGTAAAAGTTATCCAATTAGGGTTTAAGGGTGAAACCCTAGGAGCCTTACAAGTATAAATAGACCCTTGGGGCAAGGGAAATCGGCACCTCTGAAAAAGAAGAGAAACCCTAGCCAATTTATTCCCTCTCCTCTCTCTCAAATCATCCTCTTGCTAGTTGGTGTTTGTAAGCGATTAGAGGAGTGACATTTATGACTCTAAAGCTCCAAAAACAAGAAGACCAAACAAGTGTTTCAAGGTAAGCTTCTAACTCTGATTTCGTATTGTTCTTATACTCTATTAGCTATTAGAAGTCTTGGATCCAATGCATGTTTAATTAGAGAAACCTAGATCCAAGCATTAGGGTTTGCATGTGCACATAAGAATGTTCATATGGCCAAATCCCATCAGTGGTATCAGAGCCTAGATTGGTTTCTAATAAATAACATTAGCTGTGCCTAATAAAGAATAAATGATGTTGTTGGCAGTTGCGCCTAATAAACAACATTGGCAGCTGTGCCAATTAGGGAATAAATGATGTTGTTGGCAGCTGCGCCTAATAAATAATATTGGCAACCGTGTCAATTAGAGAATAATTGATGTTTTTGGCAGTTGCGCCTAATAAATAACATTGGCAGCTGCGCCATAGGCACAGATGGACTTCGTGCATATTCCTTAGGTTAATCCTTAGGAATGAATGAACGAGGAATAGCCGATTTCTTAGGGTGGATCCTTAAGAGTAAAAAAGATAATGGGGGTGGGAAATTAGGTTGATTTTTTAATGTTTTAACATAATAAATAAGTTTATTGTTGGTTGATGAAATTAATAAATTTATTATTTCTGGGTTGAAAACCTATATGCTCACCAGGCTCCCAAGCCTGACCAACTCAACTTTTTATATTACAAGTAGTGGAACGAGAGCATAGTTGGATGATGACAAAGGAGTTTTGGATTATAGGCCAGTAGATGTAAATACATGTTGTAAGGCCTATATGATACTGTTTATGCTTTTGGTCTGTATCTGAACATGACATCCCGAGGTTTTATAATACAATGAAAATTCATTTCTTTAAGAAATGCTATGATAAATTTTTATCATATTTTGTTTTGGGGACAAATTCCACAACACCTTTTGAAAGATTACTCTAATTTTACTTTAAAAAGCATAAAAAAAATCGGTCTTTTCTGGCCGAGAAATTTGGGGATGTCACAGCTCTAGGGTTTTAGGGTATAAAATGATCTAATGGTAAATCAAGAGGGTGTACTTTTGAAATTTTGAGCAGCGCACGACAGACATACGATGTGCGGCGCATGCACCTGCCACAGATCATTAAACTTGATTATTGGCCTCATTGTATACCTTTCTACCAACATTCCTTTAGTCCCCCCTTTTTGCCTCGACTGGTCCCCACGAACATGACGAGCACGCCACTCGCTCGATCCCAGGCTTCGATTTTAGCATTTCCTTGAATCATTCTACTTCCACGTACTATCTACACTAATCCTTACTATTTATATTGCTTAAATTTGGGATTTAGGGCTTTTTAGAAAATTTTGCATTGGATGATTTTTGGACAAATTTATTGTAATGGGATACCATTTGGGCTTGTTATACTACCAATTTTACTAAGGGTGAGCATAGGTCAGTTTGGGTCAGTTTTTACCCAAAACTGAACCTAACCCGCTATAATCGGTTTTTAAGTAATTCAAACCGAACCCACTACGCAAACCAATCAGTTCGGTTTGTCGATTTCTGGGTTTTATTTGTTTGGTTTCGAGATTAAACCCAAGCCCTGTCACACCCCCAAACCGGAATGACGGAAACGTTATGGGGCGGATGATGTCATGTATAGTATCACAACAATTGCGTAATAGTAATCAAAATACAACAACCATGTATTGAAAAAGTATAAGTTTTTACATATGTGTTCAAGTCATTATATATATGACACCAAAATGTATATTAAAAGTTAAAACACATGAGTCTTATGAAGCTCCGTCTTCTCAACAATCTATGGATGTACCTGTCTATTGATTTTTCTAAGAATACAAGTAGTTTTGAAAAGAGTGTCAACAATCAAGTTGGTGAGTTCATAAGATGTTTGTAATTGAAATTTGCCGTTGTTGTTTGAAAATGTAAACATGTTTTTCCTAAAAAAAATCCTATATTTTCTATTGTAATATGTTGTACTCAAAACATGTAAATATTATCGTACTCTGATATAGTACGCTATAGTTTTAATCCATATGAAACCATGAAAGGTATGTTTTCTCTGTATTGACCTAGTATTTTGTATTTGTACTTGTAAAATACTGTTTATTAGTTTTATTATTTAATAAAACTATGAGAAGATGTTTATTCATTCTTACACTATTCGTATTATTCAATACCAAATTGTCAGTAATCATAACCATGCTTGATGACCTAAGATGGTCTGAACACGACGTTCTTCAAGCGTTGCAATCGGTACGACATTTGTAACCACATGCCTATTGGCCTAGCTATTGCAAGCAGTTCTAGTGTGGGATTGTCAGTCCCGTATAGATCTATACATAAGTGTCACGCTCACCCTCCAGGAGACTTTGGTTATAACTTCAGGAGTTGGTTGGTAATTGGATAAGTACTTGAAGTAAGTCTCACAAATTCTATATTGACGGTTACGTGTAGGTTAATGAAAAGTTACCTTGAAATAAATAAACTGTAAATATATCTCATGAACTGTATTTAATATAGTTTATATGTTTGTTTTTTGTATTGTTATCTGATCCTTGAAAAGGAACATGTAAGTTCCATAAACTATACCTATTATAGTTTATATGTTTGTGTTTAACTAGAATGTAAACCTCTGTATTGTTAATAATTTGATAAGTTTAAATCGAAAATTCTTTGATACGGTTGTCCCATGAAATTCAACATTTATACCCTAATGGTATTAAGATAGCTTGCAAATATTATATTTTCGTTTAACAAGTTTAAAAATGATTTTATACTTATATAAATATAATTTTTATATAATTAAGTCTGTTGAAACCTATATATATATATATATATATATATATATATATATATATATATATATATACATATAATAATAATAATAACGGTAAAAATTAATAAATATTGAAAACATTTATATATTAACACAAATTTCTTGTGTTACACTTGTATTCCCCCCGTCCCCCTAAAACAGTGAAAAATCATGAACACGTAGGGGGTATGAACTCACCTTTTGTACGTGTTTCTGGTTAGATTCGATGTGGTTGCGATGATTCCCAGTATAGAGTACGTGTAATTAATCGTATCCTAATTATATTTTACACATAATTATATGCATAAATTAGATATCTAATAATTTAACATAATAATTAACACTAGTTTGTATAGATTACTTACTAATTGAAGATAAGTTCTTGTGAAAGTTTGAATATTTTTTGGTAATTCCTTGCAGTTGCGTAGAACTTTGATATGTGTTTTGAGAGCATCTGTACATAACTTAAGAGTGAAGAATTGGAATTATGAAGGTGGTGTTTATGGTTGATATATATATATATATATATATATATATATATATATATATATATATATATATATATATATATATATATATATATATATATATATATATATATATATATATATGGGATTTAAGATAATGAAGTGACACTTTCATTGATAGGTCTATCATATCACCTTGGGATGTTAAATTAGGAAAAGATAAGAAGATATTTAAGGAATTTATTGTCAATATGCAAGCGTTCATGGCCAAAATGAAAGGGATTTAGGTCTAACATGACTGGAATCACTCCAATACATTCACAATATGTTGTTTACGACCATATGGTCAAATAGCAAAGGGTTCACTGTCAATAAGTCAAATAGAAAAGAGGCCATGGCCATAGGTCTTCTAAAATAGTTTGATTTATGTCCAAGGGTTTCTAGAAGAGGGTGCTCACGGTTTGTTTTGGAATTAACTTCCCTTGGCCGTAAACTACATTTATGTAAGAAATAATGATAAATTACGTCAAGTATAAGCCCTTATTTGATCTTAGTGTGATTTTATGTTAAGTATCTAGCTTATACTAGCCTACTTCAACATGGTTTTCCACATATACATATAAGTTCAATGAACAGGCACTCTAGGCATACTAAATTATTATTGTATAGATGTTATGATGTCAAATCACTTGTATACTATTGTAGTTTAGACTTATATTGATCTAAAATAACTAGTTGTTACATTATCCCCCCGTTAAAGGGAATTTCGTCCCGAAATTGCTTCTAAAGTGGTACTCATGAACTAGGGAAAAGATGTGGTTACTTTTGTTTCATTTGATCTTCCCGTTCCCAAGTGAATTCAGGTCCTCGCTTAGCATTCTAGCGAACCTTCACTATTGGTATACGACTTTGCTTTGTTCTTTTGACTTCCGTATCCATGATCTCCACTGTTTGTTCAATGAAGTGTAGACTCTCATTTAGCTCGATTTTGTTGAATGGAATTACGAGAATCTCGTCAAACAGACACTTCTTGAGATTTGAGACGTGAAAAATAGGATGAATGTTACTGAGTTCATGCGGTAGTTTTGAGTTTATAAGCAACCAAACCAATTCTAGCAAGAATCTCGAATGGTGCGATGTATCTTGGATTTATTTTTTCCACGTTTTCCAAAACATATCATTCCTTTCCAGTGTGAGTCCTTTAAAATAACGCGGTCACCAACCTGAAACTCCAAGGGTTTTCGTCGTTTGTTCGCATAACTCTTTTGTCTTTCACTAGAAGGTTTAAATCATTCCCGGATTTGTACAATCTTTTCCGTGGTTTCTCGAATGATCTCAGGACCGGTTAGAGTACTGTCAGGTAGTTGGTTCTTGGCTAGTTGCGTATCACCCACTTCAGCCCAACACAGAGGATATTTGCATTTGCAGCCATAGAGGGCTTCAAATGGAGCAACTTTGATGCTTGTGTGATAGCTGTTGTTGTACGAGAATTCGACGAGCGGTAAATGGGTATCCCAAGTTCTACGAAAATCTATCACACAAGCTCTCAATATGTCTTCCAACGTTTGTATGGTTCTTTTGTTTTGCCCATCTGTCTCAGGATGGTACGCTATACTCATGTCAAGATCTTTTCCCTAGGACTTTTGTAGTGATTGCCAAAACCGTGAGGTAAATCTACTTTCTTGGTCAGAGATAATAGATATTGGAACACCATGCAATCATACTATCTCTTTAATGTAGGTCCTTGTTAACTTCTATATTTTATCAGTTGCTTTTACTTGCAGGAAATGTGTGGATTTGGTTAATCTATCGATGATCACCCGAATTGTGTCATGACCACCCGCTGTCTTGGGTAACTTGATTATGAAATCCATTGTAATCCACTCCCACTTCCACTCAGGTATCTCTGGTTGTTGAAATAAACCTGAGGGCTTTTGATATTCTACCTTGAATTTGGCGCAAGTTAGGCACTTTCCCACATAGGTAACAATCTCAGCTTTCATGTTTGGCCACCAATAGAGTTTCTTAACGTCCAGATACATTTTTTCTGAACCCGAATGAATGGAGTATCGAGTTTTATGGGCTTCAGCCATTACAAAATCTCTTTAGCCACCAAACTTCGGTGTCCAAATTCGATTCATGATATAATAAAATCTGTCACCTTTGTTTTCCTAGCTCTTTTCCATTCCTCTTAATTCTTCACCTGTCACGTTCTAGGGTTTAAAGGCTTCCAAATGAGCCTCCTTGATCTTTATAGATAGGTGGGAATGGATAGTCATGGTCAGAGACTTTACTCGGCGGCCCGAGTACTCTTTCCGATAAAGAGCATCTGCTACCACATTGGATTTGTGATGAGATTTAAAACCTTTAAATCTATGAAGATCGATTAGATCTCAAACAGGCAAATAAATATAAAACTGTAAGAACATGAAAATAAGAACGAGACAAGTGTGAATCAAACGAGTCGAATGATTAAAACAAAATCCTCAGAAGAGCTCGATTAAGAACATCAACTGTAGAGGATTAGTAGGTTACAAGAACGATTTAAAGAAATCTGTAATACTATCGTTACACTCTAGAATAATCACTAAAATCGTTATTCTCTAAAATCGTTAACCTAATATGCATGCAAGAATATCCTTATATATTAAACATAAAGGCTCTCGGTTGGACAGGCCCAAACCGGAATACAAAATAACTAAACTATCAAGCCCAAAAGACGCAATCTTCAAAATAATCTTCAGCCAAACAATCTCCCCCTTTGCGTCAATTTGGAGCGAGTACTTCACTTGTTACTTGGGCCAGCAGCTGAAGCAGGTACCTTCTTCTTCGCAGTGTTAAACAGACATTTGGTGAGCGAGAGTATTGTCTGTCTAAACCTGATGTACCATTGAATCATGTCATTGAAGTACTTGACATCATCAGCCGAATTCTCTTTACACCTCTTGATGATCGATAATACGTGCTCCAGACAAGCGGTGGTGTAAAGGTGTTTGTCAGCTAAAGTGAAGAGACATTTCTGTCCTTCGGCTCTAGTGAACATAACCGAGTTGCGTCTCGGGTCGATCTTGCCCATTTTCATCTGATTGAGATCACTGGCCGATCCCACAGGAGCTATCTTCGGTTTCTTCTTGAAGACTGTGGCGACCTCCTGATCCATCAGGGCAACCTCCATGATGTAGCAAACTAACATCCTTTTGATATGGTCTATAATGGGACCATATTCGGCTTCATCAGTCAAAAGGATATTATGCAGGACAATCCAATCATGAGGATTTAGGTTCGGTAGATCTGCCAGGGAGATGTGATGAGTAGTCTTTGCAGATCCCCGAATCACCTTGAATTTAACGTTTATAAAACGACCTTCGGTGTAAGGCTTCAGTACACGAACGTTCATTATCTTTTGTGCGCTCCAAGTAAGGTATTGAGGACGAGCAGCCGCCAGATAGAAGTCAATGAGCTCCCTGTCAAGCTCAGCGTTCGAATGAGGGACTTCGAAGATGTTTGAGAAGGCGTGGAAGATAAACGCCTTTCGAGTCAGCGGCATGTCGAACTGCGAGTCGACAGTATTGTTGCAGTCGAACGAAATAACCGACTCGAGCAATAAGATGCTGGGAGTTTCTATGGCCTCTTTAATCAAGCGCTCCCGACTCCATGCAGGGAATAAAGTCTTCCTGCTCTCGAGGAGATCGTGGGCTTCCTTCTGCTTGCGTTCGGCTTCTTCAGCCTCTCGCGCCACACGATTTACATCTTCATCTACATTGCGATTGTTCTTTCATTTCAACATGTCAGCAATGGTCTCCCTATCTTCATCTTCATCTTCATCTTCTTCCTCAGCTATGTTTTTGCCTTTGTTCTTCACACCCGTACCCGAAGCTTGACCAGTTTGAGGTGGTTCGGTTGTGTGAGTAGCTTTGGAGGAAGGAGGTGGTTTCGATCCGTTCTTCTTCTCATCTTCCCCCTTGTTTCGGAATGGACACGAAACTTGGTAAGCCTTCTAATTTGCTGAGAAGGGTCATGGCCGGAGAGAGCTTTTCAGCGAGGGTTCGCCTCACCGAATGGTTTAGAATCGGATCATGTGCTTCCAGGATGTTGAATAGGGCAGCATGTACATCCGAAACACATGTTTTGATCACCTCCCTTTCAGATCGAAGAGCTTCTAGTTGTTGTTGTGAGTTGGAAAGTTGCGTTCTCTTGACCTTGAGGGCGGTTGTTTTGCTCGCCAGAACGTCCATCAAAGAATTCTCGGCTGCGAGATCCTCCTGTAGCTTAGCGAGGCGTTCATCGATGGAGGCACGAAGGGCCGAGTTGTCGTCGCTTATGTTTTGGCGAAGAGTAGCGAACGAAGTCAACTCCGTTGAGACGAACTTGGCCAATTGCTGAACAATCGGTTCCAAAGTTGTCTTTGTGGCGTCGGCGCTTTCCTGCAAAGACTTCAATAGGACAGTAACGTCGGAGAATAGTTTATCGACTTTTTCGGTCGCAGCCTCACAGGCTTTGGTTGAGGCTTCGATGGCAGCAGTGGCTGAGGCTACCGAATCATGTTGAGCCCTGGAGAAGGCATCAACGATCTTCTGAAGAGCAGCTTCAGATAAAGATGACTGCTGGTTGGAAGAGGAGGCGAGAAGTAGGTCAACCTTCTCGTTGAGCTCTTTAAGATGCTTCTTTGTCACTGGAGCATCATCCTCCTCATCACTTTGAATCTGAAACGGACTATAGTAGACCGAATCAAAGTTCATGTGGTCACCGCCAAGATAAGTGTCGTCTCCATCAGAGGCATGTTCTGGTGATGGAGGGGGTGGTAAAGCTGGGGGTGTTGTGGTTGGGGTATGTTGAGGTTGAGTATGAGGTGGGGTAGTTTGTGGTGGTGGTTGAGTGTGGGTTTGTTCGGTTGTATGGGTTTCGGTTTGTGGTGGTTCGGTTACGGGTGTGGTTTCGGTTACTGGTGGTGTTTCGGTTGTAGTTATGAAAATGGGTGGTGGTATAGGGAAAGATGTTGGTGGAATAGTGGTAGTGGGGATTATGGTCGGAATGGAAGTAGGAATGGTGGGAGGAGGTGAAGGAACTGGTGAATTGTGAAGTTCCATCTCTGGGGTAGGTGAGCGAGGTGGTGTGTTGCCTCGTTGAGGGGTTTCGCCTCCTTGAGAGCCGTCCGAACCCGAAACCTCGTTTTCTGATTCACTCGAAGAAGAGGGAATAAAAAGCTTTCGCTTCTGTTGAGTCTTCCTCCTCTTCGGTTGTGGGGACTGTGCAACTTTAGGCTATTTCCTCTTCTTGGGAGAAGGACCCTTAGTAGCTTTGGTCGCTTGCTTCCCTTTATCCGCCTTTTTGCCTCTGTTCACCGGTTTGTTTGCATCGTGGATGGATCTGAGCATATCCGGTGTAAGTTCCCTAGGACCAGTTGCCCTGAATTCCTTGATCGTCCGAATGAGTCTGCTGTCAGAGGGGACGACGCCATACATTGTCTCCGGAATAGAGCCAATGAAGGAGAATTTGGATGCATCCGAGACGATGATCTTCTTGGTATGAAACGTACCAATAGAAGACATCGATGCACCTTCAGGAGTGGGAATGTCGAACTTGTCCATCGCCCACTTGGTAATCAAAATCCAGAATCGGGCCAACGACACCTCAGAGTGTCAGGATGATGAAGAAAGGCTCTGGATGAGCTGTTGCCATAGGACCAACCCATAGTCCAGGTTAATCCCGTTGTAGACCGCGTACATGATCGACAAGAAAAGTTGACTGGCACCGTCGGACCCTGAGCTCCGTTCCGACAGGCCCTTGAAAAGGACTGTAAATAAGTCGTTCCACTGTGGCGGCAGGCAGGACTTTTTGAACTTAGCGATGGAGGTGAGGACCTCCGTGTACCCCATGTTGTAAAACATGTTATACAAATGCCCAACCTGAATCGTCTCCGGATTTATTCTTGATGGGTCAACAGCCAACCCAAGCATGGTGCAGAAATGTTGTCGAGAAACTAATGTCTTGTGGTCTGCAATTTCGAAGAACACCCGTTCGACTGCCTTGTCGTAGTAGGCAGTCGCATAAACCTGCGATAGGGCCACCATTGGCACAGATTCAATTCTTGAGAGAGCTGGAGCTAGTTGGGAGTACTTCAAGCACTCAATAATCGGCGACATGTAGGAGTCGTACGCCGGTGGGTTAAGGTCAATCACCAGACATTGCTGTGGACGGATGGGGAGGATTTGTGAAGTAGCATGGACGGAAGAGGATTCAGCCATTGTTGAAGGTATGAAGAAGATGATGAACAGTGAAGCTTTTTGGAGTTTTTGCTCTCTAGAAAATCCGGAAGCAGTAAAAAGGTAAATGGTGTTGTAGACTGCCTTTTATAGTGAGGGATTGGAGAGAGAAAAATCGTTTCAAATCTTCTGTGCGATGATCACGTAGGAGAGATAGTGTCAGATTCCTAGGATCATGCTACCCCACAAGCGCCGTTTCAGAAGAAAAACGGTTCAAATCCGCACGCGCCTTTAAATGCCAGAAGGATGTCGCTTGGATTTCGCACATGCGTCCTTAATGTCAGTAAGAGTAAGGGCATTTCTAATTCACACGCGCCCATTTTTTACCGTCGTTTGAATTTTAATCTTTTTAACTCCCGCCGAGTCAGCAACCTTTTCGTCTTATCCTTTTAAATGACATCTTTTGAATTAAATACCCACGTGGATTGTTTTTGAGCACAACTTCATAATTAACCACCAAGTAATAATACAGCCTGTAATAATTAGTAACAGAATTTTGGAAAATCAAAGATTTTCGTGCAAAGAGTGTAAAAGAAAGAGAAATAAAGCAACTCTTTTAAGGATTTATTGTGATGTCAATAATGACACGAAACTGATGATCCCGGGCACGAATCTCTTCCTTCAAGGTCAAGAGAGACCTTAAAGTGTTAGTGTGGATTCCCGTTGAATTACGATCAAACATTTATTAATAAATGTTGAAAGGCTTCTTTTAATTTGGCTAAATAAGGGTGGCTTTCGCTTTGATTCACCAATTCTATTCTTGAAATAAGAAAAGAAAGTGAACAAAGTACTTGTGAGACCAGTGTAGCCTGTTGAACAAGTAGGTAGGAATTTTATTTGAAAATGGCTTGGAAAATTATAAAATCTCAGAGAAAAAATAAAAACTGGATCCCAAGGGAAGAAATGTTATGGTGTTTAACAATTTCATAGGAATCACACAAAAGAAAATTTGAGATTTCATTAGGGTACATTCGTCAATCCTTTGGTGAAAACTTGAGCAAATTAATTGTTCACCGTCAATTCATTAGGTGTTGAATTTTGGGTTTCACTCAGCTTGTAGTGACACGAAACTAAGATCATAAACACAGATGTTGGGTAACCATAAACCTCAGTGGTAATTTCTGAGAGTCTCAAGGGTTACGTTGATGAAACGAATGTAGTGGAGAAGAGCTATGGAGATGGTGTAAGAAGATATAGTACCTCTGCTGCGAAAATAAGGACCAATCAGGAAACTCTTAACTCATGTGAGAAAAGAGTGAGGTAGCTCACGATTAGAATAAATTTGTCAGCCTTATTGGGAAGACAAGGTTTGTGTATACCAGGGCATGAAGGCTATTATTCAAAATCGTATGAGGCTTGGGACACATACAGCAGCATGCTTCTAGGGACACTTAAGTAATTCAGCAATTATATCCCCATAAACGAACGAACACACAAAAAAATTATATAAAAAATATTTTTGGAGTTTTTGAGATTTAAAAAATAAAAAATAAAAGAAAATAAAAGAATAAAAAAAATAAGTAAGAAAAAAAATTATACTTAAAAAAAACTTTGGAAAAGAATATGAAAAACCGAACCCGAACGTTCGGTTGGTTTCGGTTGGGAAAAAGTTGAAAAACCGAACCCGAGCGTTCGGTTGGTTTCGGTTCCAGAAAATTTTGAAAAACCGAACCCGAGCGTTCGGTTGGTTTCGGTTCAACGAAATTTTGAAAAACCGAACCCGAGCGTTCGGTTGGTTTCGGTTCAACGAAATTTTGAAAAACCGAACCCGAACCTTCGGTTGGTTTCGTTTTTGGAAAATTTTGAGAAACCGAACCCGAACCTTCGGAAGGCTTCGGTTTTGGTAAATTATAAGAAACCAAGGATTTTAGACGTGCAATTGGAAAATACTTTTAACACAAAGAAAAACAAAATTGTACAAGAAATATACAACAGAGAAAAACTACCTTTGAAGTGATGAGCGAGACACATGGTTTAACCGAACCCGAACGTTCGGTTGGTTTCGCTTCTTATGTTTGAGGTTGAGAGGTAGTGTGAGGTACTGACTCTGATTCCATCATACCTAGCCCTTGCAGTATTCTGTTGAATGATGCTTCAGGAAGAGCTTTGGTAAAGACGTCAGCCAGTTGATCAGTGGTTCTTACGAAGTGAACTTCGACGTTTCCATCTTCCTCGTGATCTTTGATGAAGTGATACCTCAGTGCTATGTGTTTGGTTTTGGAGTGTTGCACTGGGTTATGACAGATCCTAATTGCACTTTCAGAGTCACAATATAGTGGGATCTTCTTCATATTGAGTCCATAGTCTCGAAGTTGACTCTGGATCCAAATCACTTGTGATGTGCAGGATGCAGCGGCAATGTATTCCGCTTCGGCAGTAGACAACGACACACACGATTGTTTCTTGGACTGCCAGCTGACCAACTTCCCGTCAAGGAATTGACAGCCACCAGTAGTGCTTTTTCGGTCGAGTCCACATCCTCCAAGGTCAGCATCAGAATAGGCTTGAACGAACAAGCCTGAGTTGGATGGATACCATAGACCTAAGGAGGCAGTTCGCTTCAGATAGCGTAAGATGTTCTTCACTGCAAGCATGTGAGGTTCGCGTGGGTTTGCCTGAAACCTAGCACAATAACACACAGAAAACATGATATCAGGCCTGCTAGCAGTAAGATACATTAGTGAGCCTATCATTTGACGATAGAGCGTGATATCGACAGCCGGTTTGTCTAGAGATGGGGTAAGCTTGGTGCCGAATGCCATTGGGACTTTGACTTTGGAGTCTCCCATCATGCCAAACATTGCTAGGAGAGTCTTCGTGTAAGCTTCCTGATTGATAAAGATGCCTTCGGGTCCCTGTCTAATATTTAAACCAAGGAAAAAGTTAATTGGACCCATTGAGCTCATTTCAAACTTAGTCTCCATCAGCTTTCTGAATTCAGCTGTTAAGCTAGGATTCGTGGAGCCAAAGATGATGTCATCGACATAAATTTGAACTATCATAAGATGGTTACCTTCCTTTTTGCGAAAGAAGGTTGGGTCAACCGAACCTTGTTTGAATTTAGACATCTTTAAAAATTTAGTTAGCGTTTCATACCAGGCTCTCGGAGCTTGTTTGAGGCCGTACACAGCTTTATCCAGAATATAGCAATGGTTTGGATACTTTTCGTTCACGAACCTAGGAGGTTGCTCCACATACACCGTTTCTTCGAGTTCTCCATTAAGAAATGCACACTTGACGTCCATTTGGAAAACTTCAAAGTTTTTGTGGGCAGCATAAGCCAGAAATATTCTAACAGATTCTAGCCTTGCTACTGGAGCGAAAGTCTCTTCATAGTCTATCCCTTCCTCCTGACAGTATCCCTTTACCACCAGACGAGCCTTGTTCCTTATTACATTGCCTTCCTTGTCCATTTTGTTCCTGAAGACCCATTTGAGACCAACAACCGAAGCATCTGGAGGAGTTGGAATGAGGCGCCAGACTTTGTTCCTTTCAAATTCGTTCAGTTCGTCTTGCATTGCTTGAACCCAATCAGACTGATCGAGGGCAGTGTTAACTGTCTTCTGTTCAACTTTTGATACGAATGAGTTAAACATACAAAACTCAACCTTTGAAAATAAGGATGTCTGTTTTTCCTTCAGTTATGATCGGGTCAGAACCTTTTCAGATACATCACCAACTACTTGAGAGATAGGATGATCTCTGGTCCATTTGGTAAGAGGAGGGTAATTCGGATCAAAGGTTGGGTCTAGTTCAGCATTGGTCATTTCTTCTGGCTCAGATTGGCTATCATAATCAAGTGTCATATCATCATGCTCCCCCTCGATTGATGAGCTTTGAGAACTTTGAGGTTCAGGGGTTCCTTGTGGTGCTGAGCTTTCAGGCGTTGAAGCACCTTCGGTTGGAGAGGTACCTTCGGTTGGAGAAGCACCTTCGGTTGTATTTGCAGAGCTTGGCTCCCCCTGGACATTTGAGCTTGGCTCCCCCTCGACTGAAGCTTTGTTGGATGGAGGGTCATCAGTAGTCGATCCTCCTTCATGCATTCTCCTTGCAGCTTCTTCGACAATCTGCTTCATGTGGTCAACCTTGTTGTCTGCTGCACCTGCTTCTGAGAGAGAAGCTTTCTCTGGTTCGTCAAAGAGCTCCAGAAATTTATCGTATAAGTTAGCGATCGAGACTGTGACTTGGCCAGTTTGAGGAAAGATTTCCCCAGCGGTATCTTCTTTGGCCTGTAGCTTTTTGACATAGCTATCGTCAAAGGTCACATAGTATGTCTCTTCAATTTTTCTCGAACGCTTGTTTAGGACCCTGTACGCCTTGGATGTTAGAGAGTAGCCCAGAAAGATTCCCTCGTCGGCTTTGACATCGAACTTGTTGCGGTGTTCTTTAGAGTTAAAGATGAAACACCATGAGCCGAACACGTGGAAAAACTTCACATTGGGCTTTCTGTTGTTTAGTATCTCATAAGGTGTGAGCGTGAATCTCTTGTTGAGATAGGACCTGTTCTGTGTAAAACAAGCAGCAGAAATAGCGTCAGCCCAAAAATAAAGAGGTAAGGAAGCGAAACTTAGCATAGTTCGGGCAGCTTTGCACAAAGAGCGGTTTCGTCTTTTGACTATTCCGTTCTGTTGAGGTGTGTAGGGAGCTGAGAAGTTGTGACTTATTCCCTTTTCTGCAAGAAATTCTTCAAACTCCCTGTTCTTGAATTCAAGACCATTGTCGCTTCTGATGTTGCGAACGATCTTCTTGAGCTGTACTTCAATCTGCCTGATAAACACTTTCAGCTGATGAGTCGCTTCAGATTTGAGCTTTAGAAAGAACACCCATTTAAATCGTGAAAAGTCATCAACAATAACAAGAATATACTTGCTACCACCGATGCTTTCGATAGATGAAGGACCACACAAATCAATATGAAGTAATTCGAGTGGTTCAACAACTTTTGTGTTGATTATGGATGGGTGACTTTGACGACTCTGCTTCCCCATTTCGCATGCAGCACACAAATGATCTCTGTCGAACTTGAGCAATGGAAGACCCCTAACATGACCTCCAGTGACAAGTCGGTTGATATCTTTAAAGTTGAGATGAGATAGTCTTCGGTGCCACAACCAGCTTTCATCAGATTGAGCTTTTGATAACAAGCATATAGCTGGGTTTCCTTTGATAGGTTTAAGGTTTAAGGGAAACATCTCACCCTTTCGCTCCGACTTGAGAATCACTTTCTTTGTCTTTTTCTCTATGATTTCAGAACCTTCATCATCGAATGAGACTTTGAGACCTGTACCTCCAACAAGCTGAGATACACTGATGAGGTTGTGTTGGAGTCCCTCTACATAAGCCACCTTCCTTATAGTAAAGTCACCATTTGTTATCATCCCGTATCCCTTTATGGTGCCGAAAGAATTATTTCCAAACTTGACATTGCCACCATTTGCAAGAGATCTGTATTCCCTGAGCTCCTCTTTCCTCCCAGTCATGTGACGTGAGCAGCCACTATCGATGTACCATTCTTCGTCGAACTGCTCGTCACTTATAACCTGCAAAAATTAAGCAGATTTAGGAACCCAAAGTTTCTTGGGTCCACGTGAGCTTTTCATGGGAACTGGAAAAGTAAGAGAGATGTCAACTAGATATGTTCGTTTTATGAGAGTTGTTTCATCTTTCCTTTTAATGGTAAATACTTTTATCTTATTAGGATTGGGTGTGTTCGGTTTGGACTCTGGTTTGGATTCATTGACCTTCTACTTGTCCTTTTGTTCAGCAGACGGATGAGATTTTTGAGCACAAACAGAATTAGCTTTAGAGCAAGATGAAGATGAATTGGTGGAAGAAGAAGAATTAGAAGAACTAGAAGAATTAGAGTGAGTGGGTTTGGATTGAGAGGACTTCCTGGCTGGAGACTCTAGGTGACCCTTTTGCTTTTGATCTTTGGAGGGACATACCTTAGATTTTTGTTCTCTTTTGACTTCAGAACCGAACCTTTGCGTTCGGTTGGAATCGTTCTGTGAACTGAACCTTTGCTTTCGGTTGGAATTTTCTTGTGAACCGAACCTAGGCTTTCGGTTGTTGTGGCTCTCAGTCTTTCCGACAGGATTGTTTTCATACTTTAGATTCTTGTCTTGATGTGAGAAGTATGCATTCTGGGATTGCCAGAATTGTCTCCTTTCAGAGAGATTCTTCCTGTATCTTTGGTTCCTTTCTCGCTTCTTATTCCTCATCTGCTTTGGTTGACAATGAACATTAGCTTTCGTTTTCGGTTTCTCCTTGGCTGGTTCCTTTTGAACTGTAGTAGTTTTACTTTGAGCCGAGGGAGTAGAGGGAATGTCTGAAGGAATTTCACTTTGAGCTGAGGGAGCAGAGGGAATGTCTTCTTTTGCCGAACTTTCATCCTCCTAAGGAATATCTTTCGTACCACTGGTGCTTGGCTTGTCGAAATTGTCCGGCTTATTCAAGGGTTCAGGTATGTATCTACCTTTACTCATCCAGGAGGTTCTTTCAAATAAGCCAACCGTTTCGTTTGCATTATCTATTGGAGCTGACTAGAAGTACTCATCACAGCCATCAACATTGTCTTCGTTTACAATAGTTGTGAGTTCAGATGTCTGATGTTCGGTTACTCCAGTCACCTTGTATACTTGATTCGGAGTGGTCCTAACCTTCTGATACACAACTGCTTTCTCTACTAAGATCGGAGACTTTTGTTGGGACATTCGAGCGAACTCCACTGAATTTTCAGAAATTAGATTCTTGTGGTTTTTAGGTTCGCTTTTTACAAATTCTGAGCAGTCAACCGTGTCCTCTACAGAAATTTCACTCATGTTATCGTCCTCGTTAAGCTCAGATGCATTTTCAACATCAATTTTGTTTTCTGAGCTTACGTTGACGTTTAAAGAGTCAAATTTTTGTATGGTTTCGGTTCTCAGTTTAAGTCTATCATTTTCATCCAAAAGGTTTTTAAGCATATTCTTGTGGTCCTTGGATTTAATGAAAGATTCAATTTTGTCCAGTCCATACATGTAGGTCGGATTGACATCGTCAGATGATATCACACTTTCACAGTTGTAGGCTTCGGCATCGATTTCATCCTCCTTAAACTCAAGGAAGGGCAAAATCATGCGATGGATCTTTTGACCTATTTCACAGTCCAAGTGAAGCTGAGTAATATTAGAATAAAGACGTTTTGCAATTAAACAAAAAACATTCCGCTGTTTTAACAACTTTAAATTGTCTCGTTGTAAATAAATGTTTTCGTCTTTAATTTTCACTATTTCAGACTCCTTCAACTTGATCCACATACGCCGCTCCTCACTCTTCGACGCCGCCCTGCTTAATTGATCAGTTAGGTTAGAATTGGTGACTCGAGTTTGAGTTAGGCTACTATCTAAATGAGAAATTCTTGTATTAACATTTTTAAGTTCTTTCTCATATGAGGATTGTGGTACTTTAAATGAAACAAAAACCGATTGTACCTTCTTTATCAGTTCATCAAGCTCATTGAACTGCTGGCTGAGTGGTTTGGCCGTAAAGCACATGTCCTCCTGCACCTTCGGTTCATCGCTTCCTCCATCGGTGTTGTATCCCCTCATTTGAGATACGTCAGACACCATGAAGCATCTTCCTCCACTGCACTCCTCCTTTGCCACATAAGCCTTTCCATGGGTAGGCTTCCTTACTTCATCGTCTTCTGAGTCAGTAGACCAAACTTCAGTGCTACCGAACTCGTCATCAGCAACCGAACCCTGCACAATAAGAGCATTCATAGAAGGGTTAGCGGTAGACTTCTTCTTTCTCAATTCATCCAGCCTCTTCTGCAACACTTCTTCCTCATCCTTTCCATCATCCTTTTCAGTCATCTTCTTAAGGACACAATTCTTAGCATAGTGGTTTTTCCCACCACAGTAGTAACAGCTTACTCCAGAATCACCATCAGCCTTCGGTTCCTTCTTGGGCTCCTCAACCTTCGGTTCATTGTTCACCTTTTCTGAACTGTAACTCCCCTGCCAGTTTCGGTTTTTATTGTTGGGGAATCTCTTCTTTATGAACCTCTTGGGGTTAGACACCATCATAGCATAATCCTCAGACGTGAGGTCATACTCTTCCAAGTTAAGGTTTTCATCCTCCATCACAGCTTTACTCTTTGATAGGAGGGCCAACGAACCAAGGCTTGACACAACGTTCTTCTCCTGCAGTACAATCTTCTCCTGGGACTTGAGAATACCCACCAGTTTCGCCAAAGAGTATGATTTAAACTGCTCATGGGCTTTGACTGTAGACACCACTGCTCTCCATTCAGACCTCAGACCATTTAAGAAAGTAACCTTCTGCTCGATAAGCTTCCTTTCAATGTCATGTTTGATCATCTTGCTGAGAAGATGATTGAAGCGATCGAACGTCTGGGTCACTGTTTCTTCGGTTCCTTGCCTGAATTCCCCAAACTCAGATAAGAGCAAGGTTTGGATAGAATGTTCAAGATCCTCGTCTGTAGAGTACAGTTCGCGAAGTCTATCCCAAACTTCCTTTGCCGTCGTGCATGAGCTGACCAATCTAAAGGTGTCGGACTGAAGGGCGAATCTGATTAACCTTAACACCTTGATATTACACTGGAATTTGTCCTTTTCGTCTTGTGCAATATCTTTAACGTCCTTCAACAAATCATTGTACTCCTTTTGAGTTTTAATAATTCTGGACGTTGCTGAATGAGAAAACGGTCCATTAATTATAGCTTCCCATATGAGGTATCCATTATCTTCAGATCCTATCACGTAGTCTTCAAAGTGATGCGCCCAGACTTCATAGTCATGGGTATATAGGATTGGAATCTTTGTCGTCGAGCCGATGTTGTTGGAGATATTTATGGGATTTGATTACGACTCGTCCATTATGATCGAAAAAACCTGTTCAAAGATCAGACTTGTAATAAAACAGATTAGGGCAAAACAATAAATATCAAGATACGTCAATAATGAGATGATGGCTCAATAAATATTATTAATTGCGGAAAAACCCTAGCTGTAACCTTTTCACAGAAAAGATGTGTATCGATTACACAGCCTCATGCTCTGATACCAATTGATGAGATTTAAAACCTTTAAATCTATGAAGATCGATTAGATCTCAAACAGGAAAATAAATATAAAACTGTAAGAACATGAAAATAAGAATGAGACAAGTGTGAATCAAACGAGTCGAATGATTAAAACAAAATCCTCAGAAGAGCTCGATTAAGAACATCAACTGTAGAGGATTAGTAGGTTAGAAGAACGATTTAAAGAAATCTGTAATACTATCGTTACGCTCTAGAATAATCACTAAAATCGTTATTCTCTAAAATCGTTAACCTAACATGCATGCAAGCATATCCTTATATATTAAACATAAAGGCTCTCGGTTGGACAGGCCCAAACCGGAATCTCACATTCATAATCATTGAGTAGCTCTACCCATCATTATTGTCTCATGTTAAGTTCTTTCTGATCAAGTATGTACTGGTGGCTTTATGATTAGTAAAGCCTATGTATTTCGTACCATGTAGGTAATGCCTCAAGATCTTTAGAGCAAAAACCACTGCACTCAGTTCAAGATCGTGTGTGGTATAGTTGATTTCGTGGTTCTTAATTTGTCACGAGGCATACGGATTACCTTTCCTCGTTGCATAAGAACGCAACCTAGCCCTTGCTTGGACGCATCACAGTAAACTACATTATATTCCATCCCTTCTGGGAGGGACAAGATCGGTGCGCTGCAGAGGGATTTCTTTAGTGTCTAGAAGACAGTGTCTTGTTACTCCTCCCAGTTGAAGGTTACACCCTTCTGTGTCATGGTGGTGAGTGTTTTTTCGATCTTCGAAAAGTTTTGGATGAACCTTTTGTAATAGCCAGCGAGACCTAGAAACTGACGAATCTCAGTTGGGGTTTGTGGGGTCGCCCAGTTTTCGATAGCTTTGCTCTTGGAGGAGTCAACTTGTATCCATTCCTTGCGAACTACATGTGTTAGGAATTCCACCTTTCGAATCCAGAATTCGCATTTTGAGAACTTCGCATACAATTTCTATACCCTTAAGGTTTCCAAGATTTGTCGTAAGTGTTGGATGTGCTCCTCTTTACTTCGGGAACAGACTAGTATATCGTCGATGAAAACTATAACGAACTTGTCTAAGTAAGGTTGACACACACTGTCACACCCCAAAAACCAAAGGCGGAAACGTTCCCGGGGTTGACTCCATGTTGTGTATCAAATCCAATGTACATAGTAATCACAGTAAACAACCATTACATTACGTATATATGAAAGCTTACATTTGGTTCAAAAGTAAATTGTACAAAGTTATACATATATCATATGAACAAAAGAGACGAGTCTTCGGAGCACTTCATCTTCACCAAAAGATATCGCCGGGTACCTGACTAACTTGGACCTGAGAATACAAGCAGTTTGAAAATCAGCATAAAGCTGGTGAGTTCATAAGCGGTTTTGTTTTGTGAAAATGTATCGGTTTCCTTTAGTTTTCTGAAAAGATTTGATATCCAAGAAAATCCCATATTTTCTTATGTAAAGTAGTTAAGTTACCTTTCGTTACAGTTCTGTTACAAGTTATAAGTTAACCCCAGGAAAATCCCATATTTTCCTAAATCCAAGATTTATTGAATAACACATAGTATAGTTTAATATACAAAACTATAATTTAGACGAACTGTAAATAGAAAGTATTTTGAAAACCTTGGGACTAACATCCCGAACCAGTTAGTATTTGAAAACCTTGGGACTAGCATCCCGAACCAGTTATAAGATAATTCGATAAGATCACTATCCCGAAAATAGATATAAGATAGCTCGATAAACCATGGGATCACTATCCCGAAACTAGATATATGATAGATTGATAAAATCATGGGATTATCATCCCGTATAAGATTTAGTTTCAAAACCATGGGATTGCCATCCCGAACGAAATATAGTCACAAGATCATGGGATTATCGTCCCGAACGAGATATAGACAAAACACCATGGGATTACCATCCCGAACGAGATATAGATTCTAAACGAAATCCTAGCTGTGAATAAGTTTATAATAATACGTATTGTGAGTCGGGTAACCATACTGATACGACAACGAGACCTCCTTGACGTTAGTCAGACGTCGAATGATATACAAAATTTGTCACCCCAGGCGTGCCCGCCTAACTGTAGCTAGCAGTTAAGGTGTGGGATTGTCAGTCCCGAATAGATCTATTCACAAACTCTTCGCTCTCCCTCCAGGAGACTCTGGTTACACTTCCGGAGAGGATTTACTTGATCATCCATAAAGGGTAGTGACTATCTCACAAGCTAGTATTAAACTATTCATAGGATTCTCATACGATACTAACATACAAAGATTTCAAGACATGATACAGTTGAAAAATAGATACTTACAATGAAACTATCTGGCAAAAACATTCGAATGATACGGAGATAAACTGAATCAGACATAGTTTATCTAATAACTTAATACAGATATCAGTACATGATAAAAAGAGAAACATAGAACCCCAAATTATTCCCATAATAATTTGATTAGTTTGGTTATTTTCTTAACTGAAATCCATTTAGTTGAAATTGATAAATCATTCCTTATGCTCAGCATAATACATAAGGAGTAAAAGAGTGCATAAGATTGCCAGATATTATTTGAAACACATAAATGTTATGATTTGAAAACAGTTTTGGTTTGCTTGTATTCCCCCCCTGAAAATAGTTAAAAACAGTGAAAAAGGCGTAGGGGTATGAACTCACCGAGCGAGAAATGTGACGATTTGAATGCTAAGAGTGGATCCGGGGCTTGTAAATACATGAGGTTCCTAATTATAATGTAAAGATACACATTTGTATATAATTAGAACTTAGATTGATTGTTGGATAGGGACAATTGCTTCTAGTCGCGAAAACACTCCGATACGAGTGTTTGGAAGGACCCAGGTGGTGTTTAGGGATGAGAAATGACACTAGGGACTTGGGACTTGAGTTTACTCCCCATGAGTAAACTTTTAAATGAGTTTACAACCACAAAACACACACATACATGAGTTTATGGCCATAAACTCATGTGGGTGTGGTTTTGGGTGTTTAAATGGCTTACATGGACATGGGAAATGTTTCTAGGTTTTGTTCTAAATGCATGGAATGGATTAAAATCACCAAAATGATTAATTTATGGGAGTTTACGTCCTAGCATAGGCTCCTGGCCGTAAACTCCTTAATCCTTATGAAAATGATGCTAAATGTTGTTAAAACCAATCACATGTGATTCTAAAAATTCCCACAAGCTTAGAAATGAGTTTATATGGGACATATGAGGGATTTATGGAGTTTACGGCCCATGAAACCCCCTTCATGGCCGTAAACTCTAATATATGGTGCTACAAGGTGTTTCAAGGTCTAAAACTTGCATAGAATGGCTTCTAAAATTCATCTAAGGGCCTTAGGGGTGTTTAGTTTGCATTCTAACACCAAAAATTTTGGAGTTTATGGCCCAAGAACAGGTCTTGGCCGTAAACTCTTAGAAATCCCATGAATGATGTGTTTAAGGCCCTTAAAGTATTTTTGGTTGGTCCCTTGATTTATTCCAAGGCTTTTGGTGGTGTTGGATGGCTTTCTAACACCTTAGAATTGGATTTATGACAAGTTTTGGGGAGTTTACGGCCCAAGCACTATCCTTGGCCGTAAAATCATCTAAGTCCCCCAAAAATCATGTTTCAAGTGTCCAAATGCTAATACCAAGGTTCTATAATTCATATCTAAGCCATAGAGGTGATTTGGAAGGGTTTAAGGGCATCAAAAACCCCATTAACATGAGTTTACGGCCCAAGCTTATGCCTTGGCCGTAAACTCCTTCAAAGTCCTCAAAATCAAAGTTTTAAATGTTCTAAGTCCATATCTTGAAGTCCCTTAGCCATATCTAAAGTCCAAATGAGTCTAGGAAGGAGTTTAAGGGCTAAAAACCCTTCAAAATGGTGTTTACGGCCTAGGCAGCCTCCTGGGCCGTAAAATTACATATATTGTCCAATTTCATGATTAAGTGTCTAATTTGGATGCTAAACATGCTATAGATTAAGGCTAGGAAGGTACCTTAAGGATTTGAAGCCTTCAATTTGAGTTTTGGACACTTAATCTTTGGATTTAGGAGAGAGGTTAGAGAGAGAGTAGAGAGAGAAGGAAAAAGCTTCAAATGAGTGCTTAAACATGTTTATATAGTTCCTAAAACTTGGACACAGTGGAAATCTACCCGATACCGACCTTAAACGATGCTTTGGGTCGCACCCGATTGAGTTTTCGTCACCCGACGAGGATATTTCTAAAACTTATGAAATAAATGTTTTGGGCTAAATTCATGAGTTCCTAAATGATTTGGACCCTCATTGAATGAAAATAAATATAAAATTTTAGTTAACTAAGCCCAAAAACAATATCGGGACATTTCGATTTCCGACGAGTTATACGGGTAGAACGGGTTTTCGGCGATGAACAACTTCGGGTTGTTACACACACGGTTCATCAGGTCCATGAATACTGCGGGTGCATTCCTTAGACCAAAGGGCATCACTACGAATTCATAGTGACCATAGCGAGTTCGAAAAGTGTACTTAGGAATACCGGCTTCCTGGACTCGTAGCTGATGGTATTCTGATCTCAGCTCAATTTTAGAGAAGAAACTTGCGCCTTAAAGTTGATCGAATAGGTCTTCTATTCGCGGAAGAGGGTATCGGTTCTTAATGGTAAGCTTGTTTAGTTCACGGTAGTCTACGCACATTCAGAACGATCCATCCTTCATCTTTACGAATAGGACCGGTGCTCCCCAAGGCGAGAAGCTTGGTCTAATGAAGCCTTTTTTTAAATATTCGTTTAACAAGATGGATAGTTCCTGCATCTCAGATGGTGCAAGATGATATGGGGAGTTAGCTACAGGTGTAGGTCTTAGAATCAAGTCGATTCGGAACTCGACTTGACGTTTAGGAGGAACTCCTGAAAGATCTTTGGGGAAGACATCAGGGAAATCACAGACTTCAGGGATATCCTTCATGCCTTTTACTTCTTGTGTCCTATCTGCCACATGGGCTAAGAAGGCATAGTAATCTTTGCAAAGATGCTTCTTCACCTTGACGCAAGAAATGATTTGAAGATTTGCACCGGATTTGTCACCATAGATAAAAAGAGATTCATTACTTGGTAGATTAAGATGAATAGCTCTTTGGAAACATAGGATATCAGCACGATGAAGACTTAACCAATCCATGCCGATTATAATGTCAAAGCTTTTAATTGAGACCGGCATAAGGTCAATTTGAAATGAATGGTTGTTTAGAGTAAGTGTGCATCCTATGTATATGTCATTTGTGCTCTCATTCTTTCTATTTTCCATCTCTACTATGAATGTATCTTTTAATGATTGAGGATTTCGTTTTAGTAGATGTTTGAATTTATGGCTCACGAAGCTTTTCACTACACCACTATCGAAAAGAATGCATGTGTAAGAATTATTGAGAAGAAACGTATCGATAACCACGTTAGGATCAACCATCGCTTCTTCATGGCCAATTGCCAAAACGTACTGGTAACCATGGGTGGTATGCCCCTTCCTTTTGCAGTTTCTGGAGTGCATTTTTGTGGAAATTCCCGTGTGATGGAAATTGAACTTATTGCACATTGGCAAAGTTCAAGCATATCGACTCGGGGGTGCTGGTGTAGTATAAACTGTGGCAGGAGTAGAAGTAGGAACATCAGCAGGAACAATAGCAGTGTATACGGCCACAGTTTGTTGTTTTTTATAAGGCTCTTGTGATGATTGCCCCTTTCCTTTATTACAAAATTTCTTATTGCTGCCTCCTTCTTTGGGCTTTTCATGAACGAGTGGCATGGATCCTTGACGAACTCCGTGATATACAAGTGTCTGAGCTAGACGCTTGGCACTTTCAAATGTAAGTGGATTGGCGACAATAATGTTTCTTTGAGTTGGGGGAATAGTTCCTGCTCTAACTTTTGTAATTCGCCTCTGGGACAATATTCTGCCAACATCAGAACCTTTAGGTCTTCCCGTCTCATGGCATTTACAACTGGAAAATATAACGACTTACCATAGCCGTTCCACAAAGAGAGAGCTTTATTCAAGAAAGTGCATGCTGCAAACTTCAATCTGCTAGTTTCAGGGCACGCACAAATTTCCAACACTTGTTCGGTTTTCTCGAACCAGCGTGTTAGAGCAATGAAACCTCCAGTGCCATCGAAATATTTGGGTTTAGCATTTGAGAAATGTCTATACGAACACTCCATGATTTAAATTATGACCACCACTTCCAGCTCCACTAGTACCAATGGCGTTTATTTGCGTCATGGCAGCAGCCACGACGATGGTTACTGTTGCTTGGAAGACAGCAGGATCATACTGTGGAGGTGGTGGTGGTGGTGGAATAGGTGGATTGTTGTTGAAACGCCTATTTCATTTACTTGGCGACATCTTTTTCTACAAAGTTTTCAAATATGAAAATGATGGTATGAATTTAATAGTGATTATAAATCAGGAGTCTTTGAACCAATACACACTGGTTCAATACGTATTCTACAAAGAGTTTGAAATAGAGTCGACCACAAGTAATAACTTGTTAAATATCATCAAGAATTTTGGTAGATACTTTCCAAAGAAAAGAGAATGCATGTTAATTTCATTGGTATATTAGATGTATAGTGTTTAGAAAATTTAACCCTGAAGTAGGTCTACAACATACCAACATAACGAGAAAACTTTAACAGCATGCTGACCATTCGAAAATGAAATTTCGAGGTCTAACCATAGACATGAAAAATAACAGTAGAGTCTATAAGTAGACTTAATCTATATCTAAAAGAGTGAGTAGGGTATGCCCTACTCGCGAGGAGTGTAGTTCTGCTTTGTACTAGTTTTAGCCATGGATGTGGCCAACTGGTGTTCTGTTTCCAACACACGCCTTTCTAATGCTTCTTGGCGCTGCCGATGTTCACTAGCCTCAGCTCGATTGGAAATTAGTGATGGGTTTTAGCCATAAGAACATCCTATGTGCTCAAACAAACCCTAATGCTTGGATCTAGGTTTCTCTATTGTACATGCAATTCATCCAAGACTATAAACCCTAGATCTAATATATCATAATCAATATAACATATGAATTAGGGTTTAGATCATACCTTGATTGTTATGTAACAATAACAATCTCAAATCCTTCTTGTATTGACTTTACAAAGCTTAGAGTCACAAATGTCATTCCTTTAATGGTTTACAAACACCAAGAGCAAGAGGATGAAGAAGAGAAGAGAAGGAGGCTGCCCAAAACGTGTGGAAACCCTAGAGAACCAATTCACCACGTTTTTGGGGCTTAAGGGTTCTTTAAATAGTGAGGCTATTAGGGTTATCTAACAAGGAAGCCCTAATTTGGATGCTTAGGCCCTAAGCAACCCATGAACCCGTTTTTAATAAGCCTTGGACGATTTCTAATGAGTTTCCCCATAGAATTTGTCCAACCTTATATTATAAGGTAATCCATAGCCCAATTGCAATTATCTTATAATTACAATTCTAGTCCCTTAAGTTTAATTAATCTTTTTTAGCCACAAACTTAATTCTTATTAATTCTTGACTAATATTAATTAAATAATATGATTTCTCCTTTAATATATTATTCTCATAATATATTAATAAATCATATTTAATCCTTTCTCTCCATAATTCATCCTATCAAGTTGCTCTGGTGAAGGCAACCCAAAAGGACCATGCACCATCGGGTCAAGTACATACCAAAATAGTTATGGACTTAGACACTAATCCAACAGTCTCCCACTTGGATAAGTCTAATAACTATTCCGCGTATGACTTCAGATCCTGATCTGCAATCATAGTTTTCTAAAGCCGCTGTCAACTCTGATCTTATCAGATACGCGTGTCCTTTAGACAAGGGATCATATATTCCTCCAAAATAGATATCGTATAGATTGAGACATGGATCTAAATCATTCTCTCCGTCTATGTGCTGTTTCCCGAATTCAGATTTATGACGACTGACAACAGACTACAATTGAACGCATCAATTTAGTCCCGGCTTGGCCAAACGCTTAGGTGCCATCACTAAATCATCGAGAGGCCCACAGATATCGCTTTTATCCTACTTTGGATAAAAGGAAAGGATAAACTTTGACTCAATGCTCGCTTGCACTCACTCACCAACTCACACACAACAATATGTTTTATAACACCAAGTTACTGGTGCGTTTACATATTATCAATGTGTAATCGACTCGCAAGATACAACTCACACATCTCTGTTTCAAGAATATAAGATGTTATCGTCTCACCAATCACTCGTGATGAAATCCATGAAGTGATCCAAGTGAGCGTGGGTTTAATTCAATGCTCAAATCATATTCATAAGCACTCATGAACATTGCAACAAAAATTTGCTTATGTCCAACACTCTTTAGACAATCCACACACCAATTCATGACAGTCTTCATTCATATCTACTTCCAACATATGAACGACTGTGGTCAGTTCGAATAATTTGACTGTTCTGAACCAATTAAATTATTCAGGAAGTCAAAACATTCAAGGTGAAACACAAGGATAATACTAATCCCATATGGCCTCAAACCTTTGAGTATAAATAAAATACCTTTTATTTATCACCATATCGATTACTCATTATTTGTCGTTTCGGGTAATCAACTTCTTACTTGAATTATTACCATACTTGTCCCATCCTCTTAGCATGCACACAATGTTTACCTATGGTTCTTACCTTGTGAAATAGATCAAATGAACACATTACCAATCATACTCATTTGACAACTCCCAATCCTTTCTACAAGTGAAAGAATGTCAAATTCTTGCCACTTATAGAATATGTTAGATTCTAACATTTTATGCAATGATCCTTTCGTAATATCACTACACTAAAGTCACAAGGACTATTGCCAATGAAATTACAAAGTCCTCTATCGGAGATTGTTACAAGACAATTCCATAGATGTTATGTCTCTCACTCAAGGTACATTCCTTTGAACATCCTTTTGCATAAAAGTTTCTAATCTAGACATAGATTCTCAATATCTAACTCCCAATATGGAAACCTTTCCATACTTACCATATGACAACTCATTCTTAATAGAATCTTATCTATTCATAATAATGTCAATATGGTCCATCCATTACTATACTTCCAACTACTCACAAGTGACCAATCCTCGGCGAACTTTGGATTGTCCTTTGATAGTTGTTTAATTATCTTAGTCAAAAGCCGATTCTTGTCATTTTCCCTCTAAATGCGCTAGACATTTGGAAAATTTTAGAATGGTCAAATATTATAGCATTTGCAATCATTTGTACACCCGAAGCGTATGGGACACGATGCATAATGTCTTACATGAAGATTTAATACTTTATCAATATTCTGCCATAATATTTTTATGTGCTACGTTCTTATAATTCGAATTACGAAGAGGAATGTCGTAATCATAATCGAAATTTAAGAATGTGTTATGTATCCTTGACTAAATTTATTAACTTTCCACAACCTAAGCTTTTAGATTTGAAATGAAGCATAATATTCTCTCCCTTAATTATAGCAAAACAACTTTACATCCTTACACCTTTGCAAAGTATGACTCTTGTTTTTCTATAATTAATATTGCTAACTTGCAATACTTGCCTTAATAATCATACAATCATAACATTTATGCTCCCACTATCATGATGATTATTATAAACATAACACTTATGCTCCCACTAGCTTTGACATGTATTCAAAAACCAACTTAACTTCCAGAAAAACAATACTTATTGAATTTCTTAAGTTCATGTTTCTAATACTTAATGCTTTGATAATCCTTCTAAGCTTATACACCTTTCCCTTAGATAGATCATACGTGTGTCTAAACAATTCAGACTAATTGCCAAATCTCACAATTCGAATCATGGAAAGGGATACCGTAACCATAATCGAATTCGAGAATCCAATTATCACAATCACTATCTTCTTAAAATCTCTTTTTGTGAAAGTATTTCCTCACAATCATTTTCATGAAGGAGGGAAACTTACGACACTTAGATTTTAAAGGTGTATTTGTTCTTATCTATGTGAATTTGTCAAAACCAAAGTTTACGACAAATTCAAACTCATATGGACCGAACTTTCTCAATCTTGATTTCTTACCTTATAGTACCACGGCTGCCCACCATGTCTTCCAAGTAGTCAAGCAGCTCACCCTTTCCTATCAATGTAATTTTCATTGATCAAGGTGCTTGCCTTTTATGCGTTCAAATGAGAACTCATAGAACTCACATGCATAATTAACTCAACTGGAACAACACAGAAAGAAGATAGTGTCAACACGATAGGTTGTAAACCTCAACTCGTGTGCTAGTGATGATCGATAAGGTTTATTCTTGATTAGTTCTTGAAACTTTTCAAGACCATTAAGACTCCCGCTGACTCCTTGACATATAAGATTCTTTTTTCAATGAGCATTTCCTGACAACCAAATATTCAAGAGTTAGTGTAGCTTTTATCAAGACAAAACACTTCATAAATTGGTCCTAGTTAGTTTTTGTCTTATCCAAGACATCACAACTTTCCAATTTCAAATGTGCAAGAATAAGAAAACCTTTTTCCAAATTCTACATTTGATGAACGTTATACACCTTCTTAAGACATGTCACTTAATGTCACAATCTTGACTTTAAGACTTGTTATGGAATGAATTATGATTGGCTTCTTGATATAACCATTTCTTCAATTCTCGATTCCTCTTCTTAGACATACAATTGCACTAAGACTCACTTAGAGGATCAATTGAGATATGGTTCTTAATCATTAAGACCTATCATAAAACATAATAAAAGGTACTCTCCCTTCCTCTTAGAATAGAGAAACTTTTATCTTTCTGCCTACTTGATTCTTCTTATTCGTTCTGCTATTGATTTAAACTCTTTTCAATCAACTAAGAATCACAATTAATCTCATCAGTGTGATCATATTTACTTAACCTTAGTAAATCATGACGAATATCTTTGTTACTCTTGTGGTGAACTTGATCAACACACAACCTTGTGTACTCGATCTCCTAGTCCTTCACTTGACACTTTGTCAACGAATTAGTCTAATTTCCAAATATGATATTTCTCATTTATCATGTAACCAAGTTTCATGATTCCAAATTTCTGTCCAATTGAAACTTGGGCGATGAGAAACTCTCCCTATTTGGTAAACTCTCGACATTTCCACAATTATCATAATAAGAATCACATTCATTCGTTGTAGAAATATGCAAACATCAATTTTTCATAACGATTTTATTGCAAGGAAATAAATAAATAAATAAATAAATAAATGAGTCAAATCAAAATTTATTTTATTCATAAAAGCAGCGGAAAACATTTGTCTTTACAATGCAAAATCAATTGAAAAACTATGTAATTAGATATTCCTAACAATTCTATCATAACTTTCTAAGCTCAAAATCTAATCTTCAAGTCCATGTGATCGAGATCCATTTCTTTGTGATTAGACTCATTTTGCTTTTCCATCAAGCTTCCTCTCTTTTCACTGATCCTGCAAAACATTCAAATGTAATCTCATCACATTATGTATTAAGAATCAACAAATAGGAACTTAATGGAGTTAGACAATGGATTTTACCTGAAGCACAACGATACTCTTTGACTCTCCCATCTTCTGGACTCTTCAGGCACTTAGGGTAGACTTGTATCCAAAGCCCTTTCTCTTGGCAACAAATGCAGGTCGGTTCTCCTAGAACGTCCTCGGAAGCATGGTTGGTTGACTTTCCCAACAAATACGCTCCATTGCTTTGCCAAATCATTTCTGATTCAGCAGCAATGAGCATGTAAGTTAGGTCAATGAGGTTTTCGTCATGATCCATCATATAATACTTTCTTTTGAACTCATTATATGATTCGGGAAGTGACTGTAGAACCCAGTTCACAGCCAACTTATCCGGGAATGACGCACCCAACATCATCAACCTATCGATGTGTGATTTCATTCCTAGAACGTGGGCACACACGGGTTTACCATCTTCATGTTTCATTTCCAATAGGGCTTTAGTGACATTGAACCTTTCAATTCTTTGAACTTGTGGGTTAGGGAGAATAACGGGAGGAGGTGGAGGAAGTGAAGCATGATTTCTTGTTCCTCGATCGAATCGTGGTATATCATCTTCATGTGGAATGCTTGTTCCACGGGATTTGGGAAGACTATAGTTGTCGTACTTTGACATCTACAAAACGGGAGAAAACAAATTCAAGTTAGTTGATCGATTGAGTCCTTAATAAATCACCCAAATGAGATATTAAGTCTAGGACCCAACACAATACGCTACAACCTAGAAAAGGGATGCCGTAATCTAGTTGCAGAATATTTGAAGGTAAGTGAACGACGATTCTCTAATTTCCACAAAAAAAAACGAAAAAGAAATTTAATTTTTAAATCTATGAAAACTTCTAGATCCTTTGAGGTTCATTGAACATTTCAATGGCATGTTTAAATCTCGATATGCCCCTCTAGTTTGTGACTGGGATGCCGAGGATCACAAAGCGGGTGTGAATAACCATGCAAATCTACATGGTGCCCTCACATGTTACAATCACCTATTCGATGTGCCGGTAAACCACACACGCTCCACCGAACTATGACAAACATTGAGTCACCCTTTGCTACCTTTGCTTAGAACCATTTAGTGTGCCGGTTAACCACACACACTCCACTAACGTCTTTGCAAGGGCACAAAGTGTAATTTCATGGAATTGCATCAATTCACTGTTGCCTAAAGTAATTAAGATTGGGAATTTTATGAAAGCATTTAGTTACTTTTATACTTCATTATACTTATAATGGAAGGTTTCTGTCCTATCCTACCCATTCGGCTAATGACCCTCCACTAGTCAAGAGTGTGGTGGGTAAGAGTGGATACCCATTCAATCGCCATTTTATAGGCAATTTCCTTAAACACCCCTTATAGACCAGCTTCGTGAATGAGGCCTACTAACGATAAGACTAACTTTTACTTATATATATCTGTATATATATATATATATATATATATATATATATATATATATATATATATATATAATGTTAGACTTTTAATGTTATATATACTGTAGGGTGTATTTTACACTTTTAAAATACTAGGTGGTCTAATTTAATAATTATACTTTTAATTTAATTAAATTGTACACCAAAACTTTATGGATTTACTAAATCTCTTTTAATTATACACTTTAATTAATTAATAAAACCATAAGGGTGTGATTTCAACTTTTCAAAACAATACTAGGGTTTTAGAATTTAACATTCCTAAATTAAACTTTTAATCAACTTTTAAATTCCAAAACTTGAGGGCAAGTTTTGAAACATTTCAAAACAATAGGGTTTAGAATTTAAATATTTCAAAATCAAACCTTTTAATCAAAATTTAAATTCCAAAACTTGAGGGCAAGTTTTGAAACCTTTTCAAAACATTAGGGTTTCAACTATTTAAATTTCAAAACAAAACTTTTGAGTTCAAATTTAAACTACAAAACCTAAAGGGGAAAAATTGAAACTTTTCATAACACAAGGATCAAATAACAAATAATATAAATTAAACAATTTATTTTAGCATTATCTATATTTTTCCTAATTTCAATTTCTTGCAAAGTAAAGTAGTTAAGTTACCTTTCGTTACAGTTCTGTTACAAGTTATAAGTTAACCCCAGGAAAATCCCATATTTTCCTAAATGCAAGATTTATTGAATAACACATAGTATAGTTTAATATACAAAACTATAATTTAGACGAACTGTAAATAGAAAGTATTTTGAAAACCTTGGGACTAACATCCCGAACCAGTTAGTATTTGAAAACCTTGGGACTAGCATCCCGAACCAGTTATAAGATAATTCGATAAAAACCATGGGATCACTATCCCGAAAATAGATATAAGATAGCTCGATAAACCATGGGATCACTATCCCGAAACTAGATATATGATAGATTGATAAAATCATGGGATTATCATCCCGTATAAGATTTAGTTTCAAAACCATGGGATTGCCATCCCGAACGAAATATAGTCACAAGATCATGGGATTATCGTCCCGAACGAGATATAGACAAAACACCATGGGATTACCATCCCGAACGAGATATAGATTCTAAACGAAATCCTAGCTGTGAATAAGTTTATAATAATACGTATTGTGAGTCGGGTAACCATACTGATACGACAACGAGACCTCCTTGACGTTAGTCAGACGTCGAATGATATACAAAATTTGTCACCCCAGGCGTGCCCGCCTAACTGTAGCTAGCAGTTAAGGTGTGGGATTGTCAGTCCCGAATAGATCTATTCACAAACTCTTCGCTCTCCCTCCAGGAGACTCTGGTTACACTTCCGGAGAGGATTTACTTGATCATCCATAAAGGGTAGTGACTATCTCACAAGCTAGTATTAAACTATTCACAGGATTCTTATACGATACTAACATACTTAGATTTCAAGACATGATACAGTTGAAAAATAGATACTTACAATGAAACTATCTGGCAAAAACATTCGAATGATACGGAGATAAACTGAATCAGACATAGTTTATCTAATAACTTAATACAGATATCAGTACATGATAAAAAGAGAAACATAGAACCCCAAATTATTCCCATAATAATTTGATTAGTTTGGTTATTTTCTTAACTGAAATCCATTTAGTTGAAATTGATAAATCATTCCTTATGCTCAGCATAATACATAAGGAGTAAAAGAGTGCATAAGATTGCCAGATATTATTTGAAACACATAAATGTTATGATTTGAAAACAGCTTTGGTTTGCTTGTATTCCCCCCCTGAAAATAGTTAAAAACAGTGAAAAAGGCGTAGGGGTATGAACTCACCGAGCGAGAAATGTGATGATTTGAATGCTAAGAGTGGATCCGGGGCTTGTAAATACATGAGGTTCCTAATTATAATGTAAAGATACACATTTGTATATAATTAGAACTTAGATTGATTGTTGGATAGGGACAATTGCTTCTAGTCGCGAAAACACTCCGATACGAGTGTTTGGAAGGACCCAGGTGGTGTTTAGGGATGAGAAATGACACTAGGGACTTGGGACTTGAGTTTACTCCCCATGAGTAAACTTTTAAATGAGTTTACAACCACAAAACACACACATACATGAGTTTACGGCCATAAACTCATGTGGGTGTGGTTTTGGGTGTTTAAATGGCTTACATGGACATGGGAAATGTTTCTAGGTTTTGTTCTAAATGCATGGAATGGATTAAAATCACCAAAATGATTAATTTATGGGAGTTTACGTCCTAGCATAGGCTCCTGGCCGTAAACTCCTTAATCCTTATGAAAATGATGCTAAATGTTGTTAAAACCAATCACATGTGATTCTAAAAATTCCCACAAGCTTAGAAATGAGTTTATATGGGACATATGAGGGATTTATGGAGTTTACGGCCCATGAAACCCCCTTCATGGCCGTAAACTCTAATATATGGTGCTACAAGGTGTTTCAAGGTCTAAAACTTGCATAGAATGGCTTCTAAAATTCATCTAAGGGCCTTAGGGGTGTTTAGTTTGCATTCTAACACCAAAAATTTTGGAGTTTATGGCCCAAGAACAGGTCTTGGCCGTAAACTCTTAGAAATCCCATGAATGATGTGTTTAAGGCCCTTAAAGTATTTTTGGTTGGTCCCTTGATTTATTCCAAGGCTTTTGGTGGTGTTGGATGGCTTTCTAACACCTTAGAATTGGATTTATGACAAGTTTTGGGGAGTTTACGGCCCAAGCACTATCCTTGGCCATAAACTCATCTAAGTCCCCCAAAAATCATGTTTCAAGTGTCCAAATGCTAATACCAAGGTCCTATAATTCATATCTAAGCCATAGAGGTGATTTGGAAGGGTTTAAGGGCATCAAAAACCCCATTAACATGAGTTTACGGCCCAAGCTTATGCCTTGGCCGTAAACTCCTTCAAAGTCCTCAAAATCAAAGTTTTAAATGTTCTAAGTCCATATCTTGAAGTCCCTTAGCCATATCTAAAGTCCAAATGAGTCTAGGAAGGAGTTTAAGGGCTAAAAACCCTTCAAAATGGTGTTTACGGCCTAGGCAGCCTCCTGGGCCGTAAAATCACATATATTGTCCAATTTCATGATTAAGTGTCTAATTTGGATGCTAAACATGCTATAGATTAAGGCTAGGAAGGTACCTTAAGGATTTGAAGCCTTCAATTTGAGTTTTGGACACTTAATCTTTGGATTTAGGAGAGAGGTTAGAGAGAGAGTAGAGAGAGAAGGAAAAAGCTTCAAATGAGTGCTTAAACATGTTTATATAGTTCCTAAAACTTGGACACAGTGGAAATCTACCCGATACCGACCTTAAACGATGCTTTGGGTCGCACCCAATTGAGTTTTCGTCACCCGACGAGGATATTTCTAAAACTTATGAAATAAATGTTTTGGGCTAAATTCATGAGTTCCTAAATGATTTGGACCCTCATTGAATGAAAATAAATATAAAATTTTAGTTAACTAAGCCCAAAAACAATATCGGGACATTTCGATTTCCGACGAGTTATACGGGTAGAACGGGTTTTCGGCGATGAACAACTTCGGGTTGTTACACACACGGTTCATCAGGTCCATGAATACTGCGGGTGCATTCCTTAGACCAAAGGGCATCACTACGAATTCATAGTGACCATAGCGAGTTCGAAAAGTGTACTTAGGAATACCGGCTTCCTGGACTCGTAGCTGATGGTATTCTGATCTCAGCTCAATTTTAGAGAAGAAACTTGCGCCTTAAAGTTGATCGAATAGGTCTTCTATTCGTGGAAGAGGGTATCGGTTTTTAATGGTAAGCTTGTTTAGTTCACGGTAGTCTACGCACATTCAGAACGATCCATCCTTCATCTTTACGAATAGGACCGGTGCTCCCCAAGGCGAGAAGCTTGGTCTAATGAAGCCTTTTTTTAAATATTCGTTTAACAAGATGGATAGTTCCTGCATCTCAGATGGTGCAAGATGATATGGGGAGTTAGCTACAGGTGTAGGTCTCAGAATCAAGTCGATTCGGAACTCGACTTGACGTTTAGGAGGAACTCCTGAAAGATCTTTGGGGAAGACATCAGGGAAATCACAGACTTCAGGGATATCCTTGATGCCTTTTACTTCTTGTGTCCTATCTGCCACATGGGCTAAGAAGGCATAGTAATCTTTGCAAAGATGCTTCTTCACCTTGACGCAAGAAATGATTTGAAGATTTGCATCGGATTTGTCACCATAGATAAAAAGAGATTCGTTACTTGGTAGATTAAGATGAATAGCTCTTTGGAAACATAGGATATCAGCACGATGCAGACTTAACCAATCCATGCCGATTATAATGTCAAAGCTTTTAATTGAGACCGGCATAAGGTCAATTTGAAATGAATGGTTGTTTAGAGTAAGTGTGCATCCTATGTATATGTCATTTGTGCTCTCATTCTTTCTATTTTCCATCTCTACTATGAATGTATCTTTTAATGATTGAGGATTTCGTTTTAGTAGATGTTTGAATTTATGGCTCACGAAGCTTTTCACTACACCACTATCGAAAAGAATGCATGTGTAAGAATTATTGAGAAGAAACGTATCGATAACCACGTTAGGATCTGTTGGATAAGGTGTCTAAGTCCATAACTATTTCGGGCTTGTACTTGACCCGACCCGGCATGGTCCATTTGGGTTGCATGGCACCATGCAATTGGATAGACTAAATGAGAGAAATAACACTTGGAGATTATTAATATATTATAAGTTCTAATATATTAATAATATTATTTGATTAGTTGATCAAAGAATTAATTTGGAATTAATTAAGTGATCAAAGGATAACTAATTAAATATATGGGTTGATTGTGTAAATCATCCATATCTTGTATAGTGGGCTAAGAGGCTCCATGGATTATCAAGTTGGGTTCTACCCATAGGATGCTCCATGGATGCTCCATGGGAGTTACAAACCCATGGGTCATGAAAATGAAGAGTCATGACACATTAGGGTTTACATGGTGTAACCCAAGATGTGTCAACACTATATAAGAATCATATTCTCCACCAAAATCGGCTACACAAACTACTACTAAGGAAACAAGAGGGCTTGGCCGATTTTGAGAAGTGTGTGTTATCTCAAGAGTCTTTCCAAGAGCATTTGGTGTTGTGTGAAGCATTTGAGGCATCACACTTGGGGTGCTAGGCTCACAAGGTTTCAAGGAACACAAGCAACAACAAGGTAAGTTATTCTATCTATGATTCAAGTTAAAATTGTTCCCCATGTATGCTAGATAGGAATATAACCTTGGAATTCAACTTTGCATGATAATTAGACAAACATAGATCCAAGGTTATTAGGGTTGCATGTACACTTAGGAAGTGTTAGAATGCTCAAAACCCATCAGTGGTATCAGAGCCTAGGCTTGTTTGTTTGTTATTTGTGCTTAAAAGTTGAAGAAAGTCGAAAATCTTGCTGTCTGACTGATGGACTCGGCGAGTCCATGGGGAGGACTCGACGAGTTCATGTGTATCTTCAACCTACTCGGCGAGTAGATTTATGCACTCGGCGAGTAGGGTCGACAGAGTGCAGAATTTCGACTTGTGTTGCTGGAAATGGATTAGAATCATTACCCTAAAATGTTTTGGTACTTGAAAACTTATTTTAGAAGGTGTAATGTCTTTTCTAACTCATTTACAACAACTAGTTATCAAAATTACAAAGGTTAAATGTGATTTTGATTCTTGAAAGTGTTCATATTCATGTTCTTGTTCTTATGATGTTTAGATGATCATAGGAATTATTTGTAACCTATGTGGTAGATTAATTCATGATCATAATGTGTTTTAATGGAGTCCATAACTTGTCCTCAAGTTATGGAAAACCAAAAGTCTCTTGGATTAAAAAAAACCATTAAAAGAACACAAGAGTTAGAAAAATGAAAAGTTCTCATTTTATTACTCTATTAAACTCATAAGTTACAAGAAATGAAAAGTTTTGAAAGTTTACAAAACTTGCCCTCAAGTTTTGGAACAAGTAAAGTTAAGTTAAAACTTTAGTTCCAACCCCTAGAATTTTAAAAGTTAAAATTCAACCCTTATACTTATATTATTATGATTTAATAATTATATATATATGTATAAGAACAAAGTCGTCTTACCGCTAGTACGCCTCATTCACGAAGCCGGTCTATAAGGTGGGTATAAGGTTGTTGCCTATAAAATGGTGACTTAATGGGTGTCCACTCTCACCCACCGCTTGCTTGATCGGTGGAGGGTCGTTAGCCGAACGGGTAAGACAAGGACTTATTAATTCTCATTCAAAGTATGATGAATATTATAAAGTAACTAAATGTTTTATTAAATTCCCAATCTTAGTTACTTTAGGAAAAATGTGAATAAGGTGCTATTCCATGAAATTACACTTTACACTTTGATTAAGTCGTTGGTGGAGCGTGTGTGGTTAACCGGCACACTAACTTGGACTTAACAAGGTAGGTAAAGGGTGACTTAGGGTTTATTATAGTATCGATGGAGCGTGTGTGGTTAACCGGCACATCGATTGAGTGATAAACTTTAAGGGTACCAAGTGATTTGCATGGTTACTTCACACCTCGTTTTGTGATCCTCGGTATCCCAGTCACAAAACTTGGAGGGCACACTCGAGATTGAAACATGCCTTTGAAAAGTTCATTGAATCTCAAAGAATCTAGGAATTTCTAAGAACCATTCAAAAAACCTAATAGTAAAATATTGCGGTTTTCGTGGTGGAAATTGGTGAATCGTCATTCACCTACCTTTCAAATATGATACAGCTTAGATTACGGCATACCTCTTCTAAGTTATATTATATTGTGATTGGATCCTAGCCTTAATATTACATTTGGGTGTTTTATTAAGGACTCTCTTATATCTAAACTAATCTTGTCCTCTCCCCTTCAGATGTCTTTCAACAATGCTTCTGGCTCTAATCCTAATGGCTCCTTTTCCCTTATGAACTTGTGTGGGAAAGTCACCTTTGATGGATCCAACTTTAATGAGTGGATCAGAAACATCAGGATGATTACCCGCTACGAGGACAAAGAATATGTCCTTGACAAGGAGCTTAAGGAGATTAATGAGTCCACTGCAACTCCTCAGGAGATCGCTGAATTTCGGGCGCATGAAAGGGATGCTACGAAAGTGGCTTGCATCATGACGGCCACGATGACAGCGGAACTCCAAAAGTCTTATGAAGATTTCTACCCTTATGACATGCACCAAGATTTGATGGAAAGATACCATCAAAGTGCAAGACAAGAGAGGTATGAGATCATCTGCTCCATGATAACAACCATGATGAAGGACGGGGAATCCGTCACGAGCCACATGCAGAAAATGCAAAGGTATGTGGATCGTTTGCTGAAGCTTAATGTGAACTTCCCGGAGGATCTTGCAATAGATATTATTTTGCATTCCTTACCATCGTGCTATGATCAATTCCGCATGACATATCACATGAACAAGGAAGAAGTCACCCTCAGCAAACTTCAGGGACTTCTCAAGACCGCAGAAACAGGTCTTAAGGGGAAGTCGGTTGCTATCACTCCTACTCAAAACTCTACTCCGGTTTTGGCAATCGGGAAGAATCGAGGGAGGAAGAGAAAGAGCTCTTCTAAGGGTACCAAGGCTCGGACCCTTGATGGCTCTTCTTCAAGTGGAACCAAGAAAGGTTTCGTTACTCCTTCTTCTGACCCAAAAGAGGCTGAATGCTTCTATTGCCATGAAAAAGCTCATTGGAAGCGGAACTGCCCAAAATACCAGCAAGATGTGAAGGATGGGAAAGTTAAACCCAACCATGCAGGTATTTACACTATCATTTCTAATAACTCACCCCATTCTAATTCTTGGGTCCTTGATACCGGGTGTGGTATTCACATTTGTTGTGACTTGCAGGGACTAAGAAGAAGTGAGGATGTGGAGCAAGGAAGGATAAACTTGATCATGGGGAATAGGAAAGTTATACCTGTTACCAAGATTGGAGTTTATACTTTATCGCTAAGTAGTGGGTTTAGTTTAGATTTGAATAAGTGTTGTTATTCGCCAGGAATGGCAAGAAATATTATTTCCTTTCATGCTTTGTACAAACAAGGGTTTACCTTTTCATTTAATAATGAAGTTGGTTCTATAGAAGTTTTCTATAATAATGTCTTTTATTTTAAAGCATTACCTTGTGATGGTGTGTATGAAGCTGTATCTGTTGTAGATAACTTGGGAAATAATGTTTTGTGTATTGATTCTACTAATAATAACTTGGATAGAGCATCATTATGGCATTGTCGTCTTGGACATATAAGCAAGAAACGCATAGGCCAACTCCAAAGAGATGGAGTCTTGGAGTCGTTTGACCTAAAGTCAGATGATAGTTGCGAATCATGCTTACTTGGAAAAATGACAAAGTCACCCTTCACAGGTTCATGTGAGAGGGGTGAAGGTTTGTTGGACCTTATACACACGGATGCGTGTGGACCATTCAAACATGCCACAAGGGATGCTAATCGTTATTATTTGACTTTTACTGATGATTATAGTAGATATGGATATGTCTACTTGATCAAGCATAAGTCAGAGACTTTCGAGAGGTTTAAGGAATTTAAACAGGAAGTCGAGAATCAATTGGGCAGGAACATTAAGATGCTTCGATCCGATCGTGGTGGTGAGTATCTTAGTTCAGAGTTCCTCGACTATCTAAGGGAATGTGGGATAGTCTCACAATTGACACCTCCCAGGACACCACAGTTGAATGGTGTGGCTGAGAGGCGTAATCGAACCTTGTTGGATATGGTTCGTTCCATGATGAGTCGAGTTACGCTACCAATCTCATTCTGGGGGTATGCCTTAGAGACTGCCGCCCATATCCTCAATCTAGTCCCTACAAAGAAAGTTGCCAAAACTCCTCACGAGATGTGGACTGGTAAAGTACCTAAACTAGATCACATCAAGATTTGGGGTTGCGAGGCTTTCGTGAGACGCGAGACTCATGATAAGCTCGAACCTCGAAGCGAGAGGTGTATTTTCATCGGCTACCCACAGCATTCCTTTGGTTACCTCTTCTACAGACCTAGTGACAATGTGGTCTTTGTAGCAAGAAGAGGAGTCTTTCGAGAAAGAGAGTTTATAAGCCAAGGAGACAGTGGGAGGCAAATTGATCTTGAAGAAATTCAAGAATCAAGCGGTGAAGGAACTTCAAACTCTAGCCCTCAACTTGAGGAGGAAACTCATGTTGAGCAAATTGACAAATCTGTACCTCTGAGACGTTCCACGAGAGTTAGGAGTGCACCTGAGCATTACTATGGATTCCATATTACTGCAGAAGGTGAGACACTTATTAGTGATGAGACACTGGTAAGTCAAGATGACCCTAACAGCTACGAGGAAGCCATGGCAGGCCCCGAGTCTGCTAAATGGAAAGAGGCTATGGATAGCGAGATACAATCCATGTATGACAATCAAGTTTGGAACTTGGTTGAAAATGTACCAGGTCGTAAGACAGTAGGGTGCAAATGGGTCTTCAAGAAGAAGACCGACATGGATGGTAAAGTACACACTTATAAGGCTAGACTGGTTGCAAAGGGCTTCTCTCAAATTCCTGGAGTGGACTATGATGAGACCTTTTCTCCGGTAGCCAAGATTAAGTCTATTCGGGTTCTGTTAGCCATAGCTGCGTTTCATGATTATGAAATATGGCAGATGGATGTCAAAACCGCTTTCCTTAATGGGAAGTTGGCTGAAGATGTTTACATGAGTCAGCCAGAGGGTTTTGTCAGCAACGAGTACCCTAATAGAGTGTGTAAGCTTGAGAAATCCATTTATGGATTGAAGCAAGCACCTCGCAGATGGAATCTTTGCTTTGATGAAAAGGTCAAGGAATTTGGCTTTTCTAGGAGTGAAGATGAATCTTGTGTGTATGTCAAGGCTAGTGGGAGTATAGTTAGCTTCTTAGTATTGTATGTGGATGACATACTACTCATAGGAAACGACATTCCAACCCTGCAGGAAGTAAAGTCCTGGCTTGGGAAGTGTTTCGCTATGAAGGACCTTGGTGAAGCTGCCTATATTCTAGGGATAAGAATCTTGAGAGATCGGAGTAAAAGACTAATTGGACTTAGTCAGAGTACCTACTTGGATAAGGTGCTGAAGAGATTCAGCATGCAGGACTCCAAGAAAGGAGAGTTACCCATCCAGAGTAACACCAGGTTGAGTAAGACACAAAGCCCTAGCACTGAGGCTGAGATAGCATAAATGAGTCGAACACCTTATGCTTCGGCTGTAGGATCGATCATGTATGCTATGACGTGTACTCGACCCGATGTAGCTTTTGCCTTGAGCATGGTTAGCAGATATCAGGCGAACCCTGGCAAGGCACACTGGACTGCGGTAAAGAATATCCTCAAGTACCTACGGAGGACTAAGGACTGGGTCCTTACCTTCGGTGGGAGTGATAACTTGAGAGTTGTAGGGTATAGTGATGCTAGCTTCCAGACTGATAGGGATAATTTCCGCTCTCAGTCGGGCTGGGTCTTTACCCTAAACGGAGGAGCAATTTCTTGGAAGAGTTCCAAGCAAGAGACAGTGGCTGATTCTACTTGTGAATCAGAGTATATTGCAGCTAGTGAAGCAGCAAAGGAAGCGATATGGCTGAAGAACTTCATTGGAGACCTTGGAGTTGTACCAGCTATTAAAGAGCCAATGGAAATTTTCTGTGATAGTGAAAGTGCTGTTGCCTTAGCCAAGGAACCAAGGGATCATGGGAGATCCAGACACATCGACAGAAAATACCATTTCATTAGACATCGGATCGAAGAAGGACTCCTCGTGGCAAAGAGGGTATCATCGGATGAGAACCCAGCAGATCCCCTCACGAAGGGACTGAGTAGGGTTAAGCATCTCCAGCATGCTCGGAGCATAGGGCTGAAGGATGATATAAGTTTTAGTAGTTAGATAACTCAGAAATTCGTAAAGTGTAATTGACATTTAATGATGAATAAAAGGTGTTTTATTTATGAGTAAAGTGTTGCTATCTCTTGTCAATCGTTTACTATATTTCTTTTGCATGTTTTGACTTCCTGAATAATTTTTTTTGGTGTAACATATTATTCAAACCTCCACAGTCGGTCATATGTCGGAAGTAGGTATGAATCAAGACTGTCATGATGGGTTGTAGAGGTCCAAGGTGTTGGACAAGGCTACAACAATCATGAGTGCTCATAAGTTCTGAGCATTGGACTCAACCCACGCTCACTGGAATCACTTCATGGAATTCTATCTCGAGTGATCGTGAGACGGTAATATCATATAAGTCTTCAAACCTAGAGATATGATTTGTTACTTACAAGTTGGTTATGCATTGACTGTACGAAACCGCATTGGTAACTCGATGTTATAAAACGTACTTTTGTGTGTAATTCAATGAGTGGTAGAACAAACATATGAGTCGAAGTTTATCTGTTCCTTCTTGGATTAGAAGCTGATATCTGGGCCCCTCGATGATTTTGTTTTGACCCATGTACCGGGCCCGGTCAGAACTAAGTTGATGTGTTCAATTAAGTTCTATGTCAAACAAATCGGAAATCGGGAAACAAATGCTGGACAATAAGCAAGACTATGTTCCATGTATTTGTCCGGCTGATATCTAGAACGGAGGATTATATGATCACTTATCTTAAATGGCGTACCATCATCTTCTCAAGTTTCGAGAAACCTTGTAAAGAGCTACGATTGCCGGTCGGTTCCTGAAGTACTAGAGATATAGTTATTAGACTTATCCAAGTGGGAGACTGTTGGATAAGGTGTCTAAGTCCATAACTATTTCGGGCTTGTACTTGACCCGACCCGGCATGGTCCATTTGGGTTGCATGGCACCATGCAATTGGATAGACTAAATGAGAGAAATAACACTTGGAGATTATTAATATATTATAAGTTCTAATATATTAATAATATTATTTGATTAGTTGATCAAAGAATTAATTTGGAATTAATTAAGTGATCAAAGGATAACTAATTAAATATATGGGTTGATTGTGTAAATCATCCATATCTTGTATAGTGGGCTAAGAGGCTCCATGGATTATCAAGTTGGGTTCTACCCATAGGATGCTCCATGGATGCTCCATGGGAGTTACAAACCCATGGGTCATGAAAATGAAGAGTCATGACACATTAGGGTTTACATGGTGTGACCCAAGATGTGTCAACACTATATAAGAATCATATTCTCCACCAAAATCGGCTACACAAACTACTACTAAGGAAACAAGAGGGCTTGGCCGATTTTGAGAAGTGTGTGTTATCTCAAGAGTCTTTCCAAGAGCATTTGGTGTTGTGTGAAGCATTTGAGGCATCACACTTGGGGTGCTAGGCTCACAAGGTTTCAAGGAACACAAGCAACAACAAGGTAAGTTATTCTATCTATGATTCAAGTTAAAATTGTTCCCCATGTATGCTAGATAGGAATATAACCTTGGAATTCAACTTTGCATGATAATTAGACAAACATAGATCCAAGGTTATTAGGGTTGCATGTACACTTAGGAAGTGTTAGAATGCTCAAAACCCATCAGGATCAACCATCGCTTCTTCATGGCCAATTGCCAAAACGTACTGGTAACCATGGGTGGTATGCCCCTTCCTTTTGCAGTTTCTGGAGTGCATTTTTGTGGAAATTCCCGTGTGATGGAAATTGAACTTATTGCACGTTGGCAAAGTTCAAGCATATCGACTCGGGGGTGCTGGTGTAGTATAAACTGTGGCAGGAGTAGAAGTAGGAACATCAGCAGGAAGAATAGCAGTGTATACGGCCACAGTTTGTTGTTTTTTATAAGGCTCTTGTGATGATTGCCCCTTTCCTTTATTACAAAATTTCTTATTGCTGCCTCCTTCTTTGGGCTTTTCATGAACGAGTGGCATGGATCCTTGACGAACTCCGTGATATACAAGTGTCTGAGCTAGACGCTTGGCACTTTCAAATGTAAGTGGATTGGCGACAATAATGTTTCTTTGAGTTGGGGGAATAGTTCCTGCTCTAACTTTTGTAATTCGCCTCTGGGACAATATTCTGCCAACATCAGAACCTTTAGGTCTTCCCGTCTCATGGCATTTACAACTGGAAAATATAACGACTTACCATAGCCGTTCCACAAAGAGAGAGCTTTATTCAAGAAAGTGCATGCTGCAAACTTCAATCTGCTAGTTTCAGGGCACGCACAAATTTCCAACACTTGTTCGGTTTTCTCGAACCAGCGTGTTAGAGCAATGAAACCTCCAGTGCCATCGAAATATTTGGGTTTAGCATTTGAGAAATGTCTATACGAACACTCCATGATTTAAATTATGACCACCACTTCCAGCTCCACTAGTACCAATGGCGTTTATTTGCGTCATGGCAGCAGCCACGACGATGGTTACTGTTGCTTGGAAGACAGCAGGATCATACTGTGGAGGTGGTGGTGGTGGTGGAATAGGTGGATTGTTGTTGAAACGCCTATTTCATTTACTTGGCGACATCTTTTTCTACAAAGTTTTCAAAGATGAAAATGATGGTATGAATTTAATAGTGATTATAAATCAGGAGTCTTTGAACCAATACACACTGGTTCAATACGTATTCTACAAAGAGTTTGAAATAGAGTCGACCACAAGTAATAACTTGTTAAATATCATCAAGAATTTTGGTAGATACTTTCCAAAGAAAAGAGAATGCATGTTAATTTCATTGGTATATTAGATGTATAGTGTTCAGAAAATTTAACCCTGAAGTAGGTCTACAACATACCAACATAACGAGAAAACTTTAACAGCATGCTGACCATTCGAAAATGAAATTTCGAGGTCTAACCATAGACATGAAAAATAACAGTAGAGTCTATAAGTAGACTTAATCTATATCTAAAAGAGTGAGTAGGGTATGCCCTACTCGCGAGGAGTGTAGTTCTGCTTTGTACTAGTTTTAGCCATGGATGTGGCCAACTGGTGTTCTGTTTCCAACACACGCCTTTCTAATGCTTCTTGGCGCTGCCGATGTTCACTAGCCTCAGCTCGATTGGAAATTAGTGATGGGTTTTAGCCATAAGAACATCCTATGTGCTCAAACAAACCCTAATGCTTGGATCTAGGTTTCTCTATTGTACATGCAATTCATCCAAGACTATAAACCCTAGATCTAATATATCATAATCAATATAACATATGAATTAGGGTTTAGATCATACCTTGATTGCTATGTAACAATAACAATCTCAAATCCTTCTTGTATTGACTTTACAAAGCTTAGAGTCACAAATGTCATTCCTTTAATGGTTTACAAACACCAAGAGCAAGAGGATGAAGAAGAGAAGAGAAGGAGGCTGCCCAAAACGTGTGGAAACCCTAGAGAACCAATTCACCACGTTTTTGGGGCTTAAGGGTTCTTTAAATAGTGAGGCTATTAGGGTTATCTAACAAGGAAGCCCTAATTTGGATGCTTAGGCCCTAAGCAACCCATGAACCCGTTTTTAATAAGCCTTGGACGATTTCTAATGAGTTTCCCCATAGAATTTGTCCAACCTTATATTATAAGGTAATCCATAGCCCAATTGCAATTATCTTATAATTACAATTCTAGTCCCTTAAGTTTAATTAATCTTTTTTAGCCACAAACTTAATTCTTATTAATTCTTGACTAATATTAATTAAATAATATGATTTCTCCTTTAATATATTATTCTCATAATATATTAATAAATCATATTTAATCCTTTCTCTCCATAATTCATCCTATCAAGTTGCTCTGGTGAAGGCAACCCAAAAGGACCATGCACCATCGGGTCAAGTACATACCAAAATAGTTATGGACTTAGACACTAATCCAACAGTCTCCCACTTGGATAAGTCTAATAACTATTCCGCGTATGACTTCAGATCCTGATCTGCAATCATAGTTTTCTAAAGCCGCTGTCAACTCTGATCTTATCAGATACGCGTGTCCTTTAGACAAGGGATCATATATTCCTCCAAAATAGATATCGTATAGATTGAGACATGGATCTAAATCATTCTCTCCGTCTATGTGCTGTTTCCCGAATTCAGATTTATGACGACTGACAACAGACTACAATTGAACGCATCAATTTAGTCCCGGCTTGGCCAAACGCTTAGGTGCCATCACTAAATCATCGAGAGGCCCACAGATATCGCTTTTATCCTACTTTGGATAAAAGGAAAGGATAAACTTTGACTCAATGCTCGCTTGCACTCACTCACCAACTCACACACAACAATATGTTTTATAACACCAAGTTACTGGTGCGTTTACATATTATCAATGTGTAATCGACTCGCAAGATACAACTCACACATCTCTGTTTCAAGAATATAAGATGTTATCGTCTCACCAATCACTCGTGATGAAATCCATGAAGTGATCCAAGTGAGCGTGGGTTTAATTCAATGCTCAAATCATATTCATAAGCACTCATGAACATTGCAACAAAAATTTGCTTATGTCCAACACTCTTTAGACAATCCACACACCAATTCATGACAGTCTTCATTCATATCTACTTCCAACATATGAACGACTGTGGTCAGTTCGAATAATTTGACTGTTCTGAACCAATTAAATTATTCAGGAAGTCAAAACATTCAAGGTGAAACACAAGGATAATACTAATCCCATATGGCCTCAAACCTTTGAGTATAAATAAAATACCTTTTATTTATCACCATATCGATTACTCATTATTTGTCGTTTCGGGTAATCAACTTCTTACTTGAATTATTACCATACTTGTCCCATCCTCTTAGCATGCACACAATGTTTACCTATGGTTCTTACCTTGTGAAATAGATCAAATGAACACATTACCAATCATACTCATTTGACAACTCCCAATCCTTTCTACAAGTGAAAGAATGTCAAATTCTTGCCACTTATAGAATATGTTAGATTCTAACATTTTATGCAATGATCCTTTCGTAATATCACTACACTAAAGTCACAAGGACTATTGCCAATGAAATTACAAAGTCCTCTATCGGAGATTGTTACAAGACAATTCCATAGATGTTATGTCTCTCACTCAAGGTACATTCCTTTGAACATCCTTTTGCATAAAAGTTTCTAATCTAGACATAGATTCTCAATATCTAACTCCCAATATGGAAACCTTTCCATACTTACCATATGACAACTCATTCTTAATAGAATCTTATCTATTCATAATAATGTCAATATGGTCCATCCATTACTATACTTCCAACTACTCACAAGTGACCAATCCTCGGCGAACTTTGGATTGTCCTTTGATAGTTGTTTAATTATCTTAGTCAAAAGCCGATTCTTGTCATTTTCCCTCTAAATGCGCTAGACATTTGGAAAATTTTAGAATGGTCAAATATTATAGCATTTGCAATCATTTGTACACCCGAAGCGTATGGGACACGATGCATAATGTCTTACATGAAGATTTAATACTTTATCAATATTCTGCCATAATATTTTTATGTGCTACGTTCTTATAATTCGAATTACGAAGAGGAATGTCGTAATCATAATCGAAATTTAAGAATGTGTTATGTATCCTTGACTAAATTTATTAACTTTCCACAACCTAAGCTTTTAGATTTGAAATGAAGCATAATATTCTCTCCCTTAATTATAGCAAAACAACTTTACATCCTTACACCTTTGCAAAGTATGACTCTTGTTTTTCTATAATTAATATTGCTAACTTGCAATACTTGCCTTAATAATCATACAATCATAACATTTATGCTCCCACTATCATGATGATTATTATAAACATAACACTTATGCTCCCACTAGCTTTGACATGTATTCAAAAACCAACTTAACTTCCAGAAAAACAATACTTATTGAATTTCTTAAGTTCATGTTTCTAATACTTAATGCTTTGATAATCCTTCTAAGCTTATACACCTTTCCCTTAGATAGATCATACGTGTGTCTAAACAATTCAGACTAATTGCCAAATCTCACAATTCGAATCATGGAAAGGGATACCGTAACCATAATCGAATTCGAGAATCCAATTATCACAATCACTATCTTCTTAAAATCTCTTTTTGTGAAAGTATTTCCTCACAATCATTTTCATGAAGGAGGGAAACTTACGACACTTAGATTTTAAAGGTGTATTTGTTCTTATCTATGTGAATTTGTCAAAACCAAAGTTTACGACAAATTCAAACTCATATGGACCGAACTTTCTCAATCTTGATTTCTTACCTTATAGTACCACGGCTGCCCACCATGTCTTCCAAGTAGTCAAGCAGCTCACCCTTTCCTATCAATGTAATTTTCATTGATCAAGGTGCTTGCCTTTTATGCGTTCAAATGAGAACTCATAGAACTCACATGCATAATTAACTCAACTGGAACAACACAGAAAGAAGATAGTGTCAACACGATAGGTTGTAAACCTCAACTCGTGTGCTAGTGATGATCGATAAGGTTTATTCTTGATTAGTTCTTGAAACTTTTCAAGACCATTAAGACTCCCGCTGACTCCTTGACATATAAGATTCTTTTTTCAATGAGCATTTCCTGACAACCAAATATTCAAGAGTTAGTGTAGCTTTTATCAAGACAAAACACTTCATAAATTGGTCCTAGTTAGTTTTTGTCTTATCCAAGACATCACAACTTTCCAATTTCAAATGTGCAAGAATAAGAAAACCTTTTTCCAAATTCTACATTTGATGAACGTTATACACCTTCTTAAGACATGTCACTTAATGTCACAATCTTGACTTTAAGACTTGTTATGGAATGAATTATGATTGGCTTCTTGATATAACCATTTCTTCAATTCTCGATTCCTCTTCTTAGACATACAATTGCACTAAGACTCACTTAGAGGATCAATTGAGATATGGTTCTTAATCATTAAGACCTATCATAAAACATAATAAAAGGTACTCTCCCTTCCTCTTAGAATAGAGAAACTTTTATCTTTCTGCCTACTTGATTCTTCTTATTCGTTCTGCTATTGATTTAAACTCTTTTCAATCAACTAAGAATCACAATTAATCTCATCAGTGTGATCATATTTACTTAACCTTAGTAAATCATGACGAATATCTTTGTTACTCTTGTGGTGAACTTGATCAACACACAACCTTGTGTACTCGATCTCCTAGTCCTTCACTTGACACTTTGTCAACGAATTAGTCTAATTTCCAAATATGATATTTCTCATTTATCATGTAACCAAGTTTCATGATTCCAAATTTCTGTCCAATTGAAACTTGGGCGATGAGAAACTCTCCCTATTTGGTAAACTCTCGACATTTCCACAATTATCATAATAAGAATCACATTCATTCGTTGTAGAAATATGCAAACATCAATTTTTCATAACGATTTTATTGCAAGGAAATAAATAAATAAATAAATAAATAAATGAGTCAAATCAAAATTTATTTTATTCATAAAAGCAGCGGAAAACATTTGTCTTTACAATGCAAAATCAATTGAAAAACTATGTAATTAGATATTCCTAACAATTCTATCATAACTTTCTAAGCTCAAAATCTAATCTTCAAGTCCATGTGATCGAGATCCATTTCTTTGTGATTAGACTCATTTTGCTTTTCCATCAAGCTTCCTCTCTTTTCACTGATCCTGCAAAACATTCAAATGTAATCTCATCACATTATGTATTAAGAATCAACAAATAGGAACTTAATGGAGTTAGACAATGGATTTTACCTGAAGCACAACGATACTCTTTGACTCTCCCATCTTCTGGACTCTTCAGGCACTTAGGGTAGACTTGTATCCAAAGCCCTTTCTCTTGGCAACAAATGCAGGTCGGTTCTCCTAGAACGTCCTCGGAAGCATGGTTGGTTGACTTTCCCAACAAATACGCTCCATTGCTTTGCCAAATCATTTCTGATTCAGCAGCAATGAGCATGTAAGTTAGGTCAATGAGGTTTTCGTCATGATCCATCATATAATACTTTCTTTTGAACTCATTATATGATTCGGGAAGTGACTGTAGAACCCAGTTCACAGCCAACTTATCCGGGAATGACGCACCCAACATCATCAACCTATCGATGTGTGATTTCATTCCTAGAACGTGGGCACACACGGGTTTACCATCTTCATGTTTCATTTCCAATAGGGCTTTAGTGACATTGAACCTTTCAATTCTTTGAACTTGTGGGTTAGGGAGAATAACGGGAGGAGGTGGAGGAAGTGAAGCATGATTTCTTGTTCCTCGATCGAATCGTGGTATATCATCTTCATGTGGAATGCTTGTTCCACGGGATTTGGGAAGACTATAGTTGTCGTACTTTGACATCTACAAAACGGGAGAAAACAAATTCAAGTTAGTTGATCGATTGAGTCCTTAATAAATCACCCAAATGAGATATTAAGTCTAGGACCCAACACAATACGCTACAACCTAGAAAAGGGATGCCGTAATCTAGTTGCAGAATATTTGAAGGTAAGTGAACGACGATTCTCTAATTTCCACAAAAAAAAACGAAAAAGAAATTTAATTTTTAAATCTATGAAAACTTCTAGATCCTTTGAGGTTCATTGAACATTTCAATGGCATGTTTAAATCTCGATATGCCCCTCTAGTTTGTGACTGGGATGCCGAGGATCACAAAGCGGGTGTGAATAACCATGCAAATCTACATGGTGCCCTCACATGTTACAATCACCTATTCGATGTGCCGGTAAACCACACACGCTCCACCGAACTATGACAAACATTGAGTCACCCTTTGCTACCTTTGCTTAGAACCATTTAGTGTGCCGGTTAACCACACACACTCCACTAACGTCTTTGCAAGGGCACAAAGTGTAATTTCATGGAATTGCATCAATTCACTGTTGCCTAAAGTAATTAAGATTGGGAATTTTATGAAAGCATTTAGTTACTTTTATACTTCATTATACTTATAATGGAAGGTTTCTGTCCTATCCTACCCATTCGGCTAATGACCCTCCACTAGTCAAGAGTGTGGTGGGTAAGAGTGGATACCCATTCAATCGCCATTTTATAGGCAATTTCCTTAAACACCCCTTATAGACCAGCTTCGTGAATGAGGCCTACTAACGATAAGACTAACTTTTACTTATATATATATCTGTATATATATATATATATATATATATATATATATATATATATATATAATGTTAGACTTTTAATGTTATATATACTGTAGGGTGTATTTTACACTTTTAAAATACTAGGTGGTCTAATTTAATAATTATACTTTTAATTTAATTAAATTGTACACCAAAACTTTATGGATTTACTAAATCTCTTTTAATTATACACTTTAATTAATTAATAAAACCATAAGGGTGTGATTTCAACTTTTCAAAACAATACTAGGGTTTTAGAATTTAACATTCCTAAATTAAACTTTTAATCAACTTTTAAATTCCAAAACTTGAGGGCAAGTTTTGAAACATTTCAAAACAATAGGGTTTAGAATTTAAATATTTCAAAATCAAACCTTTTAATCAAAATTTAAATTCCAAAACTTGAGGGCAAGTTTTGAAACCTTTTCAAAACATTAGGGTTTCAACTATTTAAATTTCAAAACAAAACTTTTGAGTTCAAATTTAAACTACAAAACCTAAAGGGGAAAAATTGAAACTTTTCATAACACAAGGATCAAATAACAAATAATATAAATTAAACAATTTATTTTAGCATTATCTATATTTTTCCTAATTTCAATTTCTTGCAAAGTAAGTTACCCAATTAATACAAGGGTTTTGGTCATTTTTGGTCATTTAACTTTTGGTTTTGTGGTTATTTGGTCACTTAACTATTTTTAAGTTTTAAAACGTCATCAAAGTTTTCACTTTGTGCTCATTTAGTCACTTAACTTTTGGTTTGGTCACATTTAGTCACCTAACTTTAAAAATTGTGGTCATTTAGTCACTAAACTTTTAAATTTTTTTCAAAAGTTTAGTGACTAAATAAGCACAATTTTAAAAGTTAGGTGACTAAATGAACACAAATCTAAAAGTTAAGTGACCAAACCAAAAGTTAAGTGACTAAATTGACACAAAATCAAAAGTTCGATGACCTTTTAAAACATAAAAAGAGTTAAGTGACCAAATGAGTACAAAACCAAAAGTTAAGTGACCAAAAATGACCTAAACCCTTAATACAAATAATTAAACTTTATCATATAAGGAAGTTATTATCCAATCAATTGGTAATTATCTTTTTTTTTTAATCAAGGATATACTCATAAATATGTATAAAATCAGATTTTAATGATCTAAAACAGATAAGGCAAGTATCCATGAGTAAAACAACAAGAAATCCCGAAAATAGCTCCATCTGACGCTCGAACTCGCCGAGTACCACACTGGATTCGCCGAGTTGAGGCCTACTCGCCGAGTACACTATGGTACTCGCCGATTTCATCAGGCAGGGAGCTCAAAACTTGATGTTGCAACTTGAACAAACATACCAGACATCAATACAATAGAAACCAATCAAGGCTCTGATACCACTGATGGGTTTTAGCCATAAGAACATCCTATGTGTTCATACAAACCCTAATGCTTGGATCTAGGTTTCTCTATTGTACATGAATTGATCGAAGACTATAAACCCTTGATCTAATATATGATAATCAATATAACATATGAATTAGAGTTTAGATCATACCTTGATTGTTATGTAACAATAACAATCTCATATCCTTCTTGTATATACTTTTGAAAGCTTAGAGTCACAAATGTCACTCCTTTAATGGTTCACAAACACCAAGAGCAAGAGGATGAAGAAGAGAAGAGAAGGAGGCTACCCAAAACATGTGGAAACCCTAGAGAACCAGTTCACCACGTTTTTGGGGCTTAAGGGTTCTTTAAATAGTGAGGCTATTAGGGTTATCTAACAAGGAAACCCTAATTTGGATGCTTAGGCCCTAAACAACCCATGAACCCCTTTTTAATAAGACTTGGACGATTTCTATTGGGTTTCCCCAAAGAATTCGTCCAACCTTATATTATAAGGTAATCCACAGCCTAATTGCAATTATCTTATAATTACAATTCCAGTCCCTTAAGTTTAACTAATCTCTTTTAGCCACAAAATTAATTCTTATTAATTCTTGACTAATATTAATTAAACAATATGATTTCTCCTTTAATATATTATTCTCATAATATATTAATAAATCATATTTACTCCTTTCTCTCCATAATTCATCCTATCAAGTTGCTTTGGTGAAGGCAACCCAAAAGGACCGTGCACCATTGGGTCAAGTACATACCAAAATAGTTATGGACTTAGACACTAATCCAACAATTAGTTCTCTCTACAGGGCCTCAGTGTGATTTCTGGTTAACTCTTGGTCTTTGCTCAAGTGGTGAAGGAGAACCATGTTGACTACCATGGTAGCACTAACCTCCACGACTCGGTGGATGGCTGATCTTCCTTGCTCATCGTTACGAGCAACTTGACGTGCTAACCTAGGGAGAGCTCGGTCTCCTGAGCCTCCCTCATCAAGGATGTAGAAGTTTTGGTCCCCATTATAGGTAAGGTGTTGACACTGTTCACGACTCCACCTCTCTAAGTTTACTGCCAACTGTGGTATTCGACCTTGGAAGTTCTGTTGGGGATTGAGATTTTGGGAAACTTGAGGTGGATCATAGACTTCTGGTTCCGAGTTAGAGTCTTCCCGAATATCCTCTTCCTCGAAGTCATCTTCTATTGGAGGTGCAGGGTCGTCTTCTGGTTCCTCTTCGAGCCATCCTTCGTTCCCCTTATTAGGAAAGTATGGATCCCCCAGCAGATGAAATCCATCCATGTTATCTATGCGAGAATATGGTGTAAGAGCTATTAATAAATCTAGATATGGTGTTAATGTGTTATAAATACTCCTATAGTATTTAAATTTATGTTTGGTTCTAGAGTTCTTCTTGTATATAGGTTTGGTAAGTTTTAGACTTGTTGCAACACCACGATTAGTCCCAAACACATGTTAGTCATATCTCAAATAAAAATAGTTGATCAGGCTATATTTATCCCATATATGATTACATAACTGTCCAAGTTTAACTACAGTGTTTAACATCTAAATACTTTTATGTAGTTCTCACTGTGATACTGTTTCTTGTATGTAGGCATGTTAGTATACTATTGGATAAGGTGTCTTAGTCCATAACTATTTCTGGTATGTACTTGACACGACCCGACATGGTCCATTTGGGTTGCATGGAACCATGTATTTGGATAGACTAAATGAGAGAAATAACACTTATGGTTTATTAATATATTATAAGTTCCAATATATTAATAGTATTATTTAATTAGTATTGATCAAGAATTAATTTGGAATTAATTAAGTGATCAAAAGATAACTAATCAAATATATGGGTTGATTATGTAAATCATCCATAACTTGTATAGTGGGCTAAGAAGCTCCGTGGATTATCAAGTTGGGTTAAACCCATAGGATGCTCCATGGGAGTTACAAACCCATGGGTCATGGAAATGAAGAGACATGACACATTAGGGTTTACATGGTGTAACCCTAGATGTGTTACACTATATAAGGATCATCTCCTCCACCAAAATCGGCTACACATAGAGAAGTGAGGGCTAGGCCAATTTTTAGAGTGTGCGCATTCTCTCTAATGTCATTCCAAAAGCATTTGGTGTTGTGTGAAGCACTTGAGGCATCACACTTGGGGTGCTAGGCTCATAAGGTTTCAAGGAATCAAAATCAACTACACGGTATGTATTTCTAGCTATCATTTTAGGATTAATTTCCCCATGTATGATAGATAGAATTATGAACCTAGGAAACCAAATTTTGCATGTATTTAGACAAACGTAGATCCAAGGTTGTTAGGGTTGCATGTACACTTAGGAAGTGTTAGAATGCTCAAAACCCATCAATGGTATCAAAGCCTCGGTTTGTTTGTGAATACTTGATGCAAAATAGTGTTAAAAATCGAGCTTTTTGTTGTCTGCTCAGGGGACTCGATGAGTCTGTTCGTGTACTCGACGATTTGGTCATGCAGAATGCAGACTTTCGATTTGTGTTGCTGGAAATGGACTAGAAACATTACCCTAAACTATTTTGTTGTTATAAAACTTGTTTTAGATGGTGTAATGGTTGTTCTAATCCATTTACAATGGCCAATATCAAATTTTCATGATTATATGTGTTCATATGCTCTTGAAATGTGGATATGAATATTCATGTTCTTATGAGTTCTTGATACATCATAGGAGATAGTTGTTTATTTGATTAATTAATAATCTTTATGTGTTTTAATGGATTCCATAACTTGCCCTTAAGTTATGGATAACCAAAATTCTCTTTGTCTTAAAAGCTATTAAAAGAACACATAAGTTATAAAATCAAGAGTCTTCATTTTAATGACTCATAAGTTATGAATGTGAAAGGTTTTGTAAAGTTACAAAACTTGCCCTCAAGTTTTGGAACAAGTAAAGTCACTTAATAAACTTTAGTTCCAACCGTTAGAATTTTAAAAGTTAAAATTCAACCCTTATACTTTATAATATTATAAGATATATATATATATATATATATATATATATATATATATATATATATATATATATATATATATATATATATGTGTGTGTGTGTGTGTATAAAATCTAGTCGTCTTACCGCTAGTACGCCTCATTCACGAAGCCGGTCTATAAGGGGGGTATAAGGTTGTTGCCTATAAAATGGCAACTTAATGGGTGTCCACTCTCACCCACCGCTTCCTTGATCGGTGGAGGGTCGTTAGCCGAACGGGTAAGACAAGGAATTATAAATTCTAATTAAAAGTATGATGAATATTATCAAGTAACTAAATGTTTTTATTAAATTCCCAATCTTAGGTACTTTAGGAAAAAATTTGAATAAGGTGCTAATCCATGAAATTACTCTTTACACATTGTTGAAGTCATTGGTGGAGCGTGTGTGGTTAAACGGCACACTAAGTTGGACTTAACAAGGTAGGTAAAGGGTGACTTAAGATTTATTATAGTATCGGTGGAGCGTGTGTGGTTTACTGACACATCGATTGAGTGATAAAATTTAAGGGTACCAAGTGATTTGCATGGTTACTTCACACCTCGTTTTGTGATCCTCCGTATCCCAGTCATAAAACAAGGAGGGCACACTCGAGATTGAAACATGCCTTTGAAAAGTTCATTGAATCTAAAAAGAATCTAGGAATTTCTAAGAACCAATTAAAAACCTAATAATTATATTTCATTTTTCATGGTGGAAATTGGTGAATCGTCATTCACCTACCTTTCAAATATGTTATAGCTTGGATTACGACATACCTCTTCTAAGTTATAATATATTATGATTGGATCCTAGCCTTAATATCACATTTGGGTGTTTTATTAAGGACTCTCTTAATATCTAAACTAATCTTGTTCTCTTCTACAAGATGTCTTCAAACAATGTTGCTTCTAGCTCTAATCCTAATGGCTCCTTTACCCTTATGAACTTGTGTGGGAAAGTCACTTTTGATGGATCCAACTTCAATGAATGGATCAGAAACATCAAGATGATTATCGGCTACGAGGACAAAGAATATGTCCTCGACAAGGAGCCTAAGGAGATTGATGAGACCACTGCAACTCCCTACGAGATCGCAGACTTCCAGGCACATGAAAGGGATGCTACCAAAGTGGCATGCATCATGTTGGCCACCATGACAATAGAACTCCAAAAGTCCTATGAGGACTTCTACACTTTTGAAATGCACCAAGATCTGATGGAAAAATATCATCAAAGTGCACGACAAGAGAGGTATGAAATCATCTTCTCCATCATAACAACCATGATGAAGGATGGGGAATCCGTCACGAGCCACATGCAGAAAATGCAAAGGTATGTGGATCAGTTGCTGAAGCTTAATGTGAACTTCCCTGAGGAGATTGCAATAGATATCATTTTGGACTCCTTACCCTCGTGCTATAATCAATTCCTCATGACATATCACATGAATAAGGAAGAGGTCACACTCAGCAAAAACTTCAGGGCCTCCTCAAAACCACAGAAACAGGTCTTAAGTGTAAGTCGGTTGTTAACACTCTTACTCCAAACTCCGTCCCGGTTTTGGCAATCGGGAAAGGTCGAGGGAAGAAGAGGAAGAGCTCTTAGAAGCATACCAAGGCTAGGACCCTTGATGGCTCTTCTTCAAGTGGAACCAAGAAAGGTTTCGTCACTCCTTCTTCTGACCCAAAAGTGGCTGAATGCTTCTATTGCAATGAAAAGTCACATTGGAAGCGGAACTGCCAAAAGTACCAGCAAGATGTGAAAAATGGGAAAGTTAAACCCAACTATGCAGGTATTTACACTATCTTATCTAATAACTCACGTCATTCTAACTCTTGGGTCCTTGATACCGGTTGTGGTATTCATATATGTTCAGATTTACAGGGACTAAGAAGAAGTGAGAATGTGGAGCATGGAAGAATAAACTTAATCATGGGGAATAAGAAAGCTTTACCTGTCACCAAGATTGGAGTTTATACTTTATCGCTAAGTAGTGGGTTTAGTTTAGATTTGGAATAAATGTTGTTATTCACCAGAAATGGCAAGAAATATTATTTCCTTTCATGCATTGTATAAACAAGGTTTCACCTTTTCATTTGATAATGAAGTTGGTTCGATTAATGCTTTCTTTAATAATGTTCTTTATTTTAAAGCATTACCTTGTGATGGTGTGTATGAAACTATATTAGTGGTTGATAACTTAGGAAATAATATATTGTGTATTGATTGTGTTAATGATAATAACTTGGATAAAGCATCATTATGGCATTGTCGTCTTGGACATATAATCAAGAAACGCATAGGCCAACTCCAAAAGGATGGAATCTTGGAGTCATTTGACCTAAAGTCAGATGATAGTTGCGAATCACGCTTACTTTGAAAAATGACAAAGTCACCCTTCACAGGTTCTTGTGTGAGGGTGAAGGTTTGTTGGATCTTGTACACACGGATGTGTGTGGACCCTTCAAACATGCCACAAGGGATGCTAATTGTTATTATTTGACTTTTACTGATGATTACAGTAGATATGGATATGTCTACTTAATCAAGCATAAGTTGGAGACTTTTGAAAGGTGTAAAGAATTTAAACAGGAAGTTGAGAATCAATTAGACAGGAACATTAAAATGCTTCAATCCGATCAAAGGTGGTGAGTATCTTAGTTCAGAGTTCCTCGACTATCTTAGGGAATGTGGGATTGTCTCACAATTGACACCTCCCAGGACACCACAGTTGATTGGTGTGGCTGACAGGCGTAATCGAACCTTGTTGGATATGGTTCGTTCCATGATGAGTCGAGCTTCGCTACCAATCTCATTTTGGGGGTATGTCTTAGAGACAACCGCCCATATCCTTAATCTAGTGCCTAGAAAGAAAGTTGCCAAAACTCCTCATGAGATGTGGACTGGTAAAGTACCCAAACTAGACCACGTCAATATTTGGGGTATCGAGGCTTTCGTGAGACGCGACACTCATGATAAGCTCGAACCTCGAAGTAAGAGGTGTATTTTCATCGGCTACCTATAGAAATCCTTTGGTTACCTCTTCTACAGACCTAGTGAAAATGTGGTATTTGAAGCAAGGAGGTCTTTCTTTCTTTCGAGAGAGAGAATTTTCATAAGCCAAGGAGACAGTGGGAGGCAAGTTGACCTAGAAGTAATTCAAGAGTCAAGTGGTGAAGGAACTTCACACCCTAGCACTCAACTTAAGGAGGAAACTTCTGTTGAGCCAATTGACAAGTTTGTACCTTTGAGGCATTCCATAAGGGTTAGGAATGAAGTTGAGCATTATTATGGTTTCCATATTACTGCGGAAGGTGATACACTTATCAGTGATGAGACACTGATGGGTCTGGATGAACCTAACAGTTACGCGGAAGCCATGGCAGACCCTAAGTCAGCCAAGTGGAAAGAGGCAATGGACAGCGAGATACAGTCCATGTATGACAATCATGTTTGGAACTTGGTTGAGAATGTACCAGGTCGTAAGACTGTAGGGTGTAAATGGATCTTCAAGAAGAAGACCGACATGGATGGTAATGTACACAATTATAAGGCATGACTGGTTGCAAAGGGTTTCTCACAAACTCCAGGAGTTGATTATGATGAGATCTTTTCTCCAGTGGCCAAGATTAGGTCTATTAGGGTTCTATTAGCCATAGTTGTATTTCATGACTATGAAATATGGAAAATGGATGTCAAAAACGTTTTCCTTAATGGAAAGTTGGCTGAGTATGTTTACTATGAGTCAGCCAGAGGGTTTTGTCAATACAGAGTACCCTAATAGAGTGTGTAAGCTTGAGAAATTCATTTATGGATTAAAGAAAGCATCTTACAGATGGAATCTTTGCTTTGCTGACAAGGTCAAAGAATTTGGATTTTCTAGGAGTGAAGATGAATCTTGTGTATATGTCAAGGCTAATGGGAGTATAGTTAGCTTTTTGGTATTGTATGTGGATGACATACTACTCATAGGAAATGACATCCCAACTCTGTAGGAAGTTTAGTCCTGTCTGGGGAAGTGTTTGTCTATGAAGGACCTAGGAGAAGCTGCATATATTCTAGGGATAAGGATCTTGGGAGACCGGAGTAAAAGACTAATTGGAATTAGTTAGAGTACCTACCTGGATAAGGTGCTGAAGAGATTCGACATGCAGGACTCCAATAAAGGAGAGTTACCCATCCAGAGTAAAGCCAGATTGAGTAAGACACAAAGTCCTAGTACTAAGGCTAAGATAGCAGAAATCAGTCGAATACCTTATGCTTCGGCTGTAGGATCGATCATGTATGCTTTGACGTGTACTCGACCAGATGTAGCATTTTTCTTGAGCATGGTTAGCAGGTATCAGGGAAACCCTGGCAAGGCACACTGGACTGCAGTAAATAATATCCTCAAGTACCTACAGAGGACTAAGGACTGGGTCGTTACCCTCGGTGGGAGTGATGACTTGAGATGTGTAGGGTATAGTGATGCTAGCTTTCAAACTGATAGGGATAATTTCCACACTCATTCTGGTTGGGTCTTGACCTTAAACGGAGGAGCAATTTCTTGGAAGAGTTCCAAAAAAGAAAAGTGGCTGATTCAACATGCGAATCAGAGTATATAGCAGCTAGCGAGGCAGCAAAGGAGGCGATATGGCTGAAGAACTTCATTGGAGACCTTAGAGTTGTACTAGCTATTAAGGAGCCAATGGAAATTTTCTGTGATAGTGAAAGTGCAGTTGCCTTAGCCAAGGAACCAAGGGATCACGAGAGATCCAGACACATCGACAGAAAATACAATTTCATCAGACATCGAATAGAAGAAGGACTCCTCGTGTAAAAGAGGGTATCATCGGATGAGAATCCAGCAGATCCCCTCACGAAGGGACTGACTCAGGTTAAGCATCTCCAGCATGCTCGGAGCATAGGGCTGAAGGATGATATTAGATTTAGTAGTTAGATAACCTTGAAATTTGTAAAGTGTAATTGACATTAGATGATGAATAAAAGGTGTTTTATTTATGAGTAAAGTGTTGCTATCTCTTGTCGATCGTTTACTATATTTCTTTTGCATGTTTTGACTTCCAGAATAATTATGGTATATCATATTATTCGAACCTCCACACTCGGTCATATGTCGGGAGTAGGTATGAATCAGGACTGTCATGATTGGTTGTAGAGGTCTAAGTTGTTGGACATGGCTACAACACTCATGAGTGCTCATAAGTTCTGAGCATTGGACTCAACCCACGCTCATTGGCATCACTTCATGGAATTTATCTCGAGTGATCGTGAGATGGTAATATCATATAAGTCTTCAAACCTAGAGATACGATTTGTGCCTATGAGTTGGTTATGCATTGATTGTACGAAAATGCATTGGTAATTCGATGTTATAAAACGTGCTCTTATGTATAATTCAATAAGTAGTAGAGCAAACATATGAGTCGAAGTTTATCTTTTCCTTCTTGGATTAGATATTGATATCTGGGCCCCTCGATGATTTTGTTTTGACCTATGTTTCCGGCCCGGTCAGAACTAAGTTGATGTGTTCAATTAAGTTCTTTGTCAAATAAATCGGAAATCGGGAAACAACCTGCTGGACAATAAGTAAGACATTGTTCCATGTATTTGTCCGGCTGATACCTAGAACAGAGGATTATATGATTACTTATCTTAAATGGCGTGTCATCATCTTCTCAGTTCCGAGAGACCTTGAAAGAGCTATGATTGCTGATCGGTTCCTGAAGTCATACTTGCAGTTATAGTTATTAGACTTATCCAAGTGGGAGACTGTTGGATAAGGTGTCTAAGTCCATAACTATTTCTGGTATGTACTTGACCCGACCCGGCATGGTCCATTTGGGTTGCATGGCTCCATGCATTTGGATAGACTAAATGAGAGAAATAACACTTGTGGTTTATTAATATATTATAAGTTCTAATATATTAATAGTATTATTTAATTAGTATTGATCAAGAATTAATTTGGAATTAATTAAGTGATCAAAAGATAACTAATTAAATATACGGGTTGATTATGTAAATCATCCATAACTTGTATAGTGGGCTAAGAAGCTCCATGGATTATCAGGTTGGGTTAAACCCATAGGATGCTCCATGGATGCTCCATGGGTCATGGAAAGGAAGAGCCATGACACATTAGGGTTTACATGGTGTAACCCTAGATGTGTCACACTATATAAGGATCATCTCCTCCACCAAAATCGGCTACACATAGAGAAGTGAGGGCTAGGCCGATTTTTAGAGTGTGTGCATTCTCTCTGAAGTCATTACAAAAGCATTTGGTGTTGTGTGAAGCATTTGAGGCATCACACTTGGGGTGCTAGGCTCACAAGGTTTCAAGGAATCAAAATCAACTACAAGGTATGTATTTGTAGCTATCCTTTTAGGATTAAGTTCCCCATGTATGCTAGATAGAATTATGAACCTTGGAAACCAAATTTTGCATGTATTTAGACAAACATAGATCCAAGGTTATTAGGGTTGCATGTACACTTAGGAAGTGTTAGAATGCTCAAAACCCATCATATACTTCTTAAAATACTTAGATTTTAAAAGTATACTTTTAGTCAGAGTGATTCAGCCCCATTGTATTTATAGTTGTATATCTTTTATGGTCTGATATACTTAGGTCACTATAAACAATGCTCTGATACCAATCTGTCACACCCCTAAACCGGAATGGTGGAAACATTCGGGGGCGAATGATTTCATGTACAATATCACAACAATTGCATAATAGTAATCAAATTATGACAACCATCTATTGAAAAAGTATAAGTTTTTACATATGTGTTCAAGTCATTGTATATATGACACCAAAATGTATATATCAAAAAGAAAAAGACGTGAGTCTTATGAAGCTCTAACTTCTCAAAAATCTGTGGATATACATGTCTACTGATTTCCTGAGCATACAAGTAGTTTTGAAAAGAGTGTCAACAATTATGTTGGTGAGTTCATAAGCATGTTCGTAATTGAAATCTGTCGCCGTTCTTTGAAAATGTAAACATGTTTTTCCTAGAAAATCCTATATTTTATGTTGTAATAAGTTGTACTCAAAACGTGTAAATGTTATCATACTCTGATATAGTCTGCTATAATTTTAAACCATATGAAACCATGAAAATTACGGTTTCTCTGTATTGTCTTAGTATTCTGTGTTTGTACTTGTTAAATATTTTTTAATAATTTTATTATTTAATAATACTATGTGAAGATGTTTCATTATTCTTACACCATTCATATTATTCAATACCAAATTGTGAGTTATCATAACCATGCTTGATGACCTAAGATGGCCTGAACATGACGTTCCTCAGGCGTCGCAATCGGTACAACATTTGTCACCACAAGCCTACCGGCCTAGGTGTTGCAAGAAGTTCTAGTGCAGGATTGTTAGTCTCGTATAGATATATATATACAAGTGTCACACTCTCCCTCCAGGAGAGTCTGGTTATATTTTCAGGACTTGGTTGGTACTTGTATAAGTACTTGAAGTAAGTCTCATAAATGTTATGTTGACGATTACGTGTAGGATAATGAAAAGTTACCTTGAAATAAAGAAACTGTAAATATATCTCATAAACAATATTTAATATAGTTTATATGTTTGTTTTCCGTATTGTAATCTGAACTTTCAAAAGCAACATGTAAGTTCCATAAACTATACCTATTATAGTTTATATGCTTGTGTTTTACTGAAATGGAAACCTCTATATTGTTAATAATTTGATAAGTTTAAATCGAAAATTATGTGATACAATTGTATTGCGAAATTCAACATTTATACCCTAATGGTATTAAGATAGCTTGCAAATATTATATTTTCATTTAACAAGTTTAAAAATGATTTTATACTTATATAAATATAATATTTATATAATCATGATTAAATAGACAGTCGAATAAATAATTCTACCCCAAGTCCACAACCAAACAAAGAATAGGAAATGGAGTCAAATGATCAATTCTAAGTCTATTGAACCCTATATATATATATATATATATATATATATATATATATATATATATATATATATATGTATATATATATATATATATATATATATATATATATATATATATATACAAGTAGGTTCATGCGAAAACGCGAAAACAAATTTTATCTTAAAAAAATCAAAAACATTGACTATAAAAATTAAATTTATTTGCAATAAATTATAGATAATAAATTTACATTGAATTGTGTTATGATAATATAGATTTAAAGGCTATTTTAACAACTGTTTTTTTCACGTCCTTAAACACCTTTAAATTTATGTTTTCATAATAAAAATGTGAAAAATCATGCTTTGCTAATATGAAACAGTTTCTTATGTATCATCATGTAGTTCAAAGTTTGGATGGATTATTGTCCAAAATATAAGGTTGAGGTGGCAAAATTTCATAGTTTTTTCTTGTTTTCGCAAACGTAAATATATATATATATATATATATATATATATATATATATATATATATATATATATAATTTTAATAACATTAACAATTAATAAATATTGAAAACATTTCGATATTAACGCAAATTTCTTGTGTTACACTTGTATTCCCCCTAAAACAGTGAAAAATCATGAAAACGTAGGGGTATGAACTTACCTCATGTACGTGTTTCAGGTTAGATTCGATGTGGTTGCGATGATTCCAGTTATATAATACATGTAATTAATCGTATCCTAATTATATTTTACACAAAATTATATGCATAAATTAGATATCTAATAATTTAACATAATAATGAACACTAGTTTGTATAAATTATATACTAATTGAAGAGAAGTTATTGTGAAAGTTTGAAGATTTTTGGGTAAATGCTTGTAGGTGCGAAGAAATTTGATATGTGTTTTGAGAGCATTTGTACGTAACTTAGGAGTGAATAATTGGAATTGTAAAGGTGGTGTTTACGGTTGATATATATATATATATATATATATATATATATATATATATATATATATATATATATATATATATATAGATATATATATATATATATATATATATATATATATATATATATATATATGGGATTTAAGATAATGAAGTGACACTTACCTTGACAAGTGTATTATATCACATTAAGATGTTAAATTAGGATAAGATATGAATATATTTAAGGAGTTTACTGTCAATATGCAAGTGTTCATGGCCAAAATGATAGGGATTTAGGTCTAACATGACCGAAATCACTTCAATACATTCACAATATGTTGTTTATGACCATATGGTCAAATAGAAAAGGGTTCACTGTCAATAAGTCAAATGGAAAAGAGGCCATGGCCATAGGTCTTCTAAAGTAGTTTGATTTATGTCCAAGGGTTTCTAGAAGAGGGTGCTCACGGTTTGGCTTTGGAATTAACTTCCCTTGGCCGTAAACTACATTTATGTAAGAAATAAAGATAAATTAAGTTAAGTATAAACCCTTATTTGATCTTAGGGTGATTTTATGTTAAGTACCTAGCTTATACTTGCTTACTTCAACATGGTTTTCCACATATACTTACATATAATTTAAATGCACATTCACTCTAGGCATACTAAATTCTTACTGTATAGATGGTATGATGTCAAATCACTTGTATACTATTATAGTTTAGACTTATATGGATCTAAAATAATGGGTTATTACATTATCCCCTCGTTAAAGGGAATTTCATCCCGAAATTGTTTCTAAAGTGGCACTGATGAACTTGGGAAAAGATGTGGATACTTTTTTTTCATTCGATCTTACCATTCCTAAGTGAATTCAGGTCCCCGCTTGGCAATCCAACGAACCTTCACTATTGGTATACGACTTTGTCTTATTCTTTTGACTTCCCTATCCTTAACCTCCATTGGTTTTTCTACATAGTATATACTCTCATTTAGCTTGATTTCGTCGAGTGGGAGTCTCGTCAAACAAACACTTCTTGAGATTTGAGACATGAAAAGTAGGATGAATGTTACTGAGTTCTGATGGGTTATGAGCATTCTATCACTCCTAAGTGTACATGCAACCCTAGAAAACCTTGGATCTATGTTTGTCTAAAATACATGCAAAATTTGATTTCCAAGGTTCATAATCCTATCTAGCATACATGGGGAACTTTTAACATAAAAGATGGCTAGAATTACTTACCTTGTAGTTGATTTGATTCCTTGAAAAACCTTAAGAGCCTAGCACCCCAAGTGTGATACTTCAAATTTTTCACACAACACCAAGTGCTTCGGAATGACTTTGAGAGAATGTAGAACACTTCTAAAAGCGAATTACCCCCCCTCTATTCTTTCTAGTAGCCCATTTTGATGAGCTTTATGTTGCTTATATAGTGTGTTACAATTAGGGTTACACCATGTAAACCCTAATTGTCATGACCTTTCATTTCCATGACCCATGGGTTATATAACCACCATGGAGCATCCTATGGGTTTTATCCCAACTTGATAATCCATGGAGCATTAGCCCACTATACAAGTTATGGATGATTTACATAATCAACCCATATATTTAATTAGTTATCTTTTGATCACTTAATTAATTCTTGATCAATACTAATTAAATAATTCCATTAATATATTAGAACTTATAATATATTAATAAACCACAAGTGTTATTTCTCTCATTTAGTCTATCCAAATGCATGATGCCATGCAACCCAAATGGACCATGCCAAACCGGGTCAGGTACATACCAGAAATAGGTATGGACTTAGACACCTTATCCAACAGTCTCCCACTTGGATAAGTCTAATAACTATAACTGCATGTATGTATTTAGGAACCGATCATCAATCGTAGCTCTTTCAAGGTCTTTCGGAACTGAGAATATGATGATACGCCGTTTAAGATAAGTGGTTATATAATCCTCTATTCTAGATATCAGCCGGACAAATACATGAAACAATGTCTTACTTATTGTCCAGCAGTTTGTTTCCCGATTTCCAATTTGTTTGACAAAGAACTTAATTAAACACATCAACTTAGTTCTGACTGGGACCGATACATAGGTCAAAACAAAATCATCGAGGGGCCCAGATATCACTTCTAATCCAAGAAGGAACTGATAAACTTCGACTCATATGCTTGTTATACTACTTGTTGAATCACACACAAAACCACGTTTTATAACATCGAGTTACCAATGCGTTTTAGTACAATCATTGTATAACCAACTCATAGGCAACAAGTCATATCTCTAGGTTTGAAGACATATATGATATTACCGTCTCACGATCACTCGAGCTAAATTCCATGAATTGATACCAGTGAGTGTGAGTTGAATCCAATACTCAGAACTTATGAGCAATCATGAGTGTTGTAGCCATGTCCAACAACTTAGACCTCTGCAACCAACTCATGACAGTCTTGATTCATACCTACTTCCAACATATGACTGACTGTGGAGAATTCGAATAATATGATACACCAAACATAATTATTCTGGAAGTCCAAACATGCAAAAGAAATATAGTAAATGATTGACAAAATATATCAACACTTTACTCATAAATAAACACAACTTTTATTCATCATCAAATGTTAATTACACTTTACAAATTTCAGAGGTATCTAACTACTAACACTAATATCTTCCTTCAGCCCTATGCGCCTTGCATGCTGGAGATGCTTAACCCTACCCAGTCCCTTCGTGAGGGGATCTGTCGGGTTCTCATCCGATGATACCCTCTTTTTCACGAGGAGTCCTTCTTCTATGCGATGTCTGATGAAATGATATTTTATTTCGATGTGTCTGGATCTCCCGTGATCCTTTGGTTCCTTGGCTAAGGACTCTACACTTTCACTATCACAGAAAATTTTCATAGGCCCCTTTATAGCTGGTACTACTCCAAGGTCCCCAATGAAGTTCTTCATCCATATCGCCTCCTTTGCTGCCTCGCTTGCTGCTATATACTCTGATTCGCAAGTTGAATCAACCATTGTCTCCTACTTGGAACTCTTCCAAGTAATTGCTCCTCCGTTTAAGGTAAACACCCAGCCTAACTGATAGTGGAAATTATCCTTATCAGTCTGAAAGCTAGCATCACTATACCCTATAACTCTCAAGTCATCACTCCCACTGAGCATTAGGACCCAATCCATAGTCCTCCACAAGTACTTGAGGATATTATTTACCGCAGTCCAGTGAGGCTTGCCAGGGTTCCCCTGATATTTGCTAACCATGCTCAAAGTAAAGGCTACATCAGGACGAGTACAAGTCATAGCATACATGATCGAGCCTACATCGTAAGCATAAGGTACTCGACTTATTTCTGCTATCTCAGCCTTAGTACTCGGGCTCTGATTTTTACTCAGTCTGGCGTTACTCTGAATCGGTAACTCTCATTTCTTGAAGTCCTGCATGTTGAACCTTTTCAGCACCTTATCCTTAGAATATAGGCAACTTCTCCTAGGTCTTTCATAGAGAAACACTTCCCAAGCCAGGTCTTCACTTCCTGCAAGGTTGGGATGTCATTTCCTATGAGTAGTATGTCATCCACATACAATACCAATAAGCTAACTATACTCCCACTAGCCTTGGCATATACACAAGATTCATCTTCACTCCTCGAAAATCCAAACTCTTTGTATTTCTCATTGAAACAAAGATTCCATCTGCGAGGTGCTTGTTTCAATCTATAGATGGATTTCTCAAGCTTACGCACTCTATTAGGGTATTCGGTACTGACAAAACCCTCTGGCTGACTTATGTAAACATCCTCAGCCAAACTTCCATTAAGGAAGGAGGTTTTGACATCCATTTTCCATATTTCATAATCATGAAAGGTAGCGATGGCGAATAAGAACCTAATGGACTTAATCTTTGCAACTGGTGAAAAGGTCTCATCATAATCAACTCCTGGAGTTTGAGAAAAACCCTTTGCAACCAGTCGCGCCTTATAAGTGTGTACATTACCATCCATGTCGGTCTTCTTCTTGAAGATCCATTTGCACCCAACTTTCTTATGACCTGGTAAATTGTCAACCAAGATTCAAACTTGATTGTTATACATGGACTGTATCTCGCTGTCCATTGCCTCTTTCCATTTAACAGACTTGGGGCCTGACATGGCTTCTGCGTAGCTGTTTGGTTCATCCAGACTTACCAATGTCTCTTCACTGATAAATGTATCACCTTCTATAGTAATATGGAAGCCATAATAATGCTCAGGTGGATTCCTAACTCTTATGGAATGCCTCAGACGTACAGACTCGTTAATTGGCTCAACAGGAGTTTCCTCCTTAAGTTGAGTGCTAGGGTTTGAAGTTCCTTCACCACTTGACTCTTGAATTTATTCAAGGTCAATTTTCCTCCCATTGTTTCGTTATCTTATGCTCTCTCTTTCTCTCTCTCTCTCTCTCTCTCTCTTTCTCTCTCTCTCTCTCTCTCTCTCTCTCTCTCTCTCTCTTTCAAGACACCTCTCCTTGCTACAAAGACCACGTTCTCACTAGGTCTGTAGAAGAGGTAACCAAAGGATTTCTATGGGTAGCCGATGAAAATACACCTCTCACTTCGAGGCTCGAGCTTATCATGAGTCTCGCGCCTCAAGAAAGCCTCGCAACTCCAAGTCTTGATGTGGTCTAGCTTGGGCACCTTATCAGTCCACATCTCATGACGAGTTTTGGCAACTTTCTTTGTAGGGACCAGATTATGGATATGGGCGGCAGTCTCTAAGGCATACCCCCAAAAAGAGATTGGTAGCGAAGCTCGACTCATCATGGAATGAACCATATCCAACAAGGTTCGATTGCGCCTCTCAACCACACCATTAACCTGTGGTGTCCTGGGAGGTGTCAATTATTAGATAATCCCACATTCCTTAAGATTGCCGAGGAACTCTGTACTAAGATACTCACCACCATGATCGGATTGAAGCATCTTAATGTTCCTGCCCAATTGATTCTCGATTTATTGTTTAAACTATTTAAACCTTTCAAAAGTCTCTGACTTATGCTTGATTAAATAAACATATCCATATCTACTGTAATCATCAGTAAAAGTCACATAATAACGATTAGCATCCCTTGTGACAGTTTTGAAGGGTCCACACACATCTGTGTGTACTAGATCCAACAAACATTAACCCCTAGCACAAGAACCAGTGAAGGGTGACTTTGTTATTTTTTCAAGTAAGCATGATTCACAACTATCATCTGACTTTAGGTCAAATAACTCCAAGACTCCATCCTTTTGGAGTTAGCCTATGCGTTTTTTGCTCACTTGTCCAAGACGACAATGCCATAATGATGCTTTATCCAAGTTATTATTACTAGAAGAATCAATACACAACACATTATTTCCTAGATTATCTACAATAGATACAACTTCATACACACCATCACAAGTTAATGCTTTAAAATAAATAACATTATTAAAGAAAGCATTTATTGCACCAATTTCATTATCAAAAGAAAAGGTAAACCCTTGTTTATACAAAGCATGAAAGGAAATAACATTCCTTGCCATTTCAGGCAAGTAACAACATTTATTCAAATCTAATGTAAACCCACTACTTAGCAACAAAGAATAAACTCCAATCTTGGTGACAGGTGAAGCTTTTCTATTCCCCATGATCAAGTTTATCTTTCCATGCTCCAATGTGCAAGATAGTACCCACTAATTTCATAATTTATAACCTAACTAACTAACTAACTAAAATGCACCTAGGCAGTGTACCTAATAGAATTATAGAATATTTGGTAAGTTGGGTGTCGATCACAGGGAACGGTGTTATTAATTAATGTATTCACTACTAAATTAATATAACTATTAATAAGCTAAAAAGGGGTTTTTATCTAATTTTCCAAGTTTAGATGAACTTAATCCTTTAACAAAAACTCAATCAAGAAACAAAACACTTATGTTAGTTCGAATCCGCTTTCACTCAATGGTTATACAGTGGCTATGACTATTACTGTTGGTGACCAATTAAGGAAGTATTAGCAATTTAGTTCTAAATCTACTAATTATTAATCAATTCATGTAAATCTATTTATGGTCATACAATAGTTAACACAAAATCAATTATTAAATAAGATTGGAGCCATGAAAGATTGATTACTCAAAACACAATTACAGTCATAATATGAGTTCTCTAACACAACTTGATTTAATGATTCAATTACTAATATAAGATTGGTTTGATCTTAGCTCCAATAAACTAGTGTTCACTATATTACTAGGTATTCAAGTTCATCCAGATTTGTGTTCACTAACTACACAGAACAAGAATTCAAAGCAATCAAAAAATTAATTCAAGCATGCTAGGTAAAATTAATCAACACAAGCATATCACCAACAATTAAAGTTAAGTCTAATGCATTAAAACCATGAGTTCCAGCTTCATCTAGCTAACAGGAGCAACTAGATTTAGCTAGACATATTAACAGCTAAACAAACGAATACTATAATCAATAACATGTTTAAATGTACCAATCTATTAAGACAAATTATGAACTTCTCCTTCCTTGGTGTTATAACCAATTTCCAGAGCCTCTTTTCCTCTGAATTTTGTCTCCAGGAATCCTCCTCAGCCAGCCAAAGTCCCTCCCAATCACAATGGAGAAGGATATATATATTTTCTGGAGAATCACCGTTCACATTGTGAGAATTTAAAACTAACGTCGTGGACTCAAGGTAATCGTGATCGTCAAGGATTCCTTCACCCGGATGCTTATCTTCTAACTTTTTCTACTCACGTCGTGAACCATCAACTCTTCACGTCGTGAGTACGTCTTTTTTGGGTGTTTTTCTTGTCTTTGAAGCCTTCAACCTCCAAAGTTCCATCCTTTAACGCTTTTAGTCCCTTTATTGAAAATGTTATTTTGCTGCAAAATATAATTTAACCTTATAAGTATCATTATTCTATGCACATGACCAAAATAAATATAAAAATGTACTTAAATATTGCCTAAAAATATGTATAAATATGACAATATCAAAATACCCCACACTTAGGCTTTGCTTGCCCTCAAGCAAATCTACTTATTTAAAATCAAAGCTTTATCACTAGCATTTCATAGAACAATCCAAATCCAGCTTAGCCATTATGCCAAGACCTCAACGCATGCATTTGTGTCAAAAAAAAATTTCCTAAAGTACCCCCCATCCTTTAAATAGTCACAATCTTCATATACAATTACCCACTTCTTTCGAACAATGCTCATTTTATGCAACCCTACGAATCCATCCTCAGAAAGCTTTTTAACCTCAAGATATTTTTGGTTAAGCTGCCTAAGCATACATAATCTAGAAATTACAACTTTAGATACCACAATGGAGCTCTGGGAATTCTTCACTTCTTTGATATTTGATCTTTGATTGCTTTGAATTCACCATATTTATGATTTTTGGTATCTTCAACTTTTGATTCTTTGGAATTTTGATCTTTGATCTTCATACTTTTTTAGTAATTTCTCTCTTTTTTTCCTTTTTTACATGTATGACTCACTTTTTATATATATATCACTGAAAAATCTACATGTTTAAGCAGGTGCACTTAACTTCAACCTTTATTGGTTAAGACATATCTTTCCTGGATACATTCCAGGTTCAGGCTGCTAAGCATTTTGCATTCCTCAATTTAAGCAGGGTCATGTTTTTGTTCCATGATTTCACTAAAAGAAGGGAGGCCACAAATGCACTATAACGTGTATTGGCTCAACTAAATATTTGAGCTCTTATCGGATCATCCCATATAATACTAAAAACTACACCTCAAATTATTATTACTAGATTTAATTATTAAAAATTTCAAAATTTTCCATTATCTAGCAATTTACTTTTTCTACCCCTTACCCCACACTTATTTCATACTCCCCTGGGATAGTGGCATGATCATCTCCCAAAAGCGCGTATAAAACGTGCATCTTTAATATATACTTTGAGAAATAGAAACGTGGATCTTGAATACGCGAGATAAGTAATGTACTGGCAAAATATGGAATCGAGTCTTCAATCGTCAACAAATGTGGTGCAGAAAAATGTGAAAAATGAACAGAAAAATGTGGGAAAGCATACGCCACATTACATGGTAGAGAAAATGAGCCATGGTTATCTTCATAAAAATCCCAAAAAGAATGGTGGTGAACCACATAATGAATATGGAAAAATAAGACTCCCTTTGGGAAAAAATACAAATTCACGACGTGAATCTTTAAATATTCACGACGTGAATTCGATTGGAAGCGGGTTCTGTAAAGTCACCAGATACTGACTCACGAGGTGAATAACAAAAGGGTCACGACGTGAAAACTGGAATCACATAAATGTATTTCTTCCAACCTTTCTTTCAATTCTTATATTCAACCCCCATATCTTAATGGATTAAGACTCTTCTAACCCTATTAATTTTGACTCTTCTCTCTAACTTTCTTCTCACTTGACTCACCCCACACTTAATTTAAATTATGGGTCTTGACTCTTGACTTTAAACACTCCCGGCTAAACACATATGCACACATATCTCGACATCCTTTGTATGCACTCCTAGCAATTCTGAAAAATAACTACCAAGAAGAGAAAAAGTAACATAATATCTTAATAGTTTTACAATCCCAAACGAATAAAAATAAAAAGAAAATAAAACTAAACTAAACAAAACTAAAATAATAAAAGAAATGATCAATCATCCTCGTCATCCTCGTTCACCCCGCAAGTGCCCGCTCCGTCGCCTCCATGTCCTCGATACTCCGTCCACCTCAGGCAAATTGGGTAATGATACCCCAAATGAGGCGGCTGCTCCACCCCAAGGTGTCGAACGACGTTCTCCATGGTGCCACCAATCCAATTGACACTCAAAGATAACTGGTCAAAATAACCAGCCATATCACCCCCAAAAAGTGCTCCTACCATGGATGCGGGTGGATGCATTGGTTGCCCTCTTTCTCCCCTTCCTCTTACGTTCCTGCACCTCGGCCTTGGTTGTGGTTCAGGTTGGTCGGCCGGCTACTCATCACCATTATCATTATCCTCAAGAATTCCCCAATATGTCCCATAATTCTTGACCACCTTCATTGTCTCCAAATACCCCATACTAAACTCGTTCCCCTCCATGCATGTCAAAAACCGAGTGATACCAGAAACAATGAGGCCATAAGATCGGGCCAAGCGCGTAACAAAGTCCCCTCCACAAATGGGGCTCCCGGAACGAGCACTCCTAGCATACTCCACCAAGTATCGGGCCAAGAAATATGGAATGTTACAACACACTTCGGGCTGTAAAATGCACCACAAAAGGAACAAGTTGGCCTTAGTAAGCTTATCACGATGGCGTTTGTGGTGAATAGAAAAGGTAATAAGGCGATGGATAAGGCGATGTATCGGTGATTTGATGCTACTTTCGGGGCATACACCGGAATTGAACACACCGGCTGCGATATTGCTCCAAAACTACGGTCCTGAAACACCATTCGCATAACCACATGTGGCATCCCTCAAAAATAAAACAAACTCATGAGTTATGGTCTCATGAGCCTCGTACAACCCCATTCTTCGAGAAAACTCCACCAAACTGCACTCCCGATATTCCCCTCCTAGACGGAAAACCAAAGCTTGGGGGAAAGTAGGATCTTGGACATTCTCATGGAATGTCACCGGTGAAAAGAACTCCACGCATAGCTCCTTATAGACCCGATGTTGGATGGAAAACAAATTGTACCACCCCTTGCACGTGAAGGAAAATCCATCGCCCAAAAATATCTTAGTATGATATTGGGACATCCGATCCACCAGCCCAACCTCCCTCAACCGTGCCCACTGAATAGTGGGGGCAATAGCAAACTCCCGGTTATAAAGTCATCCCAACTGATTATTCCATCGCGTATATATATCCCGGGGTGTAGTTGTTGGCAAGTTGTAAAATGGATGTAAACCCGCTACTTCAGTTGGAATCTCTCTTCTGGGGGCCATTTCTGCAATAAACAGCAACAAACGTATCCAAAAGAAACAATCCAACAAATTAGAAATTAATAGAACTGAAAATGTCCAGTCCCAGTATTCACGTCGTGAATGCTTTAAGATTCACGTCATGAGTTCGCAACATCAGCAAGCAGAATCGCTAAAATCAGGGGCAAATCTGGTCACAATATTAATGGGGTTTACTCCTATACCATTTCCAAACACAAAGCATCAACATTCCAAGGCTATTACAGGAATTTTAAGAAATAAATTTGACATTTCATCTAACTAACAAACCCTGACCCTAAGTTCAACTATTAGACAAAAATTAAACTTAATAATTAAGAATCATTACCTTAGATTGTAGTATGAGGTAAGCAAAAATGAAAATTGAGTGTTGTCGGCCAAAATAGGAGCAAGGGGGGACCAGATCTCGTGTTCCACTTCGTGATGAATAAAGAAATGAGGGTCAAACTGATTCTTATCCCTTTAATCTATGGTCCTGTGTTTTTCAAAACTCATGTCGTGAGTTCTTAAGGATTCACGTCATGAGTCTTATATGGGCTTAATGTCGGGCCATGCATTCCTTATTAATAATGGATTAGTCTTGGGCCAATTAGTTTAATAGAACATTGGCTAATACGCATCATTGGTATATTATCCGGTTTATTCAGAATTCACGTCGTGAGTTCTTAACTTTTCACGTCGTGAACCCTCCACGAAATTCTTTTTTTGTTTTTATTAAGTCAAGTTTGTCTATTAACTAAATTCTTAATTATTACCACTTCATTTTTAGGGACCCCACACTCAGTGTTTAATTATGAATAAAGCGAGTTGGATGATATGATCTATCTTTTAAAGATTAAAATGCAAAAACTAAAAAGAAAAGAAAGAAAGAAAAAAAATTGCAAACCAAACTCAGGTTGCCTCCCGAGAAGCGCTTCTTTTTCTTGGAGTCATGAGCTGGACTCCGTGCCTCATATGTTAAGTCATCCGAAGAATCCACCACTAGGATCGTTTGTTCCTTGAAACGCCTCTTGTAAGCTTGAACTCGTCTTTTGTACGCCTTTTTCGAATTTTCCTTTTTAGCTTTTACCTCGTCTTCATCAAGCTTGCGTTTGGTCCCTTTAGTTTCTTCCTTGCACTCCATAGCATTCTTCTCTTCTTTCACCACTGGAGTTGTTACTTTTGAAGTAACCTCCCCTTCATCACTCGTTATCTCGTCATCTTCCTTGCTCACCCAAGAAATTGGACTCATGTAGGAAATGACTTCAACTAAATATGGAACAGATGCTCTTGGTTTTGTTCTTTTAACTTGATGAATTGTCTTGATCTCTTCTTGCATCTCTAATTCTTCAAGTTCATTGTCTTCATCAATCTTGAACACCTCTTCTTGAGAATGATTCCCTTGAAAGCCATCTTCTACCTCAAAAATTTCCTTTTCATTACCAACCCTGAAGGTGAGCTTAGAATCCCGAATATAAACAAGAGCTCCAGCAGTGTTTAGCAGCAGGAGACCAAGAATAATTGGAACATTGGGATCTTCTTTCATGTCCAATACCACAAAGTCTATTGGAAAAACGAAGTTCCCAATTTTTACTAAAATATCTTCCTCAATGCCCCAGGGTTGTGTCACCTAACAGTTCGCCATGTGAGTAGTCATCCTTATAGCCTTCAACTTCTGAATATCCAACTTCTGATAAAATGAATAAGGCATCAAATTTATGCTAGCCCCAAAATCGGCTAAACCATAAACCTTCATGTTGTTTCCAAACTCACATGGAAGAGTGAGGCGTCCAGGATCCCCCATCTTCTTAGGTATGTCTTCCAATACAGCCCTTGAACTTTGCTCACTTAGAATAACTTTAGAATTCTTCTTTAGTTGCTGACGAGTGTCTATCAAGTCTTGTAAAAAAATTTCATATTCGGGAATTTTTTATAACGACTCGACAAAGCGAGTATTAATCGGGATACCCTTCACATGCTTAATAAACTCTATATGCTCTCTTTCCAGTGGACTAAGGGCAGCTCGGGAAGGAAACGGCAAAGGTGGTTGATATGCTGAAACAAAGATGGACTTTTTTTGTTCAGACAGAGCCCACGACGTGAATATAGCGGGCTCACGTCGTGAATTGGGTGTTCCAGCATCTTCTTCATTTTTGAGCTTTGGCTTCTTTGGCTTTGGATCGGGTTGTTGTGGCTCCACTTCTAATGCTTCTAGGAACTCAGAGATGGCCTCTTCTTCAGTATCTATGGCCATTACGTGAGATTGGGTCTTCTTTTCAGGATTTTTTGGGGACAGCTTCTCATGAACCAAAGTGGTTAGTTGACCAAGTTGCACTTCAAGATTATTGATGGAGGCTTGTTGATTTTTTATTAGAGCCTGCTGTTCTACCATCATTGCGTGATGATTTTTTATCAAAGTTCTTTGTTCATCTATAGTAGAATCAATAGCCTCGTGTCTCTTTTCTGAAGCCTCCATAAACTTAACTAACATGGTCTCTAGATCTGGTTTTTTCTCATCTAGTGGCTGCTCCTTTTGGTAGAAGCCTCGGCTTGTTTGCCTATACTTCTCTTCTTTTTGCTTCTAATATTCTTCATATGGCAGCCACTCTTTCTTCGGTTTCCTCTAGTCTTCATCGTACTTGTCCCCACTTGAATAGTATACTTGAGCCTTTTTATTCCCAAATTCATCCAAATTGCAGTCCTTGGTCAAGTGTGGACCATTACACCATTCGTAACCAACTCTTATAGCATGAATTGATTGGTCCATTTGTGTTAACCTCCGGTCCATATTATTTAGCATAGCCATCATAGCTGCTATTTCTTCAGTTTGTGCACCTCCACTGCCTTTGATTCCATTTTTCCTATGGTTATGGTACTCACGAGAGTGCTTCGCGAATTCTTCAATCAGCTCCTGGACCTCCTTTGGACTTTTCTTTGTCAAAGGTCCTTGAGAATCAAGGAGCTGTCTTGTCTTAACATTGACCCCATCATAGAATATTGACATCTCTTGTTGAACATTAAGATCATGCTGAGGGCAATATCTACTCAAGCCTTTGGTTAGATATTGACTCCCCCGCCTGTTGTTCAAAGTTGGCTATTGCCTTCTTGAGTTTAGCTATCTTGGATGGTGGGCAAAATTGGTTAAGAAAC